>NC_135721.1:64921253-65236253 GCF_964656455.1 Halichoerus grypus | reverse complement strand
AGTCGCTCAACCGACTGAGACCAGGCACCCCTTTTTCTTTTAAAGCCTGGGAGGGGGTACAGCTGTTCTTCATCCTCCTAAGAAGCCCCTAGGGAGGAATCTGGCTCCAGTTTTTGTCTTTTTATAATTTGGTGATACTTAATGATATTTGATTGTCAGTTATATACAGTTGGCAAACTTTTACCCCCAAATACAGTTATATTTTATCAAAAACTATTTTTTTAGAAGATTTTTATTTATTTGACACAGAGACACAGCTAGGAAGGGAACACAAGCAGTGGGAGAGGGAGAAGCAGGCTTTCTGCGGAGCAGGGAGCCTGATGTGGGGCTGGATCCCAGGACTCTGGGATCATGACCTGAGCCGAAGGCAGACGCTTAACGACTGAGCCACCCAGGCGCCCCTCAAAAACACTTTTTAAAAACATTTTATTCTAGAGAGCGTGAGAGAGAGCACACAAGTGGGGGGAGTGGGAGTGGGAGAGAGAGAATCTCAAGCAGATTCCATGCAGAGTGCAGAGACCAACACGGGGCTTGATCTGAGGACCTCGAAATCAGGAGCTGAAATCAAGAGTCTGAAGCTTCACTGACTGAGCCGCCCAGATGCCCCCAAAAACACTTTTTGCCATAGACCAGATATAATCTCTCTGATGGGTAGAAGCATATTCACATCTCTGGCTAGATTTTGAAAAGAAGATCTTGAGAACAGGGATTCTGAATGGGGGATTTGAGAAGGAAAGGTTAGGATTTGGACAAGCCACAGGAAGAAGGTTATGTCTTTTATATTCTTGGTCTCTTGACTTTATCTGAAGCTTCTGAACTCCTGGAATGGAACATAGTTATGCAGTCATGGTTAACCTTTTACTGCTCCTCTTCCTATAGGTTGTTAGTGAGGGGAGTGGAGCAGTTACATGAGGCCGAGCATGCTGGCTTTTGAAGCTTATAGGTGGGTCTTGTACTCCCAAGGTTTCCTGCTGGCTTTCCTTCATGTCTGCTCTGTACCAGCCCCAAATTTGGGCCCTTTCAGTGTCACAAAACTACTTAAAAGAACTATAAAGATACAGGAGCTCAGTTTTCAGTCACAAGTGTCCTTCTCACACTGAAGATACCAATTAGAATAGGAAATATTGTAGAAGGACGAGTTGATTGTTTCCTATCTATTGAGGGTTTTCATTTCCGATGACCGAATTTATAAAAAATAAGTAACTTTAGCTGCCAGGAATTTTTCTTTGCATAAATTGAGCAGACTCTCTTGGTGTCACTTGTGGTTATGTAAGAATTGCAACGTGTTAGTGGTTGCTAAATATGTTATTACCCTGCTGGAGAGCAATAGTGCTGTTTCTTTGTTCGTGAAGGTCAGTTTTCATGAGTAGAGGAATTATAAACAAAATTAACCAGGGAACTTAATTTTATTTCATGTAAGAGATTTCTTCACCCCTTAAGTTAGTGATTCTAAAAATCTGAACTGGAAAATTTAATAATAGACTAAGTAGATCTAAGCCTCTTTGGAAGTTAGACTTGTCAATTCTATTTTTGGTTTCTTAGGAAACAAGTTAAAAACAGCTTTTTAGGCCTTAATACATTTCTAATTACATTTCTTCTCTTTTGAGAAGCTTGTTTTTCTTAAAAAGGGTGCTGAGTTCTTTGTACTAAGAGGAGTATTGGTTTTAAAAATTCATATTCCCTCCAACCATACTCATTAAAAATATATGTAAATGTTTGCAAAGGGATATACAAAAGTCCTATATTTTAAGTAAAGCTTTTCACATTGAAGTTGTTGAGTATGATCATGTGTTTTTATTTGTGAACACATTTGTAGCAACTGCAGTGATGGCCTGGGTTAAATTTCTTTTATCTCCCCAAATCTGCAACACCCAAGAGTGTCTATAACCCATGGGTGTGGAGACAAAGTCAGCTTCCCCTTGTGGACTAGGAACAGTGAGCCGGAGCTGGGGTGTGTGTGGGGGGAACTGCCCTGCAGTCAGCCCTCGGCTCCTCTGTCTGCAGTTGGTAGCTCGTGGACCTCGCATGTTGCAAGGCTTACATGTTACCTTGACTGATGTCCACTGAGTTGCTCATATCATTTCCAGACACTTTAGAGATGAAAAAAGTGGAAGGAAGAGGGTAATTTTGCAGATGAGTTGCTGCCTCTTTTGGGAATGTGAATGGAGGGAAATTGTGCAAATTCTCAGCCTGTCTGCCATGGTGACACCGTGTCTTTGACATTGGCCAAGTGGTGGTTACTAATGACTCTTCAGCTGCTCTCACCAAGTTCCAGGGAGATTGTTAGTGTCCCTGACAATCTCTAGAGGCATGGGGAGTACATACGCTTTTCTATCCCCTTCTCCCCACTGGCCATGCACCTACTCCATTGGCCATCTTCTTGGTCCCCAAATACTGAAAGTTTGGTCCCCATCTTCACAAGGTTATTCCCTTGTCATTTAGTGCTCCATTCAAGTATCGCTTCCTCAGAGACATTTGTGGGGCACTCCATCTAAGTAGGCCTGGTGTCGCTCTCTGTCACCCTAGCCTAGACACGTAGTGTCATTGGGTATTTTTGTGTTTGTTTTCCTCTGTCTCCTTCCAGAATCTAAGCTCCATGAGAATTGAGCCTATATTCTAGCTGGTTCAATGGTATATGCCCATTATCAAGGGAAGGGGTTCAGCAATTTTTTTCCCTGTAAAGGACCAGGTAACAGGTATTTTAGGCTTCATGGACCAACTAGTCTCTGTCACAATTACTCAACTTTTTTCTCATAGCTCAAAAACAGCCATAGACAATAGGTAAACAAATGAATGAAGTTGTGTTCCAATAAAGCTATATGGACACTGAAATCTGAATTTCACATAATTTTTATATGTCATGATTATTAGCCTTTTTTCTTTCTTTTTTTTTTTTTATAGATTTTATTTATTTATTTGACAGAGAGATAGCATAGGTAGGCAGAGTGGCAGGCAGAGGGAGAGGGAGAAGCAGGCTCTCCACTGAGCAGGGAGCCGGACGTGGGGCTCGATCCCAGGACCCCAGGATCATGACCCAAGCCGAAGGCAGCCGCTTAACTGACTGAGCCACCCAGGCACCCCTATTAGTCTTTTTTCTTAACCTTTTTTTTTTTTTTTTTGGATAGCTTTATGTACTTATTTTTTAATATATGCTCTAATAAAATAGTCAAAATAAGCACTTGGCTTCCCAATATAATACATATTTTTAAATTCCAGTATAGTTAACATATGGTGTTATATTTGTTTCTGAGGTACAATATAGTTATTCAACAATTCTGTACATTACTCTATGCTCATCATGATAGCTGTACTCTAAATCCCCATCACCTATTTCATCCAATCCCCCACCCACCTCCCCTCAGGAACAATCATTTTGTTCTTTGTAGTCAAGAGTCTGTTTATTGGCTTATCTCTTTTTTTCTTTGTTCATTTATTGATTTCTTAAATTCTATATGGAAGTGAAATCACATGGCATTTATCTTTCTCTGACTTATTTCACTTAGCATTAGATCCATCCATGTTGTTGGAAATGGCAAGATTTCATTCTTTTATATGGCTGAGTAATAATCTGTTATATATATAATCTGTTATATATATAATCTGTTATATATGTATACATATATGTATCACATCACATCTTTATTCATTCATCTATCAATGGGCACCTAGGCTGCTTTTGTAATTTGGCTATTGTAAATAATGCTGTAGCCTTAACCTTTTTAATTTGTAAAAACCATCCTTGCTTGTGGGCTAGATACAAACAGATGGCAGGCCAGATTTTGCCCTCAAGCTATAGTTTCCTGACCCCTGATGAAGAACATCGATTAGCCAACACTTAGTACAATTTATTATAATGAATGAATTAGTAAAGTAGAATGAAAGGGAGAAATTTTTATGAAGAAATCAATATATTTACTCCAAAATATAGAATGTGAAAATATTCTTGTAAATCAATTCTGAATAAATATATTGTTCTAGAAGGATAAGAATAATATCCACTCTTTCAGTGTCCTAGATTTGGCCTGGCTAACAGAATACACGTTGCGAATTGAGTCTCAGTCAATTTAGACATGCACGACTCTTGTGTTCTTTCTGGTGAATAATGATAGCTATCAGGGGGGTGGTATGGTTAGTTACTCTCACACACTTGCTACCAGTAATAACAGCAGGTTTCAGGCAAAATTCAGGCACACATGCAGGTTTTTATTAAGTATTCATTAGCAAGTAGCCCAAAGCAGTTCATTCAAACTTTCTGTAAACCCACTGGAATTCCAGTGCCCTGTTCTTGTAAATGCTTTGACTTTATCTCATAAGCAAAGTTTATTAAAGACAGACATTACATTCTCAGGGCAAAAAAAAAAATCTTGTAGTCACAACTCCTCTAAAACCAGTAGTTAATATGGACCAGTTACAGAGTCAAACCCCTCATGTCATCCCTAATAATACATGTTATAGATCACTGTTTTATACTATATTTGTGCAAAGATAGAGGAGGTTTTCTAAGCCATTTGAGCTAATCCACATACTTTGAATACCTTTAATTTCACCAGTGATAACTCATTTTGAACATTTGTCATGCCAGTGAACAAGTCACCAATTCACCAGGAAAAACTGGTTTGTGATAAAATAGCAGCTAGGTAGCAAAGTGGCATTCATTGGTGTGAATAGCAGAAGGATGTGTAGAAGCTGCCTCAGGAATGTTGTCTTTTTTATAACATCAACTGACCGCTCTGGACTGTGATTCTTGATAGCAAGTTACCTGACCAGCCCCAGCCTTTAAAGTTAAACTAACTGGCATCGACTTACTGTCACCCTGATCATACCGAAGTGGGAACAGACTTTGTAACAACAGCCCGTGCCCTCAGTCCTTATACCATCCAATGGAATGTGTAGCCAAGGGCACCAACCTTCTTTCCCGTACATGTGCATCCCAGTGAGGATTAATAGAATTACAAGGGAAGGGGAAGAGAAATATCTGTTGTAAGTTTTGTAGACGTATGTAGTGACCACACAACAGCAGCTCTCCAGCATTGCCAGACTTGGTGTGCTTCACCCTCTCTCGGTGGTTTCTTCTATCCCTGCTCAGTCCTTTGTAAGCAGTCACTTAGCGTGGTCACCCCAGTTGAGCGTGCCGTCCCTTCCTTGGAAGGACCATCACTGATGCAAAGATGAGCGGAAAGCATTCCCCACTTCTTAAATATTCTTCTAAAATAGGATTTTTATTGGCCATGTGAAATTCTGTCACATAGACTTCAAGTGTTTTTCGAGCTAGTTCTCTATTGTTGAAGTGCATATACAGTGTTATACTGATGTTTATCATGATACATCAAAGCATTTATGGTACCATGAAAAACTCCCAATAAACACATTTTTAAATGTTTACTCTGTTACGAACAAAGCATAAAGCTTGAGTTGTTCATTGAATAGTGACAAGAGATTTGCTCTAATCCATCTGGTTTGTTTTATGTAGTGTTTATAATGACAAAGAAGTGTATTTTCAAGATAGTTGGCTGGGTGTACTCTGTCCTCTATAGAATAAAGCAAGGCTGAGGCCCAGACCCACAACTTCAAGTTCTTTAATTCTGGGCCCTTAGAAAGGTTGAACTGATTGGTGGAAATAACACTTTTACTTGAATCTGAGATTTTTTTTTTTCTGTGTTCTGGGCCAGCCTTTGTTTGGATAATGGATTACGTGACCTTTTTATGTTCCTTGTGTGCTCATAATTCTAGAAAAAAATAAAAAACATTTAGTGGAAAAGATTTGAAAGAGAATATAGTTTGATGATCATGTAGCTTGTGTAGGAATAGTGCCACATTTGAAAACAGTGAGAGTAGAATTTTAATCAAGGAGTAGGAGACAAAGGAACCATGTGCTCTTAAATTCTGGGCTGTTATTTCTCCACCTTACTAGCTCACCCTGTATACATTCTCTTTACTTAGGTTAATTTTCCCCTAGTTTTAAAAAAATCACTTGAGTCCTTTCCTTCATTCACTCATTCATTCAGTGCATTCAAAAAATATTCATTGAGCACCTACCATGTTGTAGGCACAAGGCTATGGCTGTGAACAAGCTGGATAAATTATCTACTTGCATACCCTGACATCTCTCAAGGGAATTGGATAATGAATAAGTACACAAATAAGATAATCGTGAAAAATGACGAGAAGGAGATATATAGGATGACGGAGAGTAAATGAGGTAGGGCACTTTAGGTTGGATGGTCAGGGGTAAGGCCAAACTCATTTTGTCACAGAAGTTAGCACCCTAGAATGGAATGAGGGAGTCGAATGGGGACCTGGCTTCGGGACCTGTGGCGAATTCTTCAACCTCTCAGAACACCTTGACAGCCTGAAGATAATGATGTCTACAGTAGTTAAAGAATTAGAGAAAATTCCTGACACTGTGAGCATTATTTTCTGTCAGGAAGGCCACAAATAAATATTAATTTCCTTGTTAAAACTCTTAAAATTGGGGCACCTGGGTGGCTCAGTCATTAAGCGTCTGCCTTCGGCTCAGGTCATGATCCCAGGGTCCTAGGATTGAGCCCTGCATGGGGCTCCCTGCTCAGCGGGAAGCCTGCTTCTCCCTCTCCCACTCCCCGTGCTTGTGTTCCCTCTCTCACTGTGTCTCTCTCTGTCAAATAAATAGAAAAAAATCTTTAAAAAAACTCTTAAAATTATATATAATCTGAATTCTATAATATCCATTTTCCAATGATCTGACTTCAGAAAACTCTTCTGTACATCTTTGAATCAATTTAATACATCAAGTATTTACTGGGCACTTACTGTGCACCTGTCCATGGTGATACATTATCACAAATGAAATAGACACCACCCCTGCCTTGTCAGAGGTCATCTGATGACCTTATTTGTGACTGACAAAGCTGTTTCTGATCACTGGTTCTCCTGACTAGTAGTGACAATGCTTCACCGCACCGGTAGGCAAATTTCATGTTCAAATTTTGTTGTGGCTGTGAAATGAAATAAACATGTACAAAAACTGTATAAAACATGGGCTATAAATCTTAAAATCTGATGAGTCCTCTCTTACAAAATGCTTATTTATGTGCCAATCATAAACTTCTGTTCCTCCACTAAAAAGAACAAAGGAAACAGAAAAATAGAAGATAACATCTATGACCACCATGTGCTGCCCGGACAGCCTTACTTCTGGATTGCGTCGGGCTTCAAGGAAAAGAAATGGGGTGCAGTCATGTGAAGTCCTACAACTGGCAATGACTCTGAATCTTGAGCAATTTATCCAATTGAGAGTTGGTGGGGTGTTGTGTGTATTTTTGTTTGTTTTGGATTATCATTTATATATAGTGGTGTCCACACTGGTACAGACCCAGATTCCCCGGAACTTGCCAGGGAGTACTGGCCATCTAGTTTTGGAAGGACTTCATATGGAAAGGACAAAGAATATATTAAGCTAACATCAAAATGATATTGGCAAAATACCAAAGGCAAATCCAATTTAAGGTATGAACAAGATAGGGATATCTGCTCTCACCACCACTGAATCCTGATTTGAGAGTTTAAGGTAATATAATAAAAACAAAAGATATACCAAACTTGTGAAGCAGGAGATAGTATTATCACTATTTGCCTTTTTTTTTTTATTATGTTATGTTAATCACCATACATTACATCATTAGTTTCTGACGTAGTTTCCATGATTCATTGTTTGTGTATAACACCCAGTGCTCCATTCAGTACGTGCCCTCTTTAATACCCATCACCAGGCTAACCCATCCTCCCACTCCCCTCCCCTCTAGAAACCTCAGTTTGTTTCTTGGAGTCCATAGTCTCTCATGGTTCATCTCTCCCTCCGATTTCCCCCCTTCATTTTTCCCTTCCTACTATCTTCTCTTTTTTTTTTTTTTTTAACATACAATGTATTATTTGTTTCAGAGATACAGCTCTGTGATTCTACAGTCTTACACAATTCACAGCACTCACCATAGCACATACCCTCCCCAATGTCCATCACCCAGCCACCCCATCCCTCCCACCCGCCACCACTCCAGCAACCCTCAGTTTGTTTCCTGAGATTAAGAATTCCTCATATCCATGAGATCATATGATACAAGTCTTTCTCTGATTGACTTATTTCGCTCAGCATAATACCCTCCAGTTCCATCCACATCGTTGCAAATGGCAAGATCTCATTCCTTTTGATGGCTGCATAATATTCCATTGTATATATATATACCACTTCTTCTTTATCCATTCATCTGTTGATGGACATCTTGGCTCTTTCCACAGTTTGGCTATTGTGAACATTGCTGCTATAAACATCGGGCTGCACGTACCCCTTCGGATCCCTACATTTGTATCTTTGGGGTAAATACCCAGTAGTGCAATTGCTGGGTCGTAGGGTAGCTCTATTTTCACCTTTTTAAAGAACCTCCATACTGTTTTCCAGAGTCATTGCACCAGCTTGCATTCCCACCAACAGTGTAGGAGGGTTCTCCCTTCTCCACATCCCCCCCAACATCTGTTGTTTCCTGACTTGTTAATTTTAGCCATTCTGACTGGTGTGAGGTGGTATCTCGTTGAGGTTTTGATTTGGATTTCCCTGATGCTGAGCGATGTTGAGCACTTTTTCATGTGTCTGTTGGCCATTTGGATGTCTTCTTTGGAAAAATGTCTGTTCATGTCTTCTGCCCATTTCTTGATTGGATTGTTCTTTGGGTGTTGAGTTTAATAAGTTCTTTATAGATTTTGGGTACTAGCCCTTTATCTGATATGTCATTTGCAAATATCTTCTCCCATTCTATCGGTTGTCTTTTGGTTTTGTGGACTGTTTCTTTTGCTGTGCAAAAGCTTTTTATCTTGATGAAGTCCCAATAGTTCATTTTTGCCCTTGCTTCCCTTGCCTTTGGCGATGTTTCTAGGAAGAAGTTGCTGCAGCTGAGGTCGAAGAGGTTGCTGCCTGTGTTCTCCTTTAGGATTTTGATGGCCTCCTGTCTCACATTTAGGTCTTTCAACCATTTTGAGTCTATTTTTGTGTGTGGTGTAAGGAAATGGTCCAGTTTCATTCTTCTGCATGTGGCTGTCCAATTTTCCCAACACCATTTGTTGAAGAGACTGTCTTTTTTCCATTAGACATTCTTTCCTGCTTTGTCAAAGATTAGTTGACCATAGAGTTGAGGGTCCATTTCTGGGCTCTCTATTCTGTTCCGTTGATCTATGTGTCTGTTTTTGTGCCAGTACCATACTGTCTTGATGATGACAGCTTTGTAATAGAGCTTGAAGCCCGGAATTGTGATGCCACCAGCTTTGCTTTTCTTTTTCAACATTCCTCTGGCTATTCAGGGTCTTTTCTGGTTCCATACAAATTTTAGGATTATTTGTTCCATTTCTTTGAAAAAAGTGGATGGTATTTTGATAGGGATTGCATTAAACGTGTAGATTGCTCTAGGTAGCATTGACATCTTCACAATATTTGTTCTTCCAATCCATGAGCATGGAATGTTTTTCCATTTCTTTGTGTCTTCCTCTATTTCTTTCATGAGTATTTTATAGTTTTCTGAGTACAGATCCTTTGCCTCTTTGGTTAGATTTATTCCTAGGTATCTTGTGGTTTTGGGTGCAATTGTAAATAGGATTGACGCCTTAATTTCTCTTTCTTCTGTCTTGTTGTTGGTGTGTAGGAATGCCACTGATTTCTGTGCATTGATTTTATATCCTGCCACTTGACTGAATTCCTGTATGAGTTCTAGCAGTTTTGGGGTAGCGTCTTTTGGGTTTTCCACATGAAGTATCATATCATCTGCAAAGAGTGACAGTTTGACTTCTTCTTTGCCGATTTGGATGCCTTTGATTTCTTTTTGTTGTCTGATTGCTGTGGCTAGGACTTCTAGTACTACGTTGAATAGCAGTGGTGATAGTGGACACCCCTGCCATGTTCCTGACCTTAGGGGGAAAGCTCTGAGTTTTTCCCCATTGAAAATGATATTCACTGTGGGTTTTTCATAGATGGCTTTTATGATCTTGAGGTATGTACCCTCTATCCCTATACTCTGAAGAGTTTTGATCAAGAAAGGTTGCTGTACTTTGTCAAAGGCTTTTTCTGCATCTATTGAGAGGATCGTATGGTTCTCGTTCTTTCTTTGATTAATGTATTGTATCACATTGATTGATTTGCGGATGTTGAACCAACCTTGCAGCCCAGGGATAAATCCCACTTGGTTGTGGTGAATAATCCTTTTAATGGACCATTGGATCCTATTGGCTAGTATTTTGGTGAGAATTTTTGCATCCATGTTCATCAAGGATATTGGTCTGTAATTCTCCTTTTTGATGGGGTCTTTGTCTGGTTTGGGGATCAAGGTAATGGTGGCCTCATAAAACGAGTTTGGAAGTTTTGCTTCCATTTCTATTTTTTGGAACAGTTTCAGAAGAATAGGTATTAATTCTTCTTGAAATGTTTGGTAGAATTCCCCTGGGAAGCCATCTGGCCCTGGGCTCTTGTTTGTTGGGAGATTTTTGAGGACTGCTTCAATTTCCTTAGTGGTTATAGGTCTGTTCAGGTTTTCTATTTCTTCCTGGCTCAGTGTTGGTAGTTGATACATCTCTAGGAATGCATGCATTTCTTCCAGATTATCTAATTTGCTGGCATAGAGTTGCTCATAATATGTTCTTATAATTGTTTGTATTTCTTTGGTGTTGGTTGTGATCTCTCCTCTTTCATTCATGATTTTGTTGATTTGGGTCATTTCTCTTTTCTTTTTGATAAGTCTGGCCAGGGGTTTATCAATCTTGTTAATTCTTTCAAAGAACCAGCTCCTAGTTTTGTTGATCTGTTCTACTGCTCTTTTGGTTTCTATTTCATTGATTTCTGCTCTGATCTTTATTATTTCTCTTCTCCTGCTGGGCTTAGGCTTTATTTGCTGTTCTTTCTCCAACTCCTTTAGGTGTAGGGTTAGGTTGTGTATTTGAGACATTTCTTGTTTCTTGAGAAAGACTTGTATTGCTATATACTTTCCTCTTAGGACCGCCTTTGCTGCATCCCAAAGATTTTGAACAGTTGTGTTTTCATTTTCATTTGTTTCCATGAATTTTTTTCAATTCTTCTTTAATTTCCTGGTTGACCCATTCATTCTTTAGTAGGATGCTCTTTAGCCTCCATGTTGAGTTCTTTCCAACTTTCCTCTTGTGATTGAGTTCTAGTTTCAAAGCATTGTGGTCTGAAAATATGCAGGGAATGATCCCAATCTTTTGGTACCGGTTGAGACCTGATTTGTGACCTAGGATGTGATCTATTCTGGAGAATGTTCCATGGGCACTAGAGAAGAATGTGTATTCCATTGCTTTGGGAATGGAATGTTCTGAATATATGTGAAGTCCGTTTGATCCAGTGTGTCATTTAAAGTCTTTATTTCCTTGTTGATCTTTTGCTTAGATGATCTGTCCATTTCAGTGAGGGGGGGTGTTAAAGTTCCCCACTATTATTGTATTGTTGTCAATGTGTTTCTTTGCTTTTGTTATTAATTGGCTTATATAATTGGCTGCTCCCATGTTAGGGGCATAGATATTTACAATTGTTAGATCTTCTTGTTCGGTAGACCCTTTAAGTAGGATATAGTGTCCTTCCTCATCTCTTATTATAGTCTTTGGTTTAAAAACTAATTTGTCTGATATAAGGATTGCCACCCCAGCTTTCTTTTGGTGTCCATTAGCATGGTAAATGGTTTTCCACCCCCTCACTTTCAATCTGGAGGTGTCGTTGGGTCTAAAATGAGTCTCTTGCAGACAGCATATCAATGGATCTTGTTTTTTTATCCAATCTGGTAGCCTGTGTCTTTTGATTGGGGCATTTAGCCCATTTACATTCAGGATAACTATTGAAAGATATGAATTTAGTGCCATTGTGTTGCCTGTAAGGTGACTGTTACTGTATATTGTCTGTGTTCCTTTCTGGTCTGTTACTTTTAGGCTCTCTCTTTGCTTAGAGGACCCCTTTCAATATTTCTTGTAGGACTGGTTTCGTGTTTGCAAATTCCTTTAGTTTTTGTTTGTCCTGGAAGTTTTTATCTCTCCTTCTATTTACTATATCCAGCTAGGCTGTCATTGAATTCTTGGCTGCATATTTTTCTCATTTAGTACTCTGAATATATCATGCCAGTCCTTTCTGGCCTGCCAGGTCTCTGTGGATAGGTCTGTTGGCAATCTAACATTTCTACCATTGTAGGTTACATATCTCTTCTCCCGAGCTGCTTTCAGGATTTTCTCTTTGTCTCTGAGACTCATAAGTTTTACTATTAGATGTCGGGGTGTTGACCTATTTTTATTGATTTTTGAGGGGGGTTCTCTGTGCCTCCTGGATTTTGATGCCTGTTTCCTTCCCCAAATTAGGGAAGTTCTCTGCTATAATTTGCTCCAATATACCTTCTGCCCCTCTCTCTCCTTCTTCTTCTGGGATCCCAATTATTCTAATATTGTTTCATCTTATGGTATCACTTATCTCTCGAATTCTGCCCTCGTGATCCAGTAGTTGTTTATCTCTCTTTTTCTCAGCTGCTTTATTGTCCATCATTTGGTCTTCTATATCACTAATTCTCTCTTCCTCTTATATCGTAGCAGTTAGAGCCTCCATTTTTAATTGCACCTCATTAATAGCCTTTTTGATTTCGACTTGGTTAGATTTTAGTTCTTTTATTTCTCCAGAAAGCATTTCTCTAATATCTTCCATGGTTTTTTCAAGCCCAGCTAGTATCTTTATAATCGTCATTCTGAAGTCTAGTTTTGACATCTTACTAATATCCGTATTGATTAGGTCCCTGGCAGTCAGTACTGCCTCTTGTTCTTTTTTTTTTTTTTTGGAGGTGAATTTTTCTGTCTTGTCATTTTGTCCAGAGGAGAATAGATGAATGAGAGAACAAAATGCTAACAGGGTAACAACGACCCCAGAAAAATATACACTAAACAAATCAGAAGAGACCTGAAACTGGAGACCTAAAGAAAGGGAAAGAAAGAAGAAAAAGAAAAAGATTAAAAAAAAAAAAAGGAATATGATCAAATATGATCAGGCTGGTGCATAGATTAGTGCCTCACACTAGGTTTTGAGCGTATTTTGGTCTGTTAGAAGAAAGTGCCTCCCAAAATTTTAAAGAAAGAAAAACTTATATATGTACAAAAATAAGGGTAAATATGATGAAGGGATGGAATATGACTGTAAAGATGAAAATTATAAAAGATTTTATAAAAGGAACTGATAAGCTAAGAAGTTGGTTGAAAGAAGAAAGAAGAGGATTTAAAAAAAAGGGGGGGGAGGGGCGCCTGGGTGGCTCAGTCGTTAAGCGTCTGCCTTCGGCTCGGGTCATGGTCCCAGGGTCCTGGGATCGAGCCCCACATCGGGCTCCCCGCTCAGCAGGAAGCCTGCATCTCTCTCTCCCACTCCCCCTGATTGTGTTACCTCTCTCGCTGTGTCTCTATCAAATAAATAAATAAAATCTTAAAAAAGTGGGGGAGAGAATGTGATCAGGCAGGAGACTAGAACAAAGCCGTACACTAGAGATTTAGGGTATATTTTGGTCTGTTAGAAGAAAGTGTATCCCAAAATTTTAAAGGGAGAACAACTTATATATATATATACCAAAAATAAGGTTAACTACTGTGAAGGGATAGAATATGACTCTAAAAATGAAAAATAAAAAAGATTTTTAAAAAAGGGATAAGATATTGGTTGAAAAAGGGAAAAAGAAAAATTTTAAAAAATTAACTTTGAAAGACTAAAGAATCATGGTAAAAAAGCCATGGATTCTATGTGCAGTATTCCTCTAGTGCTGGAGTTCTGCCGTTCTCATTGATGGGTAAACTTGGTCTTGGCTGGCTGTTCTCACTGATCTTCTGGGGGAGGGGCCTGTTGCTGTGGTTCCCAAATGTCTTTGCCGGAGGCGGAATTGCCCCGCCCTTGCCAGTCGGGCTAAGTAATCTGCTCGGGTTTGCTCTCGGGAGCTTTTGTTCCCTGCAAGCTTTCCGTACAGCTTTGGAGGCCGAGAGTGAAAATGGCAGCCTCCCAATCTCCGCCCGGCGGAGCCGAGAACTCGGGGCCCCGCTCCTCAGTGCGCCCCCAGAGAAACGCAGTCAATCACTCCCATCTCCCCGGTCTCGGGCCGCACTCCGTGCTCACCCGGCCTGTGACCGAGCGTTTCTATCTCTGGTGCACGACCCCGTGTGGAGTCTCCAAACCCAGCAGATCCCTGCGGTGCGCTCCCGCGCTGCTCCTCCCGGGGGAAGAAGGGGAGTCTCCCCAGATCTGCCGCTTGTTGGGTCCCTGCTGGAGGAGCAGTGGCCCGACTGTGCCACGGATCATGGTTTATGACAACCCCGAGCTGAGAGCCCGCTCCTCAGCTCCGTCCCTGCAGCCGGTTTCCCTGCTCCGATACCTGGGAGCTCTGCCGCACTCAGGCACCCCCGGTCTTTCTGTGACCCCAAGGGTCCTGAGACCACACCGTCCTGCGAGGGTTCCACCCCCCGCTTAGCCACTGGAGCGACGTCCCTCAGTGGAGCTGACTTCTAAAAGTTCCGATTTTGTGCTCCGCGGCTCTATCACTTGCCGGTAGCCGCTGACAGAGGCCCCCTCCCCCGCCGTCTATCTTCCTGAATATCACCTCGGATTCACTTCTCCGCGCTCACGTCCTGCCTTCCAGATAGTGGTTGCTTTTTTGTTCAGAGGGTTGCTACTATTCTTTTCTTTGATCTCCTGTTGAGTTTGTAGGTGTTCAGAATGGTTTGATCCCTATCCAGCTGAATTCCTGGGACCAGACGAAATTTAGGTCTCCTACTCCTCTGCCATCTTCCACTATTTGCCTTTTATATCATTGCTTACCTAGAAAATCCACAAGAACCAATAGAAAAATTACTGGAATTAGTAAAAGTTCATTAAGAGGGAAGATACAGGGGCACCTGGGTGGCTCAGTTCATTAAGCATCTGCTTTTGGCCCAGGTCATGATCTTGGGGTCCTGGGATCAAGCCCCATATAGGGCTCCCTGCTCAGCGGGGGAGTCTGCTTCTTTGTCTCTGCCCCTACCCCAGCTTGTGCTCATGCTCTGTTTCTCTCAAAAAAAAAAAAAAACAAAAAACATATATATATACACACACACATATATATATAAATAGGGAAGATAAAAAATGAATTTGCAAAATTAAGTACCTACCTTAGATTTCAGTGTAATTTTAATTTTGTTAACTGCCAGCATTTTTTCTTTAGAGAATCACCCCTGATCCACTCCATGTGACCCTGCCCAGTCCCAGATACAGGGAAGGGTTTGAGATGCTGGGCTTGTCCTGACACCACATTCCCTGGGTACCATGATATGTCTGGGCGGGGGAACCATATGCCCCAAGCAGGACTAATCAGAAATGCTGAAAGATGGGGTGCCTGGGTGGCTCAGTCGTTAAGCGTCTGCCTTCGGCTCAGGTCATGATCCCAGGGTCCTGGGATTGAGCCCCACATCAGGCTCCCTGCTCCGCGGGAAGCCTGCTTCTCCCTCTCCCACTCCCTCTGCTTGTGTTCCCTCTCTCACTGTGTCTCTCTCTGTCAAATAAATAAAATCTTTAAAAAAAAAAAAATGCTGAAAGAGCCCACCTTCTACTAGGACTGCATGGTCAGGAGATGCCGGGATTGTCAGCAGCCATCCTACCCTAGCACCATCATTTGATCCCTGCATCCAGCCGTGACTAGCCCCACATTACAACTTCAGACCAGGTCCTCCCCTAATCGTTGCAGGGTTTGGGTGAGAGGACAAATGGAGGCCCACAAACCATATGTTCCTATGTTGAATTTTGAATTAAGCTATGAAATAAAATGTTTTACCTCCCTACCTTGATAAACCTTCTAGTACAACAGAATTAAAAATGCAAATCAAAATTGTGGAACGGTGCTGTCTATATGACAGTAAGTTGGCAAAATATAAAAATGATTGCATTAAATAATTATCATGCAAACCTGGGTGTGCTGATCAGGAGTCAGAATTTTAGGATGAGTACTAATATAAAATAACACGAGTCATAATTCTACAAAATATATTTTCCTTGCTTACATTTTAGCAAAATCACTACTATTATTATCAATAATTTTTGTTCTACCTACAGTAATCTAAAATATTTAAAAATGTAATTGTATTAAAAATGTACCTAATTGAATCAAAAATGTAAATTAAGGCAATTGCAAGAATTTGGAAGATTAAATGTTCTAATATATACTTCTTAAGTTATTTGAGAGAGAGAGACAGAGAGCACAAGTTGGGGGGAGGGAGAATCAGTCTCCCTGCTCGGAGCCCCATGTGGGGCTCTGTCCCAGGACACTGAGATCATGACCTGAGCTGAAGTTTGATGCTTAACCAATTGAGGCACCCAGGCACCCCCTCTAATATATTTTCTAAAAATGTTATTTATTCCCTAAAATATTTAGGATTATCTAAAAATTAAGTCATTTAAATAATGAAGATTTAACTTTCTTTTGAAAATTTAATTTTATATTTTCATGAAAATAACACTATTCTTTTTTTTTTAATTTTTTTTATTGTTATGTTAATCCCCATACATTACATCATTAGTTTTAGATATAGTGTTCCATGATTCATTGTTTGTGCATAACACCCAGTGCTCCATGCAGAACGTGCCCTCTTCAATACCCATCACCAGGCTAACCCATCCTCCCACCCCCCTCCCCTCTAGAACCCTCAGTTTGTTTTTCAGAGTCCATCGTCTCTCATGGTTCTTCTCCCCCTCCGATTTCCCCCCCTTCATTCTTCCCCTCCTGCTACATTCTTCTTCTTCTTTTTTTCTTTCTTAACATATATTGCATTATTTGTGAAAATAACACTATTCTTAATTAGGAGCAGGGTCTGTCTCAAAAGTCACAGTTGGAGAATATTCAGAAAAAGTTGCTTTTTAATTTTGAGAATACAGGGCAAGAAGTGTGGAGAAATTTTCCAGGGGGCTGAATAGTGTTAGTCACAAGAGTGGCTGTTCAGCATTACAGGTTGCATTTGTCACCTCTAAGTGTCACTTCCTGAGTAACAGAGGAACTCATGCATTGTTTAATAAATGTACTTATTAGTGTCCTTTTTTTGTGGGGTGCCTGTAGAGAGTGAGGCCAGGGCAGGAGCCCTCTTACTTATGTCGAAGGGTAGTACTCTCTAGGAGTTGGCAGTCACGTAAACCAGCAAACTTTCATACAACTATGTAGAAAATATAATGAAATAAGATCCCATTCATAATAGAACCTTAAATAAAAGTTATCTGGAATTAGGTAGACTTAGGAAGTAGACACATGTATAGTATGTATATGAAGAAAACCACAAGCCTTTACTAAAATATGTTAGAAAAGCAGAAAATTTGAATAAATGGGGAGAGGTGCTGTGTCTTTGGGTAAAAAGTCTCAAAATTATAAAGATACCAATGCATTTAAAATTAATGCATTTAAACAATTCTCATCATAGTGGAAGTTGTGACTGTCTCAATACCCATTCCATGACAGGTTTATGGGTGCCAATAATTTTAATCCTGTTTTTCTTAGTTGTGATTGATAAAAAAGAGAGAGAACGGGTTGGTGACACATTTCAGGCTAATGGAGCACAGCAAGCAATTGCTGGTGGCTCCTGGTCTTCAGCTGGCTGTCAGTGAGGATGCATTTGTCCAGGTTGCTTCTGGCAGCCATCCTACCTCCACGAGGAAACATAGCTGTAAGATGAACTTGATCCCATTAGGGTAGGAGACCTGGAGGCTGAGAGATGGAAACACATGGGTTATTAATGACATGGAGGGGCCATTGTTTCAAGCAACGCTGAAATTTGATCTGCTTTTGGATTCATAGTTATGAACACCAATCAATTCCTTTATTGTTGTAACGTCTTTGAATTGGGCTTTCAGGGTTTTGCATCCCAGAGCATCTTAACTAATGTAGTCATCATTATCTCCCATGGATGTTTTTTTAATGAGAAAATGCTTTTCAAACTTATGGGGAGGAATGAAAAATTTAAAATCCTACAGTAATCTTAGCAGTGCAATACTAATCCAAATACATTAGATCAGTGAAAGAGAATAGGAAGTTCAGAAACAGACCCTAATGCATGCACTTCCTATATGATGAAAATGGATTATTTAATAGACAATGCTGAGACCATGGGTAACTATTAGAAGAATATTAGCTTCCTTCCTCCTATCTGGATTAAGAGTTGAATGTAAAAGATTAAACCATTGAAGAACTAGAAGAATATATAGATATGAAATATCTACATTGGAGTTAGTGAGGGCCTTATAAACTGAAAGACAAAATGTAAAGGATATATAGGGTAGACTTGAAGTGTTTAGAAATTTATATGCCAAGGGACACACCATAAACAAAATTTATGGGCAAAAGATAAATTGTTAAAATATAGCTAAATGATGTATGTTGTGAGTATAAAAAACTCACAAATACAAATATTTGAACAAAACATTGCCTGAAAAAAATCCAAAGGGGGAAAAAAATGGCCAGGTAGTTCACAAAAAGGAAATTATTGATCAGCAAATACATGCAAAAGGTTTAATATCCCTAGTAGTTACGGAATTTCAATTTAGAGAGCTTTTTCCCACCACCAAATTGGCAAAGATTAAAAAGAATACTAGCACAATATCTGAATGAGCATGTAAACATATATATTAATATAGGGTGGCCAGCTACTCTTGCTTGGGAAAGTGCTAGATAAAATATATCTAATAAATGAAACTTTGTTTTCTGTTTGTTTCCTGGAAGGTGTGTTCTGGTTTTGCTCAAGAGGCCAATTTTTCATTTAATAATAATTATGTGAACTTATACTACCATAAAAATTAACCTCATATTTTTTAGCCTATAATATAGGCTGGAATGTAGCCTGGAATGATCGACAACTATTATTACACAAATAGCACATTCTGTTGGAACAATGGCAGCAATTTATGTGTTTTATAATTGCGTTGTTATCGTTGTCTATCTGCAAGTGATAAATAGTCATAGATTAGAAAATAGTTGGTATTTTGAATTTGCAGAAAATAGAAACATTCCCATTTGCAATTCAGTTAAAGTTTGCTTTAAAATTACAGAGTAAGTGGTGTCTCGGTGGCTCAGTTGGTTAAGCAACCGACTTTTGATTTCTGCCCAGGTCTGGATCTCAGGGTTGTGAGATCAGGCCCCACATGGGGCTCCATGCTGGGCATGGAGCCTGCTTAAGATTCTCTCTCTCCCTCTTCTTCTGCACCCCCTCAAATAAAATAAAATAAAATAACAGAATAAAATATTTCTTTGTTTTGCTTTTATTTGTACTATGTTCAAAAAGAGGGGCGTTTGGGTGGCTCAGTCAGTTAGGTGTGGGACTCTTGATTTCAGCTCAGGTCATGATCTCGGGGTCATGAGACCGAGCCCTGCCTCAGCTCAGTGCTGTTGGGCGTGACCCTGCTAAAGATTCTTCCTCTTCCTCTTCCCTCCCCCCTGCCCCCGGTTTGCATTCACTCTCTCTCTCTAAAAAAAAAAATAGGTTAAAAACCAGAGCTTTAAATAGGCATGATATATAAAACCTCAAGACTGATCATTTTTCACCCCACTGGCATTTTCTTTGGGAACACTGTATAATGGCATTTGGTCAATGCTCCAAGAGGACATCAGTAATTGGAGATGAAAAAACCTGTAGGTTTAGCTGCATGTCACAGAAAACCCAAGTAATTAATACTGGCTGAAACAAAACAGAGGTTTGGTTTTCTTTTCTTGGGTAAGAAAAGTCCAGAGACATGCAATTCAAGACTCACTTGGCAGTTTCTTGGTCAGAAGGATCACAGACTCCATCCTCGAGGGCTCCTCAGAGTTGCAAGATGGCCCCCACAGCTCAGCTATAACATCCACAGCCCAGGCAGCAAGAAGGAAGAAGGGGCAAAGGCGAGAGGGCATGCTTCCTGGCTTAAAAGCATTTTCTCAGGAGCCCCATTCAGTGATTTGTGCTGTATTAGTCACAAGAAGGGATGGTAAATAAATTCTTTGAGCTGGGCACATTGGCATATCAATTAAAATTGGGGTTCTGTTACTAAGGAAGAAGGGCTAAATGTGTATTATATGGGTGTCTAGAAACTTCTGCCACTTTTTGATATTTAACCCATTTTATTTTTAAGATTTGTCCTTTATTACCAAGTGAGCCATGGAGGTATGTCTCATATGGTTTTGTTTCTGTGTGGTCAACATAAACAGACATTCTGTCAACACTTAATTTTCTTCTTCTGATAGGATTATTCCAAAAAATTTTTTTAGAGGTTTAATGAATTACATTAAATATTTGTGAGGCTCCTATAGTAATCAGGATATTGTGCTAGACAGTGTTTCTCAACCTTGGCACTGTTTACGTTTTGGCCAGATAATTTTTTTTTTTTTAAGATTTTATTTATTTATTTATTTGACAGAGAGAGAGAGACAGCGAAAGAGGGAACACAAGCAGGGGGAGTGGGAGAGGGAGAAGCAGGCTTCCCGCCGAGCAGGGAGCCCAATTCGGGACTCGATCCCAGGATCCTGAGATCATGACCTGAGCCGAAGGCAGTCACCTAACCGACTGAGCCACCCAGGCGCCCCTTTGGCCAGATAATTCTTGATTGTGAGGGGGCTGTCCTGTGCGACATCCCTGGCCTCTATCCAGTAGATGCCAGTAACAGCTCCCAGTTGTGACAATCAAAATTGTCTCCACACATTGCCACGTGTTCCCTGGGGGGACAAGATTGTCCCCACTGAGAACCACTGTGCCAGAAGATAGCCCCACATTTATTTACATTGCCTGTTTGGTTTCCTGTAAAAGCGTGTCACTGTAGATTTTACTTGGTCACTGTTTGTTATGAACAAAGTAGTATTGGTTGATTTAATTTTTACTGTGTGCCAGGCACCAGGATGAGAACTCTACATATATTACCTGATGTAATCCTCGTAACAACACTGCATTAGAAGTATTAATGACGTTAGATCGTATTCTCACCCCCATGTTACAGATGAGAAAAAGGAGTTTTGGAGGTTATTTTAGCTTCGATTCCCCTGAGACCCTGGCTTAGGTGTGACTGATTGAATTGGGAGGCAGTCCCAGGAAGCAGTGACGGAGAAGGGGAGTGAAACAGGGAAGGAAAAACAGCCAGTAAGCAATTGATGTTGAGCTGGGATCTGGCTACCACCAGGGCACTCTACCTCTCGAAACCCTTCAGAGGAGCCATGAAGAATGCATCTCAGAATTATTTCCCTTCCCTGTTTGCTAGGTTGGGAAGAGGCTGAGGAATGTCTCCCCTAATTCCCATTGGTTACCCCCAGGGGCAGGCACCTGCCTGCCTTTCACTAATACAAAGACTCGGCCGCTGTTCCCTGAAGGAGTCTGTTTTCTATCACTATGTAACAGCTTACTAAAAGTTTAGTGGTTTTTCATTTATTTATTTTTAAGATTTTATTTATGTGTCAGAAAGCAGACAAGCAGGGGGAGCTGCAGGGAGAGGGAGAAGCAGGCTCCCGCTGAGCAGGGAGCCCAATATGGGACTCGAGCTCAGGACCCTGGGATCGTGATCTGAGCCGAAGGCAGAAGGGTGATGACTGAGCTACCCAGGCGCCCCAAATTTAGTGGTTTAAAACAACATCCGGGGCACCTGGGTGGCTCAGTCGTTAAGCGTCTCCCTTCGGCTCAGGTCACGATCTCAGGGTCCTGGGATCGAGCCCCACATCGGGCTCCCTGCTCGGCGGGAAGCCTGCTTCTCCCTCTCTCACTCCCCCCTGCTTGTGTTCCCTCTCTCGCTGTGTCTCTGTCAAATAAATAAAATAAAATCTTTAAAAAAAAAAAAAAACAAAAAAAACCAACATCCATTTAGTAGCTCCCAGTTTTGTAGGTCAGATGTCTGACATGGCATTGCTGGGTTCTCTGCTCAAGGTATCACAAAGCTGGAAGCCAGCTTCCTGTCACTCTTCAGGCACTTTGGAAAAATCCACTTCCAGTGCTTTCAGGTTTTTGGTAGAATCCAGTTCCTTGTGGTTGTAGGACTGGGATCCTCCTATTTTTGCTGGCTATTTTCTGGGGGTCACTTTTAGCTCTTAGGAGCGATATGATCCACTCCATCTTTTTAAAAAACATCTTAATTCCAGTATAGTTAACGTACAGTGTTATGTTAATTTCAGGTGTACAGTACAGTTTCAACAATTCCATATATCACCCAGTGCTCATCAGTACAAGTTCACCGCATAATCCCCATCATTTCTGCTCACCCATTCCCATCCCTGCCCCCCCAGTCATGAGTTTGTTCTCTATAGTCCAGAGTCTGTTTCTTGGTTTGTGTGTGTCTCTTTTTTCCCCCCTCTGCTTGTTTATTTTGTTATTTACTTATTTATTTTTAATTTAAGTAGGCTCCATGCCCAGTGCGGAGCCCAATGCAGGGCTTGAACTCGTGACCCTGAGATCAAGACCTGAGTTAAAATCAAGAGTTGGATGCTTAACTGACTGAGCCACCCAGGCGCCCCTGTTTTGTTTTTTAAATTCCACATATGAATGGAATCATATGATCCACCCCATCTCTCAGCCAGCAACCATGCATGAAATCCTTTTCATGCTTCAATCTCTGACTTCCTCTTCTGCCACTTAAAGAAAACAATTTGTTGGTTTTTAGTATATTCACAAGATTGTGCAAGCATCATGACCACCTAATTGCAGAATGTTTTCCTCACTTCAAAAAGGAACCTGTTAGTGGTCACTCCCCCTTCCCCTGTAGCCTCAAATCCTGGCAACTGCTAACCTATGCTCTGCCCCTATGATTTGCCTGTTCTGAACATTTACTATAAATGGTATCATACAGTATGTGCCCTTTGGTGTCTGGCTTCTTTCTAGGTTCATTCGTGTTGTAGCATGGATCAGTACTTCATTCCTTTTTATGGCTGAATAATATTCCATTGTGTGACTTTACCACATTTGATTTATTCATTCATCAGTTGGTAGACATTTGGGTTGTTTCCTCTTTGGGCTGGTATGAATAATGATGCTATAAACATTTATGTGCATGGTATTGTGTGGACAAAAGTTTTTAGTTCTTTTCAGTATATTCCTAGGATTGGAATTGCTAAGTCATTTGGTAAATGTATATTTAACATTTTGAGGAGCAGCCAAACTGTTTCCTAAAGTGGCTGCACCATTTTACAAAGCAGTGCATGAGAGTTCTGATTTCTTCACGTCCTCACCAGCACTCATTCTTGTCTTTTATTTTTTTATGACAGACATCCTAGTGGGTATGAACTGGTATCTCATTGTGGTTTTGATTTTCATTTCCCTGATGGCTAAAGATGTTAACATTTTCTCATGTGTTTATTAGCCCCTTGTATATACACTTTGAAGAAATGTCTATCTACATCCTTTGCCATTTAAAAAAATTCGGTTGCCTTTTATTCAGTTGTATGAGTTTTCTGTGTACCATATTCTGGATATTAGACCCCTATCAGATATAGAATTTGCAAACATATTCCCCCTTTCTGTAGACTCTTTTCATTTTTTTTTTTTAAGATTTTATTTATTGAGAGAGAGAGAGAGAATGATAGAGAGCATGAGAGGGAGGAGGGTCAGAGGGAGAAGCAGACTCCCTGCTGAGCAGGGAGCCCGATGAGGGACTCAATCCTGGGACTCCAGGATTATGACCTGAGCCCAAGGCAGTCGCCCAACCAACTGAGCCACCCAGGCACCCCCCCTTTTTTTTTAAGTTGTATTTTTTTAAGTAATCTCTATACCCAACATGTGGCTTAAACTCATGATCCTGAGATCAAGAGTCACACACTCTTCTGACTGAGTCAGCCAGGCACCCCTCCTTTCATTTTCTTGATAATGTCCTTTGAAACACAAAAATTTTTAATTTTTTTCTTTTTTTTTTTTTTTTAAGATTTTATTATTTATTTGAGACAGAGCAGGAGGGGAGGGGAGGGCAGAGGGCGGCTCCCTGCCAAGCAGTGAGCCCAATGCAGGACTCGATCCTCAATCCCAGGACCCTGAGACCATGACCCAAGGTGAAGGCAGATGCTTAACTGACTGAGCCACCCAGGCACCCACAAACATTTTTAATTTGATGATATCTGTGGTTCTTTTGTTGCTTGTGCTTTTGGTGATACATATAGGAAAACTTGCTTATTCCAAAGTCAGGAAGATTTACACCAATTTTTTTTCTTAGAGTTTCAGGTATATATTTTAGGGGTGCCTGGGTGGCTCAGTCAGTTAAGCATAGGACTCTTGATTTTGGCTCAGGTGTCACGATTCTGAGATGGAGCCCTGAGTTGGGCTCAGTGGGGAGTCTGCTTGAGGTTCTCTCCCTCTCCCTCTCCCCCAATCGCTCTCTCTCGCACACTTGCTTTCTCTCTCTAAAAATAAAAAAATCTTTAAAAAATACTTCTTATTTTTTATTATTTTTGATAAACTCCACCCCCAATATGGGGCTCACACGACCCCAAGATCAAGAGTCGCGTGCTTCACTGACTGAGCCAGCCAGGCACCCTGAGTTTTATATTATCAGCTCTTATATTTTGAGTTAACTTTTACACATGGAATAAGGTTAGGGATCCAACTGCTTTCTTTTACAGGTAAGTATTCAGTTGCTTCAACATCATTTGTTAGATGACTCTTTCCCGATTGAATAATCTTGGTACCCTTGTAGAAAATCAATTGATCATAGAGAGAGGCATATTACTAACTCTATTCCATTTGCCTGTATGTCTCCATATGCCAGTACCACACATTCTTTGTTCCTGTAGAGTCACATTATATTTTGAAGTTGGAAAGTATGAGCCCTACAACTAAGTCTTCATTTTCAAGGTTTTTGTTTTTGTTTTGTTTTGTTTTTGGCTATTATGGGCTCTTGAAATTCAATGTGAATTTTAGGATCAGTTTGTCCATTTATGTAAAAAAGTTGGAATTTTATTGAAACTATAGATCAACTTCAAGAGTATTGACATATTAACAATATTAAGTCTTTCAATCCATGAACATGAGATGTTTTTCCATTTATTTAGGTCTTTAATTTCTTTCAACAGTACTGTGTAATTTCTGGTGCATAGTCTTGCACTTCATTTGTTAAATTTATTCCTAATGTATTATATTCCTTTTGATTCTACTGTGAACATAACTGTTTCCTTAATTTCATTTTCACATTTTTCACTGCTAGTCTATAGAAACACAATTGATTTTAATTTGATCTTGCCTCCTATGGCCTTACTGAATCCATTTATTCTAATAGTTTTTTAGTGGATTCGTTATGATTTTCTATATATAAGATCATGCCATCTGCAGTTATAGAGAGTTTGACTTCTTCCTGTCCTGTCTAGATGAATTTTATTTGTTTCTTGACTAATTGCTCCCGCTAGACTACTCTAGTACAATGTTGAACAGAAGTGTTGATTGTAATAAGTAAATAATAAGTAAGTAATAAGTACCTTATTGTTAAGGGACAGCTTTCAAGCTTTCACCACTAAGTGTGATGTTAGCTGTGGGTTTCTCGTAGATGTCCTTTGTTAGCTCGAGGAAGCTGCCTTCTAGTCCTAGTTTGTTGAATGGTTTTTAGTCGTCTCAGGGTGCTAGAATTTGTCAAAACTTTTTTCCTGCATCTGTTAAATTGATCACATGGTTTGTTTATCTTTCTAATACTATAGGATATTATGCTAATTGATTTTTTTAATATGTTGAACCTGGAGTAATTTAATTCTCTTTTTCCTTCAAAAAAGGGTAAATGAGTGATCCATTTTCTGAATCCTTGTAAGTCTGAAATTTGTCTCATTCAAGTTACATACTATATATTGTCTGGAGGCAGGATTCTTGGAATGCAGTCCCTTTTTCTTTGAAGTCTATATACATCTATCAGGGGCCAGTATGGTATATGAAAGATCCATTGCAGTCTGATTATTTTATCTTTGTGAGTATCTCACAAAGAATCACAAAGAATACTCTTTGGAGTATTCTCTCTCAAAGTCTCTAAAGCTTGATCTTAATTCTTGGAGTTCAAAAACTTCACCATAATATGTTAATTGTGTGCCTCCCCACCCTCCCTGCCCCCATTATAACTGCTTGGCATTTGGTGAACTTTTTTGATCTGAAAACTCAGTTTTTCCTTCAGCTCACAAAAGTTGTCCTATTTGAACATTGCTTCTGTTCTTTTCTCTCTTTCTGGAAATCCTGGGTTGGTTCTCTATGCCTCTTATATTTTCACCAGTAATTTACATTTCTTTGTAATCTTTGCTTTATCATGTGATAGTTCCTTTATTTCATCTTCCTGTTTATTAGTTTGGTTTTCAATACTAGCCATTTTACTTTCTCTGTTGGAATTTTGACCTTAGATTCCATGTTTCCTTTAGCACCACCCCCCTGAAATTTTTGTAGTTTTTCTGTGTGTATCTATCCCCTTGAACATTCTTAATACATTTTTATTGTTTCTTACATTCCCTCGGTGTTGGTAGAAGCTGCCTATTCTGTTCATTCTGGTATTCCTAGTTTGAACTGCTAATTCCCTGAGATGTCTATGCAGTTTTTTTGCTTTCTTAGGTCCGGGGAGTGTTCTCTCCCAAGCACCTTACAGGGTGTGGTGGGTGAAGTCTCTTGGCTTTGGTGGATGTTGCCAATGACATGTGGCAGCTGATCTCAGAAACTTGAGAATGCATCTGGGCCTGGAGAGGCCATTTTGGTCAAAGGCAAGTTGAAGAACCAAAGGAAACCAGTTTGCTTCAAAGAGATAATGCCCAGAGAGAAGCAGATAGGTCACTGGTAAGAAAAGGAAGGCTCAGTTCTTGAAGGGGAGGCCTACTTTTTTTTTTTTTTTTTTTTTTAATCCTTCGTTTCTCACAAAACCTTTGCATATCTTCTTAGGATACTGGTTACCTATCTCCTCTTCCCATCCACTCCTACAAGACACTTACCCTCCACCCCTTTCTTAAGATGGTTTGAGTTGATTTCTCTTCCCAGATGAGGCAGCAGTCACATCACTGTTGCCTGGGATGCTTCTGTCTCCAGACAGGCCTCAGGAGATGGTGGGGAGCCATCTCCTCAATATTTTTTATCCAGTGGCTTAGATTTACCTCACCAGGTATCTCCTTTCTAGTAATCTCTTCCAATAATTCATTCCGTGCCTAAATCCCTTCTCTTGAAATTCTCTTCTACTCCCCAGAGTTTAACTCTCTTCCTTGTGTCTTTAATTGGTACACATTTACCAAAGTAATTCACATATTGGGTCAGGAATACTCATATGCAGCTAATTTTGTACTTTTCCTATGATACAGGCTTTGCTTTAGGGTTAAATAGATTTCACTAATCCTGACTGATGAGCAAATAGACACCCCCTTTTAGAGTATATTTTCTGAATACTTATGGCTGTATTCTCTATCACTAATTCATGTATTTACTATTCTAATTTACTTCTGTTGTCTTATTCAAGGATCACAAACTGGCAGCTGTGGTTGAATTCCACCTGGGGCTGATGCATTTTGTTGGGAAGAAATAAAGTTGTTACCATTTCATTTTAATATAAACTTTTTGATGGAGCATGCATGCCCTGCATCCTCACTCCTCTGTTACACCCCACACTTCCCACATTTCTGTTTAGTCCCTTATTCTTGAAGGCATTTGGGTTTTAAGTTTGGGAACTTGGGCTCAAGATGTCATTGTGATTTATTTGTTTGCCAATAGTTTTCTTAAATAATTGTAATGGATGATACTGTGAATTAGAGGCACAGTTTAGATCTGTTATTGACTGTCATTGCTAGCTGCTCCCAGAGAATGATCTGGCATTGTTTTCTATTCAATTAAAAAGTCCCCCCCACAAGTCCTCTGGTGTTTATAAAATGTTTCTACCCAAAACCTGTGGTATGTTTTCACTTAATTAGGTTGCCTGCCACTTTGCTAAAGGTAAAATTAGTGATACCTCTATTGTGTTTGATTCAAAACTAATATACTAAAAGGTGCTTTGACAACAAGATAATTTATCCTTTGTGTTTTGACAGACCCAAGGCTCTTAGAGTTTTCAGAGATGACATCCTTTATTTATGCTAGGTGCCTGGTAGCATTATATAAATTTTTCCCGGTACTGATGTCTCTTCTTTGTTTCCCTTAAACAGGTGTATCAACGCATTTCACTTTGGTTTATTCAAATCTTCTTTGTAATCTTTTTCTGGTGTTAATTGTTCCAAATATAATTTAGAAATGCAAACTAAATGTTCCCCTGTAGGGGGAGCAATCTGTTTTAAACTCTTAATAAGTGTAATAAAATCTATAAACCATAGAGGGAACATTCTTAGGCTCTCTTCCTATTAACGCAAGTTCTTTGAGTGATTTGAAAACCATGAGAATTTGATGATAACCAATGTTTGCCGCTAGTTATAAAATTGGAATTATATTAGGATAAATGAAATACTCATTTTTTGGTTAGGGTTTTGGGCATTGTATTAATCAGAATTCCAGGGAAGCAGAACCAATAGTATGTATGTATGTATAAATACACATTTTTATTACATATATATATATGTATATATATATATATATTACTAGAATACTATTATACCCACACACACACTACATATAAATATAGAAATTGATTTACTGTCATGGGAACTAACAAGTCCAAAATCTGTAGAATATGCTGCCAGGATAGAAATTCAGGTAAGAATTGACATTGCAGTCCTTAGTCTGAAGACTGGAAACTCAGGCAGAATTTCCAAGTTGCAGTCTGGAGACAGAATTCCTTCTTCTCTTGGAAACCTCAGTTTTTGCCCTGAAGGTCTTTAACTGATTGGATGATGCCCACCCCACATTATGGAAAATAATCTGCTTTACTTAAAATCTACTGATTATGAGTGTTAATTACGTCTTTAAAATACCTTTACAGCAACATCTAGACTGGTATTTGACCAAACAACTGCACACTGTAGAGTCTAACCGAGTTGACACATAAAATTAATCATCACTGGCATCTTACATACATTTTTATCAATGTAGGGATGAACCTAAATTGAAGATAATGGTAGCTAGGTTTTTTGGTAGTTTGGATTCAGTATTTGGCACAACTCTGCAGTAATAAAGATATCAATTTGTACCTTAGTACTCCAAAGTTGAGTGGGGACCATGAAACATATAAATCATAAACCATACTTCTTATTATTTTGGATTTTTTTCCCTTTTTGGGAGGGAGGGGTTAGTCTCCTATAATAGTATTGTTCTAGTTTGTTCTTTGAAACTTAGCTTTCAAGCTCTTTGTGTGAATTCAATATTGGGCAATCTTGAGCACATAATTAGAATACTGGCCAAAAGGTAGATTAAAGAGAGAAGGCTAATCAACTGGCTATCCTGTGGAATTTCTGAAATCCCAAAATTGTTATAACACAGAATGTTCCAGGACCTCACACAGATCCGTAAAACGTATCTTCTGGGTTACATCCCTCATGTGGTTTGTGTATGCTTCCAGCTCAAGGAGATGTGGAGCTTGCTTTTCCTTTGACCTCACATGATCCAGTTGGAGGTTGCACTCCACCCTCTAATTTAATTTTTGTCTCCAAGTTAAAAAAAAAAAAATGTATTTACCTTTTTCTTTACAGTCCTAAAGTGGTTCTCCCTCTCTCCTCTTCCCTTCTTCTCCCTCCCTCTTTTGGCCCCTTCAGTTCTGATCCTGCTGTTAATAATATACTGTCCTTAATCTTAGACTTCTTATTTTCAACTTATGTGACAATCTTCAACTATATTTTTTCCCTAAGATGATTGCAATTTACTCTTTCTTAGAATGGTGAATGGAAGCTTTGTGCGTGTGTGTGTGTCTTTTTAATTGTTGGAGCTTGATCTCCACATGACTTTCCATTAACTTGGTATCATGTGACCCCTAGGGTTGGGCAGGAAATTAATTTTTGTACAGAATAGCAGGATACAACCGAAATAATTTTCTTAGCTCCAAAACCTCTTTGCTGCAGAAGCACAAACTAAAATCGTGGCTTAGTGATTGACTTAACTCATTAGACAGCCTGCTAAGAATGTAGGTTTAGACTTCGGAAGGAAAGGGATTTTTTTTTTTTCCCCCAGGGCTTAGCATAGGTCCTGGTTATAGAAAAAATAAGGAGAAAAACTGTTACTTGCCTATAGTACTGAGCAATATTCTGTGTCATAAATCAAATTTTACAGGATTAGCCATTTATCAGATTGTGTTCTCACACTTTATTGTGTGTATGTGGAGGGCATATATGTTCACCGAGGCAATTCCTAATATAAAGTTTATTAGCTTTTCCTTTGATTTCTCCTTTATGAAAGAAAAGTATTGAGGAAATGACAAAAACACTTTTTTTTTTTTTTTTTGGCAAGCTCAGCTTTTTCAAGCTGTTTATTTTTGCAGATGTATTTCATCAGTTCTTAAGAATGAAGCTAGGAATGTTTGCTGGCTTCTAGGTCAATACCACCCAGAAAGGTTTTTTTTTTTTTTTAATCTGTTTTCTTAAAATATATTTGGGTGGGAGGTAAGGAGTCTTTTCATTTTTGTGAACCACTAAATGAAAAAAATATTTTTACAACATTTTGAATACTGCCTTTTAATATATAGCTTATTTTAATTCGCTATTGGCTTTTGGATCCTTGTTCTGGGCTGATGTGTTCATTACTTCATAGTTAACGATTGTTATGGAAAGGAGGTTAAGTTGTTCATGTTTATTTTCTTTGGAAAATTTGAATATACTGTTCATGTCCTCTTAGGATTGTTGATCATTTGGAGAGCCTCCTACAGAGGTTAGTCTCCAAGGATATTGATACTTATCGATTGTGACTGTGTGGTCAGTCAACATGAAATAAACTTCTTGTAGAGTATTTCTTATAGAGTTAAAATAACTGTATTAAGACATTTTGTTCTGACGCATTTTTTGGAACTAGACTGGAGTAAGAGGAGTTGAGAAAATCACCTGGAATGGTTCATTCCTTCATTGGCAAACAATTAAAAAGCCTCCCAGTTGTGACAGGCTTTGACGCTGCCCTGTCCCTGTAGAAATGGACAGTTGAGATAAAAATGAAAGCAATTAAAATTCAGTATAGTGACTGTTACAAAAGGGGTTCCTTTTCCTGATTGTGTCCTATCATTTCTGGCCATCTCTAGATGGCCTGCTACTTTGAGCTTTGAAGTTGGGGAATAAAGCCGAAGCAAGGACACAGAGCAACTGACTTTGAAATAAAGAAATAAAATTTAAGCTGCCAACAGAGAACCATGGTAATATGCTTCCTTTTCTCTTAAATCCTAGATGAGACTAATGTGCCATAAAGCAGAGTTCCTCAAGCTGAGGGATTTGTCCCACCTTGTGGAAGAAAGTAAAATCCCTGTGAACTCCAGTGTTGACTGCAATTATTATATCACTCAAATTACTTATTTTACTTAAATTGTTCATTATGTTACTTAATATGCGCAGACTTGAAACTACAATATAGTATTTTATGCTTTTAACTCTTAGACTATATAAAACCAAAACAAATTTACATATTACATATAAATAGGACTATGAAAGCAGTAGAGTTCAAATGAACATTACAATTAAAGGCACATCCGCATGGATTTAATGGGATGGGTGACGCCACTTTGCTAAAATAGCTGTTGATTTGGGGGCTCACAGCAGAAAGATGTTACCCCAGGTCTACTTGTGTGGTTCATCTGTTTCTGTATTTGGATTCTGATAAGACTCAACAAATGACTGTTTACATAAGTATGTTATTAAAAGAATGTTAGTACCTTGAAGTCTGTAATTGGAAGTTAGGCTAATCAAGCCTCATCTTGAGTAAAACTCTGCCAGTGAGTAGTCTTGGGATAGCATATAAAAGCTACAATCCTGGGCGACTCTGTAAAGCCTCACCACTTGATAAAGTTAACCTAACTGTCTTCATTAAATAGGTATCTGATGTAATTGTTGCAAGGGTTAGTAATAGAAAATTTATTTCTTATGACCATATTCCCAATAAATGGATACAGGTTGGCACAAAGATGATACTGGGCCCTCCCACCACTCTGCTTATTTGAACCCCAAGACCTTTCAGGCACACAGCTTTCCCTGATGACAATTGACATAAACCCACTTGTGCATACAAACTACTGCATAAAAAGCTTGTGGCAATATGCAGTTGCATGGGGATCGTCTAAAAGATGCAGATTACCTTTATATTCTTTTTTTAAAAATTATAAAAATTAAAACACATTTTTTTAAGCCATCATCCAGAATATGAAGACCTTTAATACCATATCCATAGATTTTAGTTTGAGAAATACTGCCACAGAGTACGCAACAGTTTACTGATACTAAAAAAAGACTTTGGACTCCAAATACAAAATTCTGTCTCTTTAAATAGATTTGTGAATAGGTTCTCGATTCTAGATCCACTATTAAAGCATAGCACTACGATATTTAAGTCTGATGTCTAGGACCTGACAATGAAATATGTATTATATTCATTTATGAAATATGTATTATAAAGAACTTGGATATGTTCTAGGTTTTAAAAGACCATGCTAACTGCTGTTAGCCTTTTGTTCCTCTGAGGCTATGAACATCCTGATCTACTTAGCTGGGCTGAAAGAGTGACCATGAAGCTCAGCTTTGGTGTCTTCTTCTTCTTCTTTTTTTTTTTTTTTTGTTAAAGATGTTAGTTATTTGTGAGAGAGAGAGAGAGAGAGCATGTACGTGTGCAAGTGCGGGGAGGGGCAGTGGGGGAAGGAGAGAGAGAGAATCTCAAGCAGACTTGGAGCTAAGCATGGAGCCCGATGAAGGGCTTAATCTCACAACCCTGAGATCTAACCTGAGTGGAAACCAAGAGTCCATGGCTTAACTGACTGAGCCACCCAGGTGCCCCAACTCAGCTTTTGTGTTTTCTATATCCAGTCCTGGCTCTGGGCACTGTTGTTGGTTTTATGTTTACGTAGGTAATTTTATTTTACTTTGAGAACTGTGATACTCACATTTTCATGTGTTGCTGGTTACATTTAATTTCTAAATAAAAAAGTGATTCATTTACCAAAGAATAAATTTAACTCTAGCCTCACCAGTTTTTCCCCTACCCTTTCTGTGTTTCAGATGTCTGACACCTGCCATTTCTCTATGGTTTGCATTATAGTGGCTTCTTTCTTGTACAACTTCAAGACTCATTATTTCCATCTCTGTATTCTTCATGATGTCAGTATCTCTGCTTGCTTGCTTGCTTGCTTTTTTGAATTTATTTTTAGCTAACTTAGATCTGGCACAATTTCAATGAGGGGCATAATGTGTTTACATTTGATAAGGGGCTGATTGTAAGCTCCACCCACTGCCTGCCATAATGTTTGGCACATAGGTATTCATTGTAGGTGAATGAAGGAACAAATGAATGAAGAATGGATGGATGGGTGGATGAATTTGGTATAGTAGTAGTGGTGATGGTGGGGCCATGTTTCTCAGGAGAGGCATGTTTTAGATGGTTTATCATTTGAAGCTGGAGACTTTGTCTTACTGATTTTTGTATTGCGTGAACCTTTATTTTTGGAGATTGAGGAATTGTGTGGAAAATTTGCTAGTTCTTCTAGCTAATGTATTTAGGGGGGAGCATGATCTTTGGATAACCAAGTAGATAGATTGTCTTTCACATTACAGGAAACAGTTGTCATAGATCATACATCAAATTGCACATAGAATTTCTACTTTGTTTTGCTTTTCAGTTTTGGTTTGAATTCACCTGTCATCCTGGATCTTCAGATGTAATCTCCTTTTCCCTGCACTATTGACTGAGAATGCATTTCTCTTTGCCTTATTGGGGCTGGAATAACCCAGTTACGATCATACTAGTTGTAGTCTGTCTTGTCGGCCTTTACCATCTGCTTTCCTATTCCCAGCATCAGTGGTTAGTGAGAACACGAAAAGAATACAAAGAAAATGGCTTAATTTCAGACTTTGCACATATAGCTTATTATTTGTGACTCAGGCAATAAGTGTGAAGCAGAGGAGGTCATGTGCATTCCTCATTGATCAGTTTGCCCATTGGGTCAGCAAGTTTCTTTTTATAAAGTGGTTGTGTAATCACTAGCTGCACAGTAGCCAGATGTACTTGATAAATCAAGTTTACTTTATTGTGACCGAAAGAGTAAATATATTCTTGTACAAAAATATTCAAAAAGCCTATGTGAAGAAAATATTAATCAACTGTAATCCTACTTCCTAGAAATAACCACATTTTAATAGAAGTTATATTTTGATTTTTTTTTTAATATCTTGGCTGTTTTCACCACAAGAACTTAAAAATATTTATTACCCAGATAAAATATATTTACTTATAGAAAAAATAGAAGATATAGATTAAAATTTAAAAATACCCATTGTAATACCATCTAGAGATAAGAGATATTAAGATTTTGGTATATATTCTTCCAGACTTTGAACTGCACAATAAATTATATAAATTCCAATAGGTGGAAACACACCATACATACTTAGGTATAATCCTTTTTGTGTGTATCTTTCCATGTTAGTAAATACATATCCCCATTATTAATAAAAGCTGTGTGATATTCCATTGTATGGATATATAAAATACATAATTTTTTTAATCATGAGCTTTTTAAATAACCTTATAATTGTTTATGGTGGGGTTTGTACCGTACATAAGTTTTACATTTTTATGAGTCCTGTCTCTCAGTCTTGTTATGGTGTCTCTTTTTGGGATCATGCTTAGGATTTCCTTCTCAATACAAATTTTAAAAAATTATTCAGCTCTGTTTTTTTTTTTCTAGTACTTTGTTGGTTTCTAATTTAACAGTAAAAACTTTAACCAATATAGAATTTATGTCTCATATTATGAGACAGAAAGCTAACTTTATTTTTTATTTATTTTTTTAAAGATTTTATTTATTTATTTGACAGACACAGCGAGAGAGGGAACGCAAGCAGGGGGAGTGGGAGAGGGAGAAGCAGACTTCCCACTGAGCAGGGAGCCCAATGTGGGGCTCGATCCCAGGACCCTGGGATCATGACCTGAGCCGAAGGCAGATGCTTAATGACTGAGCCACCCAGGCGCCCCCAGAAAACTAACTTTATTTTTTTTCTAAAACCCTTTGTTAAATAATTTATCCCTCTACTAATTTAAGATGGCAGTCTGGTCATTAATGATCCATATAAATAATTAGATCTGTTCTTAGACATTTAAATTTCATTTCATTGATGTATTCTCTTCCTGTATGAGATCCGGGTGTATTGTTTTAATTTTTGTTTATAATATTCGTTTCATGTCTGTTTGAGCAAAACCTCTTAAAGTTTCTTGGCTAGTCTAATAGCTGGTCATCTTCCAGATAAATTTGAGAATAACTTGTCAAGTTAGAAAATTTTCTGCAACTTGAGTTTTTTTATTGGAATTCTGTTAAATGTAAAGATTAATTTTGGGAGATTAACATGTTTATGATATTTTCCCATCAAATATAAACTATGGTGACTATAGTTAACAGTACTATAGTCTATAATTGAAAATTGCTAAGAGAGTAGATCTTAAATGTTTTCATCACACACACAAAAAGTAACTATGTGAGGTAGCGGATGTATTAATTAACCTTATTGTGGTAATATCACAATATATGTCATATCATTACATTGTATGCCTTAAACATACACATTATTATATGTCAGTTATTTCTCAATAAATCTGGAAAAAACATAATATAAAACATATCCATATTTATTCATTTTATTTATTTTACTTCCAAATGACCTAAGTTTTATTCATATAGTTATTGCATTTTTTTTTTAAAGATTTTCTTTATTTATTTGACAGAGACAGAGATAGCGAGAGCAGGAACACAAGCAGGGGGAGTGGGAGAGAGAGAAACAGGCTTCCTGCCGGGCAGGGAGCCTGATGTGGGACTCGATCCCAGGACCCTGGGATCATGACCTGAGCCGAAGGCAGACACTTAACGACTGAGCCACCCAGGCGCCCCAGTTATTGCATATTCTTAAGTTTATTGCAAAATACTTTATTCTTTGTTGATATTGTGAATAGGACCTTTTTCTCTTATTGTTAGTACAGATATATGTAAATTTGATTACATTTGTTTTATATCCAATTTTTTAAACTTTAATTTGTTCTAATAGATTTTTATTTTATTTTTCTGGGTTTTTCGTAGAGATAATCATTTCTTTCCAGTAGATCTCATTTCCCTTTCTTGATCCATTGTGTTAGGTTCAAACCTATTGCAGGAAAGTATTCAAAATTTCAATAACTGGGCTTCCTTGCTTAATTCCTGACTTGAAAGACAAAGACTCTAAGTTGTTACTGTTCAGTAGAATTTCTGTAGCTATGGGATTAATTTCCCAATGTCCCATACATGTGGCCATATGAGAACTTGAAGTGTGGCTAATGAGAAAATTTAATTTTAATTTAATTTGATTTTAAATAATTTAAATTTCAACAGCCAACAGGTTAGAGGCTACCATATTGAACAGCTCTAGGTTTTTACTGTTAATTATGTTGAGTATTTATTTTAGGTGCATCTTGAAGAGAAAGCCAGCTTAGAGTAAAGGAGATGGGATAAAAGTGAGATGCCTTTAGCAGAATGTGGGAGTAGAGTAGAATAACTGGATGAGGGTTGAAGGAAAGCTTATTTTCCATCTATTTTGTTACTAAGTGTGGTTGTAAACTAAACCCTTTATTTATTTGCCCAAACATGTACCTTCTTCTGTGTTCTTTTTCTGCATTTCCACCATTTTCCTAGCCTAAAACCTTATCACTTTTTCTCCCCTCTTTCTAGTCCCTAATACCCAGACATTCCTCCACCCCACCCTCATTTCCACAGACCTACATCTTACCCATTCTTCAAGGTCCTTCACAAATGTACCTTCTGTATGAAAGAACCCTTTTTTGATGTCATCGATTAAAAGTAGTTTTGTCTCCCTTGAAACTAGGATTTAATTTGTACTTCATTTTTGTAGTACTTAGTCCTACACATTTTTAAAGCTTTTTATGACCACATATAGATACATATCTATATCTATTGATAGGTTTTACAAAAGATATTGTAAATATTACAATAGATAAGCGTATCTATTGTAGTCTCTTTAAGGAAATAATCCTTGACTGATTTACTTTTCTGTCCTCTGCTGGTGTGCTCTCTGCATACATGTGTGTATATATACATGTGCTCAGTAAGTATTAAATGAGTCATATACAACTTGTATTACTCATCTATGTTTTGTATGTCTTTTCTTCAAATGATAACTTTGGGAGAGCAGAGATCATACGTATTTTTGTATTTTCTGTGTACTAGCACAATGCTAAGCATTGAATGATTGTTTGGCAATTATTTAAAATATTCATAAAAAGTTTTAAGACCTATCACTTAGGATTGACATTTTGCTCTATGTAATGGATATCCAACTAGACTAGCTTAATGGAAGATGAATTATTTTTCTCAAAAATAAGAAGTCTGGAGGTATACCGTCTAGGGCTGGTACAGTGATGCCATGATGTCATGAATGTCCCAGGATTTTTTTGTCCTTAACATTTAAGGACATAGAAAACATGTCACATTTTGTCCTTATAATCATGTGAGGCTCTTCCACCTCCAAGCATCATATTCATGTTTTGTCCCTTTCCATCAGGAGAACAGTAGCTTTTCTAGAGGTCTCTAAAAATTGACTTCTGTTCTTACTTCTTTAGTCAAAACTAGGGTCGCATGGGCACTTCCATCTGCTAGGAATTTTGGAAGGTGCGTGCTTTTAACTGGGTACGTTGTTGCCCAGCAAAATTTGGATTCTATTCATAAGGAAGAAAAGGAGAATGAATCTTGGATGGGTAACCTGGAGTATGTATCTTGGATATGGAATGTACACTTAAAGCCATTAGGATCTACAAGGGGATAAGATATATGAAAAGTTCAAATCAAGACAATTACATGAAAAATTTCATATGCACAACCAGACTTTAGTAAGTGCTACTAAAGATTTGAGGTACAAGAGCTCTCTGAAAGATGGAGTTAACCAGGAAATCTTCAGTGTAAGAGGTAGAACTTGAGCAGAGTCTTAAAAGACTGGTCAAATATGATACAGAGACACTGGATGCCTGTTTTGCAAGTGAGAAATAACATGCTTAAACTATGTTTTTGAATCACGGGACCAGCTTAGCAAGAGTAATGAACTCATGTTACAGGGCAAGAGAAAATAAGTTGGGGACAGCACAATGGAGGCTTTTGTATGCCCACCATGAGGAGTTTGGATTTGAGACTTGTTCAGATTAGATCTATTGGAGGTTTCTGAAAAAGAGGAATAATAGGGGGAAGTAGAAAAGAAATGATAACTGAATAGATACGATAATAGAAATGTTAGTATTAGAGAAAGCTTAAAAGAATAATTCACAGATTTGTTCAGTAGAATTAATATCTAATGCAGTACCTCCTATCCAGTAGTTAAGATGGTTCATAATAATTTTGATCAAAGCAGTTGGTTCTAAGGAGTCTCCAATACTTAAAATAGATATCTAATATTGTTATATTTGAAGTCTCCAGTTACAGACCAATGGAACTCTAGAAACCAAATTTTCTGTTAAACTTATTTTTTATATTGCTGAGGAATTCTTTGTTTCCGTTAATACCACGTAGATTTTAAATATTATGTCAGCATATTTTATTATATTAATACCCAAGTGTAATCTTTCTTAATTAAAATCATTTCTCTAAGCTTGCACTGAATAATTTATAAAAAGATGATTGAAAACAGATTGGTGCTCTTTTGACTAAATGTACTTTTGATGTCTATTTTCTCAACCTAGAATTTTAAGTTTGTTGATAATGCTTAACTTCAAAGCACTTATGTTGACCTAATGTTTCATTTTCGTTTTTAAGTCAATCTTAATACAATTTGCAGTTTCTTTTAAATAAGTGAGGTGTGTTAGAACTTTCACCAGTGCACTTAACAATTTTACAAAATGACATATTTATTCAACTGTAAATATCTAAAGAGTAAAGATTTATCTTCTATTTTAATAGTGACATCGATTAGTTTTGATGGTTTGACATACCAGTTTGAATAAGAAGACAATTTGATTCTATTGAAACACATAAAACATGCTTGAAATTATTTTCTACATAATTATAAATGAACATCTGAAGCCTGAGTTACATCATTTATTTAGTAATTGGAGTATCATACATTTTCAGCTTCATTAGTGGCTTCTCTCTCCAGAATTTCCTCTTAATTACCACAAGATCTTTCCTTTCAGAGATTCCTTAGTATAAATTTAACTCCATGTAGAAATAGACATATGATGTAATTATACCCAACTAGTTAAAATTTTGGTGTTCATTGTTGGCTACTCTGATTGTTCAGCCCCCATCCCAATGATAATGGATTTGGCCGTGAGACTTGCTTTGGTCAATGGAATGTTGGTGGATGTGACATAAAGCCTTAGGTATATTTGCATGGTTTGGCTTTGGCTTTGCACACTGGTAATATCCCTTGGGAAGAACTTTCCTTGGGCAGCTGCTGCCCCTTCTTCAGCTTGGTCCCAGAGTGAACACAGGTGGAATGAGCCTGAGTCAAACCACAGTCTGAAGCAGAGCTGCTCAACCAAGCCTTGCTTAGACCAGCCAAACCTTAGTCAACATACAGATGCATGAGCATGAGAATAAGTGCTTGTTATAAGCCATTGAATTTGGGATTCTGTTGGATTATTGTAGCAATAGCTGACTTGTATGGTCTATAAAAAATCAGTCCTTATATTTTCATTAAGAAAAGGCATAATTATACATGGCTAAACTATCAGCTCTCTTCTTTATATTTTTTAAGATTTTTTATTTCATTTTTATTAGAGAGAGCACAAGCAGGGGGAGCTGCAGGCAGAGGGAGAAGCAGGCTCCCCGCTGAGTAAGGAGCCCGATGTGGGGCTCGATCCCAGGACCCTGGGATCATGACCTGAACTAAAGGTAGACGCTTAACTGACTGAGCCACCCAGGTGTCCCAGCTCTCTGCTTTATTCGTTGAAAAGTAATAGCACATAACACTAATTGAGAGTATCTCTTGGCTAGTGGCCATTGCAAATTTTGGGTAAAATGCCCGAAATGGAACTTGATGAATTAGTTGTTGAAGCTCTCTTTTCTTTTCTTTTTTTTTTTTTTTAAAACATGGCTGGTACTTTAAGTAATCACAAAATGGAATGACATAGGAGTCGTGGCTAACATTTGTTCGGGGCCTGGCCACACATGTGCTTGGCATTAATACCACATCTTATTCTCATAGCAAACCTGTCATTCAGTAAACAGATATTTATTGAGCCGCTAATTATATGCCATATTGCATGGTATGTCTTGCATTCATTTTTGTTGAATGAAGACACCAAGGCTCAGAGAAGTTAAGTGACCAGTTCAAGTTTCACGGCTAGGGAAGGGCAGAGCTAGGATTTGACTTGAGGTCTGACTTCAAAGATCAAACTACTGCCGCCATTGTATTGTTCATGTTTGGAGAGAGGTAGGAGAGAAGTAGAGAGAAGATAGAATTTACAAACGGATTTACCTAACATTTGTTGGTGTGCTGTCTCTCCCTAATCATCATTTGCTATTTAAACCAGGTATCACCTGGAATTACCTCAGCATTCAGAAATCAGTAATTAGCTTAGACTCCATTTGTGTTACAGCCTTTGAAAGTCTGAAGCTGTCCCCACAATTTTTTTTTTTTTTAAGATTTTATTTATTTGACAGGGAGACACAGCAAGAGAGGGAACACAAGCAGGGGGATGGGAGAGGGAGAAGCAGGCTTCCCGCTGAGCAGGGAGCCCGATGTGGGGCTTGATCCCAGGACCCTGGGATCATGACCTGAGCTGAAGGCAGACGCTTAATGACTGAGCCATCCAGGCGCGCCCCCCCGCCCCAATTACTAATTCCCAGGTCTCATGCTCTTACGGTCCCCCTCCTGTGTGTCTGGAGGCCACTTTGATCTGTCAGTCCGGGTGTAGCGCTCTGTCCTTCCCAGTTCCTGTAGCACATGCCTTCACCAAGCAATTTATGGACGTTACTAAGGATCCCCACGCAACACCCAAGGTCTTCCACCATTCTCTCCCTCTCAGTCTTGCCCCTAATTGCAGTGCCCTCTCCAAATTCTCCTTCTGTTCTGCAGAATATCTTTCCATTCCTTTTGAAGCCTTGATATTCCAGGCACCTCACAACTCTGGGAATCATCTCTTTCCCCAAACTGGAGTACCACTGTGTGCCATCCCTGTCTCTATCTCATTAAAGGCAAAAATAGATTCTCCTGGGAAAACAGCAAAAGTTGGAATTAGTCCCATCACTGTGACAGCCCCCATTTAGCTGGATTTTGATTTGAATTTCATTGAATTTTCAACATCAACAGTTTTGTTCAACTAACCTTAAATGGTGAGAACTGAAAACATCTAAGAAAGAGCTACTCTTCTTAGGTTAGAAATAAAATACTTTACATAACTAAGAAAAAGCCTATATTTAGAATTTTACTTCCTACCTCTTTCCAAAAATGTGATTTACAAAAATTACAGAAAAAATCTGAATATAAGCTTTTCTGTCCTTTTTTTCAAACCACTTTTCCTATTAGCTATTCAGAGTAAATTTTAGGAGTTTGAGAGCTTAGTTTGTTTATGAATCTAGAATTTAGCTACTTGTATAAATTTGAAGAGTCTGAAGCATTTGCTTCTACAACACTGTATTAGATATGGTTGAAGAACTGCTTTCTGCTTCTGGATAAGCCCAGACTACTGTCTTGTCTTGTATGATTGGCCACTTAAATTTTAATTTCTGTCAGAATTATTCTTAATGGGAGAAATCTAAAACCAGTTGACTAAGAACACTTTAATTCTCACTCATTTCAAATATATTCATTGGTTCATTTTTAATTTAGGAAGCAATTTTCCTAGTAATTTGGCAGAATTAGTTCCTTTAAATAAAAACCTTACCAAAGATACTGACCTTAGGGATTTTTTGAGGAACTCATGGTTTTTTTGTCTTTTTTTAATTTCATGATTATAGTGGTACTATTTTTTACCTAACAAACATTATTTTCTTTATTAAAGCATTGCACTAGGGCATGTTTCAAACATGTAAGCAGTAATAAAAAGGAATGAGTGAAAGATGGGGTAGATCTCAGAAGTGAGATGCTTTTGAAAGTGGGATGTCTCAAGATTCCACATTGGAACATTGGTGTTAAGGTGCTCATACTGTTAGTGAGGTCTTAATACTAAGACTGAAAAATAATATGTTACCTTTGTGTGACCTTGACCAAATTCTTTAACCTTCCTTAAACCTCTTATTCCTTATGTGTTTACTAGGGATTGTATTTGCCTTGCCTATCTCAAAAGGTTGTAAGGATCAGATAAAAACAATAAATGTGAAAGTACTTTGTATTGTACAATAACTACAGACATTAGTGATTATATTTGTGGAGCAAAAAAGTAGGCAAGATGGAGAAGAAGGTTGCTCTTAAATTCATTCCCTCAGTGTGTTTGAAAATGGATAGTCTTCAAATCCTAAATGGTTGAAAGATGGCAGGAAGGGTACCACCAATCTGGGGCCCAGCAATATCAGGGCTCTTTCACTGGCCCCAGTGAATGCCAATTCCAATCATTTCAGTAATATTCAGTGTTTACAAAGGTCTGGGCACCATGATGATTGCTAGGGATACACACAATGACAAGATACAGATCTTGTCCTCCAGCAGTATCCAATCCAGCTATGGACAACACAGCTGTTCATCCTTAGCAGGGGTGAGCTGGAAGAAGGCTGGGCAGAGTGTGATTGGAACAGAAAAGAATTAGTTATTGTGACTGGATCTTGCATGTTTTTTCCCATCATTAAATAGGGTAATTTAAGCTACACTTCTGGTCAAGCATAGCATGTGGTATAGACTTCTGAAAACATTATGTTGTACATCTGAAACTAATGTAACGTTGTGTATAAATTGTACCTAAACAAAAAAATAAGATAATAATCCACCATATTTTTTACTGTTTAACATAGAAAAGAAAAAAATTAGGATGTTTAAAAAGGGTGTTTACAAACAAAATTCTACAATCATTTTTTTTCTTTAAACATTTTTTTTAAAATTTGAGTATCCATTATCTCAAATATTTTCTTTATCCAGTATCTTAATGTCTTCCTTATCCACTCGTCTGTTTATGGACCTTTAGGTTGCTTCTATGTCTTGGTTATTGTAAATAATACTGCAGTAAACGTAGAGGTGCGTATACCTTTTCAAATGAGTGTTTTCCTTTTTTGGGGGGGTAGATAGATACCCAGTAGTGGAATTAGTGGACCATACGGTAATTCTCTTTTTAATTTTTTGAGGAATCTCCATACTGTTTTCCACAGTGGCTGCACCAGTTTGCATTCCCATCAACGGTGCACAAGGGTTCTCTTTTCTCCACATCCTCACTAACACGGGTCATTTACTGCCTTCTTGAGTTTAGCCATTCTGACAGGTGTCAGGTGGTATCTCATTGGGGTTTTGATTTGTGCTTGCTTCGGCAGCACATACACTAAAACTTGGAATGATACAGAGATTTGCATGGTCCCTTGAGTATACTATTTTTCCTTTTAATAGATGAGGAGTGACGGGACTAGTGTCTTCTTTACAGTTTTGTCATGTTTTATATTTCTTATATGCTCTTTTCAGGTTTCAAGAACATTGTCAGGATGAGGTTCTACTCTATTGCTAGTGTTTTTGTTGGACACTAAATCTTCAGGTGTCATTTTTAACCTAATCTTTTGTATTCAAAAGTTAAATTGTTAGTGAGCTTTATCTTTGATAGTTTTTAAAGGAAATAAGTGGATAACATATTATTCATATTAATGAGGACCTAATGACAAAGATTACTCCCAATTAATGGTAATCATTTTTGACTCCAAAATGCCTGAAGGATTTCTTCCCAACTTCTTTCCTAGACAAATAATAAAATAAACGGTTCATTTTCAGGGTATACAACAACAGGGAGGGGAGAAGATGCCAGAAGATGCCAAGTAAAGTAAGGAAGTTAACCTAGGATAAAAAACTACAGAAAATCCAGGGGGTCGCATGGGGAGTAATCTGGTATTAAAGCAAATTCTGTACTGTATCTAACTGCTGTTCTACTCCAGTAGAATTGCTACTTTGGTGCCTACTTTAACCTAAATATTTAGAGAAAATATGGGAAAGTTTGTGAGAAGATGAAGTCTTGTGTAAACATACTGGTCTTAATTGTTTGTATTTATGGTATAAATCCCACAGTGGCACCAGTGTGGCTCAAATACTCACTGTTATTATAAAGTCACACGACATACTGAATGCTTTGGGAGAAGGTAGCCAAGCCCATGTTCAAAATTCAAAACAACAATTGTTGAAATACCCAAGTGAGTAAAAATGGATTCTCTTGGCTAAGTCTGGACCCGTCTTTTAAAGATGTTGAGCATCTGGAATTTTTATGTGCAATTGTGAGGCCCCTGTTTGCTCTGATAGACAGTCTGTTATTGTTATTGGCTGTAGGCAATGAGAAAGGGCAGGGTCGGGAAGGACAAAGAATTTACAGTATAGAGCTTTCAGTAATAATGTGTTGATGTCAGGAAGAGTTGAGCCATTTCTGGTAAGAAAGAGGTGTTCATTTTAAACACTGGTGAATGTACTTACATGATCTACTCCTGAAAAGTAACAGGGGAATTCACAGGCCGTGGGTCACAAGATGCATTGAAGTAATCAATTCCTAAGTGAAACCACAGAGAGGAGAAGTAAATGCTAGAAGAGGTGACACCGTTCAGCCCTAGGAAGGGAACACAGTGTCTTCTCTGATTGATGTTCTTGCCCCAGCTTGAGACTCGGCAGCGGCTTCTTCCCTCACCACTCCCTTACCATGATCCACACTTAGCAGTCAGCACAGTGTAAAACACAGTTCTAGATTAGCGTTTCAGAACAGGCTGATGCTTCGTAGCACTCATTTTGATGCTCAAAGATATAAGAGAACATTTTTCTAAACAGATTCAGGATTTTTATCAATACATTTGGCTGGAGTGATGGAAAGCTGCCCAAGTCTATGAAATTGGGTAAGAATTTAGTTTGGTGAAGGTACATATAATCTGAAGATCTGTCTGTAAGTCATTAGGTATAAATATTGAAGGTGAGTTGAGTTTGGTAGTTGACTGCTTCAGGGTTCCAAATTGGACAGTTAGTGTTAGGATGTCTTCAGTTTTAAATCCAGCCTTAATAGCTATATATACTTAGAGTATCTTTTTACAAAGAATGAGTAACAAGTTTTTCTTTTTCCAAAGGCAGTTTAGCTAGGTATTAGATGTTTAGGGATTGGGTTTCTTATTTAACTCTTCCTTATAAGAGTTTGGAGTAAATCACTTTTTATTTTATTTCTTTTACTCAATTTATAAACTAGGTACACTAATTCTGGCTTCCCTTTGTCTGAAGGTGTCATGCATTACCACTCTTCATGATAAAGCCTTAAAATATCAGAAGTAGTGTTATGTGTATAGATAGTGGTATCAATATTGCATAGAATAACAGCAGAGTCATGTAAATGAATGCTAAAATATTTAACCTTTATTTTTCATAGTTAATAGTTATGTTTATATTTTATAAAAATTCCACAAGTATTTGGAACAATGAAATCAGATGCAAAGGTTCATACATGTCTATTTTCAGATTCCATCTTTCAGGTCACAGCTTAAAAATTCTAGGGTTAAGGCCTTGTAGGAATGGAACAGGTCAGTACCCAAAGCTACTACCATTTTGGCTTGATTTTTGCAAAACTTACACATCAGCAGCTCACAAACTAAACTCCAGTTGCTCTTTAAGATAAGCCATGATGACAGAGTGGCTGTAAAAGTAACATCTCCTAGATACAGAGAAGTGTGAACAGGTTCAGGCCGGGTAAACAATAGCTCCTCTCTCTTTGAAAGGAAAGGAAGATAGAAGCAAGTAATGGATTTCCATCCCTTACTACTTTCTTTTGGGAAAGTGATTACATTTACTGTAAATTAAGAAGGAAAAATTTACATAGGAGTAGGGAGGCAGATCACAAGTGAATAGATATGGGATCAGGCAGATCTCCAGCATTAGGCAAGACCCAAAGATAGTAATGCAGCCTATAATTCCATAGATGGGTAGATAGGAACCATAATAATAACAACAGCTAATTTTTTTTAAAGATTTTATTTATTTATTAGAGAATGAGAGAGAGAGAGTGAGCATGAGACGGGGGAGGGTCAGAGGGAGAAGCAGATTCCCTGCTGAGCAAGGAGCCCGATGTGGGACTCGATCCTGGGACTCCAGGATAACGACCTGAGCCGAAGGCAGTCACTTAACCAACTGAGCCACCCAGGTGCCCAACAACAGCTAATTTTTATGGAGTGGTCATTATTTATTAGCCATATCGACAGATAATTCATGTGTGAGGCAGGTGCTGTCTTTATCTCTGTTAAGGAATGAAGAAATCAAGGTATACAGAGATTAAGAATCTTATTACTCAAGGTCATACATAGCTGACCTAGCTTTCACACCTGGGGAATCTGATTGCCAAAACTACACTCTTAACCAGTATGCCATACTGCCTCCCATGAATGTGAAAAGTAGATTCCTAATCCATCAAATTTGTTAACAGGTAAGGGGATGGTGTGGATCTGGTGGAATATGGCCCTAACAGAAGCCAAGTTCTAAATTACTTAGGAAGTGGCCCAAATACTAACGTAATTCTTAAAAACAAAAACAAAACAAAACAAAAGGTCCAGTCCAGCAGGCCCTGTGTATTGTAGGAGTCTCCCGTGAAGTATTAAGGACCCATTACGAGGAGATTGAGATGGCACAGTAAGAAACCCAACCATGGGAAACTGGAATACAAGGCAAAGAACCCAGCACAGGGGATGGGAGTAAAATCAGAGCAAAGTCAAAGAAACCATAATTCAGGGCAGGGATAGGAAGATCTTGACAAAGGATTTCTTACCCTATCTCACCTGTTGAGAGCTGGAGTTGACCCCAGAGCTGGATGCATAACTGGAGGTCAGGTTAATTTCATAGATTCAGCTCAGAGGGAAAGAGAAGAAAGGACACCATCTGGGTAAGCCATGACAGCCTAATCAGAGTGGGTTAGAGTTCCAGGGAAGAGGCTAGAATCTACTAATTTCACTAACATCATTTCTTCCCCACGGCAACCCCTACCTGGGGGAGATGGTGGGAGATTATGTGGCAGTGCCAGGAGATAAGCCAAGACTGTGGAATACGGCGATGAACTTTCATAGCATAATCACAAACTTAAATAGCATCCTTTCACATATATCTTAGGGCCCAATCTAAGTTCTATTCTCTTACTATTTTTTTTTTTAAACAAACATAGTATGTTATGTAATTTATTGAATGTGGGGTTTGCTAAGACATTTGGGAGATTATTAGAAAGAAATAGATATGAAATTGTTCTTTAATAATTCATGTCACTTGTTTATTCTGACTTATAATAACTTTTGGAGAATAGATAGGATTTGTATACTTAAAAGATAGAGTAAACATTCAAGATAGCAGTACTTAGGAGAGTCATTTAAATGGTTTACATTTTCTATTCCCATCCTCTATTCTGTGGAAGAAAAAAGAAATTTTATTTTTTCTTTCATGTGGTGTTTATCTACTGCTTCCATATTTTATCTTAGAACAGATCCAAAGACTGTACAATTATCTATTCTTTCTAAAGCTCATGATTTCCTAGATCTCATTATAAGGGCTGTTAAAAATCTCCCAAAAATGTTTTGAAGAACCCAAGTTAGCTTCATTTGTGTCAGGAAGCTGTTTTCTAGATGACTGCCATAATATGGGGTGGTTTCTCTTCAAAAATCTTTCTTTGATCTGTGCATTTGTCATGATCTGTTCAGAAAATAGCTTTGTTACTATGAACCAAGTCTGAGATGTCCAAAAGAAAAAATGTTAAAATACAGGATGCATCCAGGAATTAGAATGACTTTCTGTGATGTCTGTTCTGAGTCCGAGTTGGGACCTGAGGTGAAAGCAGGTATCACCATTTACCCAGCTGCTAAGTCGGTTCACTTCTCTGAATTTGTTTCTTGATGGGTCCGTTGGGAATAGTACCTATCTTGCAGGGTCCTTATGAAAAAACAAATGTATGTAAAGTTGCAAATGTAGGTTTCCAGTAAACACTGTTAACACTCATTGGCACCTGAATTTTACGACTATCGAGTCAAATTATTTCACACTGTAAGAAGATACTTTTGACATAAAAGACTGTTTCCTGCCTCCCTGGGCACTCTGCAAAGCCCGCTGCATCATTAGCTGTCTGAAGTTAATGGTGATGGCCTGGTATGCATCCGGCCCTGTGCTAAATGATTTCCGTATATTATGTCATTTAATCAGAACAGACATTCTTTGAAGGAAAGTTTTGGTTTCTAACTGTGTACCATAACTTTGAACTGTGTGTATTTTCTTTTAGGGCATATATTCTTTTGACTTTTGTCTGCCTTAGTTTTTCTATTGATTTGAACTAATTATGGTACTTTATGTAACCAGACTGTATCAGGAGGCTTTGGGATGCAAATAACAGAAAAGCAGAACCAATCTGGCTCAAAAAATAAAGGGAATTTTTCACACACACACACACACACACACACACACACACACACACCACACAGTATAATTCTTGACTGGGCTCTATTACTCTCTGATTCTTTTCACTCTGTCTTCCTCCCTGGTTCCCCTTATTATATTAGAAATCATTGCATCTTGATACTATACTCTCCATTGGAATGAGAGCTTCTCTTCTCCCAGACAGAAACTCTTGTCTTCCTTTGACTGGACCAATTTAGATCTTGTGCTGCCTTTGACACAGTCACTGGGAGTAGAGGGTTGGAGTGCATTGGCTAGCTTATCCCTGTCCTTCCTTGGATTAATCACTGGACAAGGGGCGCCTGGGTGGCTCAGTCAGTTAAGCGTCTGCCTTCAGCTCAGGTCATGATCCCAGGGTCCTGGGATCGAGTCCTGCATCGGGCTTCCTGCTTGGGGGGAAGCCTGCTTCTCCCTCTCCCACTCCCCCTGCTTGTGTTCCCTCTTCCACTGTGTCTCTCTCTGTCAAAAAAAAAAAAAAAAGGCTTGGACGTGATTGAAAAAAAAAAAAATCACTGGACAAGAGGAATCTGTTCAACTGCTTAGCTCAGACCTATACCTGAGGCTGTGGTCAGTGTCACTCAAATCAGGGAGGGGCATAATGGAGCAAGAGGTGAAGTGGTACTGGGAAGACATCTTTGTCTTGTTCCCAGTCTCACATGGAAAGCTTTCAACACTTTAATTTGAACTATGATGTTTTGCTATAGGAGTTGTTTCTTGTTTTTTGTTTTTTAAGATAGTCTTTATCTGTCTAAGGAAATTACTTTCACTGTTAACTAAGAGTTGTTTTTTAAAATCATGAATGGAAGTTGACTTTTATCAAATGTTTCTTCATTTCTGTTGAGATGATCATGTGGATTCTTTATTCTCTTAATGTGATACATTACTGATAGATTTTTTTTAATTGGCCAACTGATTTTATTTTATTTAAAAAAAAATTTAACATCCAGTACTCACCACCACAAGTGCCCTCCTTAATACCGATCACTCATTTAACCCACCCCCCCGCCCACCTTCCCTCCAGCAGCCCTCTATTTGTTCTCTCTAGCTAGGAGTCTGTTTTATGATTTGCATCTCTCTTTTCTCCCCTCTATGTTCATCTGTTTCATTTCTTAAATTCCACATATGAGTGAAATCATATGGTATTTGTCTTTCTCTGACTGCCTTATTTCACTTAGGATAATATACTCTAGTTCCATCCACATTGTTGCAAATGGCAAGATTTCATTCTTTTTTTATGGCTGAGTAATATTCCGTTGTATAAATATACCACAACTTCTTTATCCTTTTTTTTAAAATTTATTTATTTATTTATTTGACAGAGAAAGAGAAGGAGAGATGGAGGGGGGAGGGAATGAACAAGCAGGGGGAGCAGCAGAGAGAGAGGGAGAAGCAGGCTCCCCACTGAGCAGGGAGCCTGATGTGGGGCTCAGTCACAGGACCCTGGGATCATGACCTGAACCAAAGGCAGACGCTTAACTGACTGAGCCACCCAGGCACCCTCTTTATTGTTTTTTAAAACAACTTTAATGAAGTATAATAGCATAAAATAAACTTCACATATTTGTATTATATAGTGGGATCATTTTTCATATATGTATATACCTATGAAACTATCACTGAAATCATATAATGAACATATTTATCACTTCCCTCTGAAAGTATCCTCATGCCCTTCACAGTCTGTCTCTAGTCCCTTCCCTGGAGACGCCCCTCCACACAGGCTCCTGGACAGCCACTGATCTGTTGCTATCACCATAGATGACCATCTGCTGTCACTATAGATGAGCTGCATTGCTGACTGAATTTTCGAATATTAAACTAACCTTCCATTTCTGAAATAAACCCATCTGAATCATTGTATATTAACTGTCTTAAATATTTCCATATTCATTTAATCTAATGTTCTGCTTAGATGCAAAAGTCCTATGTCTATAACTGCAATTGGAGTATAATTTTTCTTTCTACTAATGCCCTTGTTGTACTTTGGTATTAAGGTTATGCTGACCTCCTAAAATGAGCCAGAGGGTGTTTTCTATTCTCCTCTATTCACTGGAAGAACTTGTATAAAAGGCATGTTATTTTTTCCTTAAATACTTGGTTTGAACCAACCAGGTAAACCAACTGGACCTTTTTTTTTAATTTATTTTTTCATTATGTTAATCACCATACATTACATCATTAGTTTTTGATGTAGTGTTCCATGATTCATTGTTTGCATATAACACCCAGTGCTCCATTCAATATGTGCCCTCTTTAATACCCATCACCAGGCTAACCCATCCCCCCACCCCCTCTAGAACCCTCAGTTTGTTTCTCAGAGTCCATAGTCTCTCATGGTTCATCTCCCCCTCCGATTCCCCCCCTTCATTTTTCCCTTCCTACTATCTTATTTTTTTTTTAACATATAATATATTTGTTTCAGAGGTACAGGTCTGTGATTCATCAGTCTTACACAATTCACAGTGCTCACCATAGCACATACCCTCCCCAATGTCTATCACCCAGCCACCCCATCCCTCCCACCCCCCACCACTCCAGCAACCCTCAGTTTGTTTCCTGAGATTAAGAATTCCTCATATCAGTGAGATCATATGATACATGTCTTTCTCTGATTGACTTATTTCGTTTAGCATAATACCCTCTAGTTCCATCCACATCATTGCAAATGGCAAGATTTCGGTTTTTTGATGGCTGCATAATATTCCATTGTATATATATACCACATCTTCTTCATCCATTCATCTGTCTATGGACATCTTGGCTGTTTCCGTAGTTCGGCTATTGTGGACATTGCTGCTATAAACATTGGGGTGCATGTACCCCTTCGGATCACTACATTTGTATCTTTGGGGTAAATAACCAGTAGTGCATTAATTGGCATCTCGTCTCTTAGTTTAGACATGTGCCCCATGTGCTTTAACTTTTTAAAGATATTTTAATTAAAAAAAAATTAAACCTGTATTAGCTTGGACCGCCATAACAAAATACCATGGAATGGGTGGCTTAAACAACAGAGATTTATATTGTTTTAGGTCTGGAGGCTAGAAATTTGAGATCTGGGTACCAACATGGTCAGGTTCTGGTGAGGACCATCTTCCTGGTTTGCCGATGGCTGCATCCTTGCTGTGTCCTCACACGGCAGAGCGCGCGTGTGCTGGTGTTTTCTTCTTTTCTTTTTTTTTTTTAATTTTATTTATTTATTTGACAGAGAGAGACACAGCGAGAGAGGGAACACAAGCAGGGGGAGCGGGAGAGGGAGAAGCAGGCTTCCCGCTGAGCAAGGAGCCCGATACGGGACTCGATCCCAGGACCCTGGGATCACGACTCGAGCTGAAGGCAGACGCTTAACGACTGAGTCACCCAGGCACCCCTTCTTCTTTTCTTATAAGGGCACTAATCTCAGCAGTTGAACCCCACATTACCTCATCTAAACCTAATTATCTCCTGAGGGCCCCATCTCCAAATACTATCACATTGGAGTTAGGGCTTCAACATACAAATTTTGGGGGGTATACAGTTCAGTTTACAGCACATACCAAATAAGCTCCATTATTTTCCAGTGAAATAATAAATTTGTACGTTCAGGACTAGAGTATTTTTCATAGTGTGAAATTATTGTGACTGCACAGAAAAATTTATTAACTTTTTAAAGATACTCTGAATGCTTATAAGTACAGAGGCTAAATTGGGCAGCACTGGGGTATTGTTTTGTCTATTTCATTTGTTTATTGTGTAGCTGTTTAGGGACACACATGAATAGATCATTTTTTATGGGCAAAACTAACTCTGATTTCTAAATGTCTTCATCAATTTCTTCCCCTAAATAAACCATGAATCCACCTATAATGCCTAGACTTATACACGATGTGCTGCCATTATAGCTACTCAGAAAGAATCTACAGTGTAGGTCAAAGCTAGTTGTCTAGAGAGACTGGACTCTCCTAATAGTAAGGGTTTTTTTTTGTTTGTTTGCTTGTTTTTGTTGTCTGACTGCTGCCCACTATTTTGCCAGGTAGCCCGAGGTCAGCATGCCTTCCTGGTGTTCATGGACTGTGCTGACTTTGCAGGAATGTCTCAGGGGGATCCTGCCTTAAAGAAGAGACGCCACACCGTAGCATTTCACTGTCTGTAAAGACAGCAAGAGTGGCCTCTGTCTTGTTCTTTTAGGCAGCTTAAAACAAACTTAGCCAGCTCAAAAACAGAAATGGAATTGAGAAAGCCATCAACTCAGAGCCTCCTTGCACGGCCCTGCCGAGAATGAAGCTAATGATGTAAATAAGCACTTCCTAGAAAGGTTAAGAAGGAAAGCATCCACCACCCCACAGCTCCTCCCGTTCCTCGTCCTTGAAACAGGATTGTTAGCATCTGATAGGAACTAGAGGAGGAGGAGGGCTATGCCCTATGTCCGTGTTAGAAACACTGGTCTCAGTGTTTCTCACTAAGAAACACCAGGGGGTTGTCTAAGCCACCAAGGCTATAAGGGGCACAGCATTATTGTAGCTGCACTAAAATTTAATGTAATTCTTACTTTACCACTCATGGTGACCTAAGAAGGTGGTATGGCAGAAAGCTCTAAATAGAGGGGCTTGGTCACAGCTCACTGAAAGGCCAGATATGCTGTTTTCATGGTGGAATAGGGAAGAAGAAACTGGTAAATATTTTTAAATGTCATATGTTTACATATGAATTTATTCATTTCTGTATTTTTAGGATTCTTCTCTTGTGAGAAGTACTATAAAAAACAAGCCCTTAATATAAAGTGTTTATAACAAAAATTATACATATACTCAGCAATTTAAAATTAACAGTGTTCCTTAGAAGGAAGTGTGACTCCAGTGGTCTAGGGGCCAAGCATTCTGCCATTAGAGGTGGGAATTTCTTCTCAAAATGAAGTTAAAGGTGTGCTCTTGCCTTTGTGACCAAGTGGAGGGTTGAGAGGACTCTAGGGCTACTGTAATCCAGGTGGGTGGGGCTGAGACTGCCCACAGAGGTGGCTGGGGTGGGGCTAGGGAGTGTCACTGTGACATAAATTTGAGAGACTAAATTTTAGGTGAAGAATGAAGTCATAATCTCGTAACTAAGAAGAGACTGATGAATAAAGTCGGTAACAGTGTATTAATTTAGAGTAGAAAGCACACCTCATTCAGGAATCCCTCTGCATGTGTACTGAAACCTTTTCGGCAGGCAAAGAATGAAAAAAGAAAATTGTCTTTTCTATAAAGTAATACATCAAACTATGTGGCCCGGAGAACTCACTCTTCTTCTCTACTCTGGAGATGTTTCTTTATCTAATAACTTGGAAATGTCTGTAATCAGAGCTCCTGTACCATACCCAAAGACATCTATAACTTTCTCCTTCTCCAACTTTGAGTTTTCCTATCTTTATGGGTGGTCAGAACTTTGCCATTGCAGCATCTCCTGCCTCCTCATACCCATGGCAAGTTAAAATTCCCAGGACTCAGACTTGTATTACAAAGGGTGCAGTTGAGATGTGCAGCTCCCCTGCAGATGGAGTGAGGAGCACCATGATGTTGGGGACAGAAAATCTGGGGGCCGGACCTAGGGCTCCTGTTCCCTCATGGGCTGACCTTGAGTACGTTTTTCTGGCTTCAGCGGCTCAGGCTGCCAAATAAGGTCCCTTTCACCTTTGACATATAAATTAGGTCTAGCACTTGACTTTATTTTAGTAATTCTAGAAAGAAAATGCTTAGGCTGAGGGGATGAATCTGTGTTCTTGTTGAAGGTAAGAGGTTTTGGGTTTTTTTTTTTTTTTTGTCATTTTCTTGATAAAAATCTTGATTTTAAATCTGTTAGTCTTGATTTGTGTTCTTTTCTCTTCCTTTGGCTAGCTGGGGAGCAAGTGCCTTTGACATGGTCCCAAGAATGTATTCTTTTCATCCTTAGAGCAAGGAGTACCAAAATGGAGCACTCTTATCCCCTCCTCAAATGCCTGGTAATGGGAGGCCATGAAAAATATTTGTTAATTAAGTTAATTCAGTTATTATAAGTTGAATTGATTTCTAATTTAGGCATAGCATGGGAAACTATTTATAATATATGCCAGTTGACCATTATCCAAATTTCCATGGAAATAGCATTCTTATGGCACAGTATGTTCTTGGACTGTTTTGAAATATCCAGTTGCTTTGTGTGATATTGAACCTAAAAAAGAAATCCTTCTAACACAATGTTTTTCAAGCATGTACTCAGGTGCTCAGGAGGTAGACTTAATTTGAAAAAACTCACTGAAATGACTGTAGGTGCAGTAACCCTGGGCTTTCCCTCAAACCTCTTTAATTGAAACTTGTAATGTTATTGGGTTGTTCTATCCAAAGTCAAACTGGAAGAGACTGCAAAAAAGTTTTGTGGTTTTACTTTTTTCCTCCATGAGACCGAGATTTAACTTTTTGAGGAACCTCCATAATGTGGAGAAAGGGGAATCCTTTTACACTGTTGGTGGGAATGCAAGCTGGTATAGCCACTTTGGAAAACAGTACGGAGGTTCCTCAAAAAGTTAAAAATAAAGCTACCCTATGACCCAGCAATTACACTACTGGGTGTTTACCCCCAAAATACAGATGTAGTGAAAAGAAGGGGCACATGCACCCCAATGTTCAAAGCAGCAATGTCCACAACAGCCAAACTGTGGAAGGAGCCAAGATGCCCTTCAACAGACAAATGGATAAAGAAGATGTGGTCCATATATACAATGGAATATTACTCATCCATCAGAAAGGATTAATACCCACCATTTGCATCGACATGGATGGAACAGGAGGGGATTATGCTAAGTGAAATAAGTCAAGCAGAGAAAGACAATTATCATATGGTTTCACTTATATGTGGAGCATAAGGAATAACATGGAGGACATTTGGAGAAGGAAGGGAAAAATGAAGGGAGGTGGGCCCAGGGGGGGAGAAGAACCATGAGAGACTATGGACCCTGGGGAAACAAACTGAGGGTTTCAGAGAGAGGGATAGGGTGATGGGTTAACCCAGTGATGGGATTAAGGAGGTCACGTATTGCAATGAGCACTGGGTGTTATACACAAACAATAAATCATGGAACACTGCATCAAAAACTAATGATGTACTGTATGGTGACTAACATAACATAATTAAAAAAAAAAAAAGAGAGACCGAGATTTATATATGTCAGGAGACACAGAGATAATTATATTCTTCTCTTGAATGATCAAATAAAGTTCTTGTCCAAGAGATAAACCATATTTCAGTAGTACCAGATTTACTCCTCAAATGCATTGCTGTTAAGAGTACAAAAATATTTCAGATGAAATAATATATAGTTGTGTATTTCTAATAGGCCTAATAAAAGTGCAGAGGCCATGACTACATGGCATACTTGGTGAAAGTAACAGTGTTGCCATGTTTATAACATTTGTGTTCATCTGTGCAAACTCATGCACACCACTCCAGAAATGACTTTGATGGTGCGGTCACTGCAGTCTGCAGCAGTTAAAACACAGCATCAAACAAGATGGACATGACAGGCTTGTTAAATAGAATATCCTTCCAGAATTTAGTAATCCCAAAGTGACCTTGCCCATCACTGATGTCCTCTGAGACAGGTGCAGGCTTGTCTTACTCATTTTGCCCTGGTGACCTTGTGGTTATTGGTTTCCTCCATTAAAATGGAAAGTAGAATTATATTTGATGGAAGAAACATTTACTTGGCACCTTAGGTGAAATAAATACATAAACTGAAGTTAGCATCCTTCTTTGGCAAATCCCTGGATCAGTGATTTGCAACCTTTCAGTGTAATCCTTTCTCACCATTCTAGAAATTTGGTGATACAAAATTATGTATTCCCAGTTGGTCATTTCTCTTTTGACTTGCTTATGGATTTTTTTATCATGTAGATTTTTAAAGTCTTTCCCCCCAGTTTTACTGAGAAATAATTGACCTACATCACTGTAAGTTGAAGGCATGTAGTGTGATGGCTTGCATTATACACTGTGGGATGACTGCCACAGTAGGTTCAGCTAACTATCTTCTCATATAGATATGATGAAAGGAAAAGAATGAGGAAAAGAATAAAGGGGGAAAATTTTTCTCCTTGTCATGAGAACTTTCAGGATTTACCCTCTTAACAACTTTCTTATACATCACAAAGCGGTGTTAGCTGTAGTCATCATGCTGTATATTACATCCCTGGTACTTTATTTATCTTAAAACTGGAAATTTGTACCTTCCTACCAGTTTCCTCCAATCAACCTCCCTCTCCCGCCCCATCTCTAGTAACCACAAGTCTCATCTCTTTTTATATGGGTTTGGTTTTTTGTTTTTGTTTTTAGATTTCACATTAAAGTGAAAGCATACAGGTTTTGGCTTTCTCTTACCCACTTAGCATAAGGCCTTCAAGGTCCATCCATATTATCACAAATGGCAGGATGTCTTTGTGGGGTTTTTTTTTATGGCTTAATAATGTTCCATTGTATGTATATAGCACAACTTCTTTATCCATTCATCCATCAGTGGTCACTTGGGTTCTTTCCATGTCGTAGCTATTGTAAGTAATACTGATAGGAACATGGGGGTGCAGATATATTTTCAAGTTAGTGTTTTTGTTACCTGTGAATACATTCATCAAAGTGGAATTGCTGGATCATATGGTACTTGTATTTTAGAGCATCTTCCATACTCTTTTCCATCGTGACTGTACCAATCTACAATCCCACCAACAGTGCACAAGGATGGTCTTTGTTCCAGATCCACACCAGCATTTGTGTTATCTCTTGTCTTCTTCATGATGACCATTCTAACAGGCGTGAGGTGATACCTCATCATGGTTTTAATTTGCATTTCCCTAATGACTAGTGATGTTAAGCATCATTTCATGTACCTGTTTATCTTCTTTGGATTTGGAGAAATGTCTATTTAGGTCCTTTACTCATTTCTTAATTGGGTTATGTGTTTTTTACTCTTGAGTCGTATGATTTCCTTATATGTTTTGGGTATTAACCCCTTTTCACATACACGGTTTGCAAATATTTTTTCTCATTCCATAGGATGTCTTTTCATTTTGTTGATGGTTTCTTCTGCTGTGTGGAAGCTTTTTAGTTTGATGTAGTTCCACTTTTATTTTGTTGCTTGTGCTTTAGGTATTGTATCTAAAAAATCATCAAGACCTATGATAAGGAGCTTTGTCTCTCTTTTCTTCTATGAGTTTTATGGTTTCAGGTCTTACACTTAAGTCTTTAATCCATTTTGAGTTAATTTTTTGGTGTAAGATATGGGTCCAATTTCATTCTTTAACAGGTGAATATCCAATGATCCTAGCACCATTTATTGAAGCGACTGTCTTCTCCATTGAGTATTTTTGGCTCCTTTGTCAAATATTATTTGAGTGACTATGCTTGGGTTTCTTTCTGGGCTCTTGATTCTGTTCCATTTGCTCTATTTGTCTGTTTTTATACTGTTTTAGTGACTATAACTTTATAGTATAGCTTGAAATCAGGAGTGTGATGCCTCCTGCTTTGTTTTTCTTTCTCAGAATTTCTTTGGCTATTTGGGGGATGGTCTTTTGTGGTTCCATACAAATTTTAGTTTTGTTTTTTTTTAACTTCTGTAAAAACTACCATTGGACTCATTATAGAGATTGCACTAAGTCTATAGATTGCTTTTGGTAGCATTGATATTTTAACGATATTCTTCCAACCCATGAACAGGTGATACCTTTCCATTTATTCATGTTTTATTTGATTTTTTTCATCAGTATCTTAAGAGTTTTCAGCATTGAAATCCTTCACCTCCTTAGTTAAATTCATTCCTAAGTATTTATTGTTTTTGATGCTATTGTAAATGGATTTATTTTTTTTCAGAAATTTTGTTGTTAGTATATAGAAATGCTAGTGGTTTTTGTTTGTTTACTTTGTATCCTGCAACTTTACTGAATTCATTTATTAGATCTAACAGATATTTGGTTCAGTCTTTAGGATTTACTAAAATAAAATTGTGCCGTCTACAAATAGAGACATTTTTACTTCTTCTTTCCCAATTCTGATACCTTTTATTTCTTTTTCTTCTCTTCTTCTCTCCCCGCCCCCCTCCCCCCCGATGCTCTAGCTAGGACTTCTAGTGCTCTGTTGAATAGGAGTAGTGAGAGTCCATACCTTTGTCTTGTTTCCGAACTTAGAGTAGAAGCTTTCATCCTTTTCACCATTGAATATGATGTTAGCTGAGGGCTTGTCATATATGGCCTTTATTATGTTGAAATATGTTCCTTCTGTGCCTAATTGGTTAAGAGTTTTTGTCATGAATGCATGTTGACCATGTAGACATTGGGTGATAGACACTGGGGAGGGTATGTGCTATGGTGAGCGCTGTGAATTGTGTAAGACTGTTGAATCACAGACCTGTACCTCTGAAACAAATAATACATCATATGTTAAAAAAAAAGAAGAAGAAGATAGCAGGAGGGGAAGAATGAAGGGGGGGAAATCGGAGGGGGAGATGAACCATGAGAGACGATGAACTCTGAAAAACAAACTGAGGGTTCTAGAAGGGAGGGGGGTGGGAGGATGGGTTAGCCTGGTGATGGGTATTAAAGAGGGCACATTCTGCATGGAGCACTGGGTGTTATACACAAACAATGAATCATGGAACACTACATCAAAAACTAATGATGTGATGTATGGTGATTAACATAACAATAAAAAAATTTAAAAAATGAATTTAATAAAGCAGAAATAAATGGGTATCTTCTTAACTTGATAAAATATACCTTGGCCCCAAAGTGACCACTGTGCTTCCTGGGCAACAGTAGAGGTATTCTCACTCAAGTAAGGAACAAAGAAGGACATTCACATTCACTTGTCACCACTATTACTTAACAGTACTTGATGTTAGACAATACAATTAATAAGAGAAAATAAGTAGAGGTACAGAAATGTAGAGAAGGAAATAAAAATATCACCATTTGTTATTGTGGGAAACCTGAGATTAAGAATTCCTCATATCAGTGAGGTCATATGATACATGTCTTTCTCTGATTGACTTATTTCGCTCAGCATAATACCCTCCAGTTCCATCCACATCGTTGCAAATGGCAAGATCTCATTCCTTTTGATGGCTGCATAATATTCCATTGTATATATATACCACTTCTTCTTTATCCATTCATCTGTCGATGGACATCTTGGCTCTTTCCACAGTTTGGCTATTGTGGACATTGCTGCTATAAACATCAGGGTGCACATACCCCTTCGGATCCCTACATTTGTATCTTTGGGGTAAATACCCAGTAGTGCAATTGCTGGGTCATAGAGTAGCTCTATTTTCACCTTGAGGAACCTCCATACTGTTTTCCAGAGTGGCTGCACCAGCTTGCATTCCCACCAACAGTATAGGAGGGTTCCCCTGTCTCCGCATCCCTGCCAACATCTGTCATTTCCTGACTTGTTAATTTTAGCCATTCTGACTGGTGTGAGGTGGTATCTCATTGAGGTTTTGATTTGGATTTCTCTGGTGCCGTGTGATGTTGAGCACTTTTTCATGTGTCTGTTGGCCATTTGGATGTCTTCTTTGCAGAAATGTCTGTTCATGTCTTCTGCCCATTTCTTGATTGGATCATTTGTTCTTTGGGTGTTGAGTTTGATAAGTTCTTTATAGATTTTGGATACTAGCCCTTTATCTGGTATGTCATTTGCAAATATCTTCTCCCATTCTGTCGGTTGTCTTTTGGTTTTGTTGACTGTTTCCTTTGCTGTGCAAAAGCTTTTTATCTTGATGAAGTGCCAATAGTTCATTTTTGCCCTTGCTTCCCTTGCCTTTGGTGATGTTTCTAGGAAGAAGTTGCTGCGGCTCAGGTCGAAGAGGTTGCTGCCTGTGTTCTCCTTTAGGATTTTGATGGACTCCTGTCTCACATTTAGGTCTTTCAACCATTTTGAGTCTATTTTTGTGTGTGGTATAATATTCAACCATATTTCTAAGTAATAGTGAAGCCCCAGGGATGTGTATCTGCAGCCTACCTAGCATGATAGGATCAAAGCTCTAAAAGGAAACTTAAAGACTTTCTAGTCCACCTCCCTCTCATCATGAGTAATAAATTCCAACCATAGGGAGATTACACTCCCCTTGCCAGACGTCCCAAAATTAGATTGAAAAACAAGCTGGAACTAAAAATCACAGTCTCTTCGGTCTCACACCAGTGTTCTTTTGGGTATATACAACTAACATTGAAAATTTCTCTTATACTATTTTTCTCTTCCATTGTGCTTTGTCCTTGAGATTTTTCCATTTTACCCTTCTCTTTGCATCACATTTCTGGGACCTCACATGTGTTGCTTGGCGTGTGTTCTTTCCCCAGCCTGCCATTGCTGAGGAGCCAAGTTTATCAAAGATTTCTAGACAGTGACATAATCCCTTCCCCACCCGAAAAGACCTCTGTTATTTGGTCTTCCTGGACAAAGTGCATTGTCTTCCAAATCCTGCTGTTTACTTAGGGACAGAAAGCTTGTTGGAGCCACCTGAATATCTGAAAATATGATACAGCTGTGACAGTGCCGTTAGCAAAGTGACTTGAACCAACAGTAGATGTGCCGTAAATGCCATTATATCTTAAAGTCATTTGTGGGTGGTATTCAGATTTCAGAAGACATTAGGTCATAATATGGTTGATAATCATTAAAGGAAAAACAAACGATAATGTATTATTAGTACTGTTTTTCTGATTTTACACTTATCCTTTGTTGTTGGAATTTTCATTAATCATCAAAATTAGTAAATGTTTTATATGCTAAAAAATTTTGTACACAAATGGGAAAAATCTAAACCATTGGCAGATTATCTTGATTAATAATTTTCTACTATAAAACAAAAGATAAGATTTCTATCCATATACAGTTATGAGACTCTGGAGTCAGACTTGGGTTTGAATCCTGGCTTTACTACTACCTTGGTGAGTGACCAAACACAAGTATCTCAACTGAGCCCCATTTTCCTCATTTGCAAAATGGGAACAGGAATACCTTGTAGGGTTGTATGAGAATTAAGAGAATAAAGCACATAAAATGCTTAGCACAGTGGTACCATGATGTAGGGACTTAATAAATGAGAGCTATTATTAGTATAGTCTATTGTTAAGGACTGTAATAAGTTCTGTTTTCTTTTTAACTTAGATGAATTTAGAGATTAAGGAGCAAATATCACAGTTTTGATACCATTTGGACTTGTAATTTCAAAACAGCTCATTTATCCACATACACTCCTTTCTTTGTTTCTTTCTTTCTTTTTTTTTTAATGGTGGTTTATTAAAGCACGGGGACAGGACTCATGGGCAGGAGCTGCTGCCCCTCAAATCAACTTATTCTAATAACAGAAACCTGCAAAATATATTGCCTTATTTTACCAAAATCATCATCATTGAAAATAATTACAAGTAGATCATATTACCATGAATCAAGCTTTGGATTTACATAAAGTTCATAAACATCGTCTAACCAAAGTCATTAGTACAGTGATTCAGTTCTACCCTCGTATTTTCTCTCATCCTCTCTGAGACTTGGAATTAAGGTGTATGTAACGATTTGACTGAAGTCTCTGCTCTGGCTCTTCTTTCTTAGGAGTTATTTGGGTAGCTATGCCAGTTAAAACTTACCTAAAGCCTCAAGCCTAAAAAATAAGTCATTAACTTTTTTATGAGGTTTTCATTAGCCAATTATTATTTATTGACCATCTGATAAGTAGGATAAAAAAGTACAAAGGACTAATATGATTCACTCTACACATTTAGAACTATAAATGACTTGGGCATCTTTTTTTTGACACATTCATTAATTTTGGAGTGTCTATTTTGTGCTAGACATAAAATATGTATCCCTACAGATACAGAGATGAAAAGATAAATCTCTACTCTGAAGAAGCTTATAGTCTAGTATGGTGTCTACAAAGGAACTTGAAAGCCACTTCTTATAATAATATAAGCCTTCCCTGACACTCCTTAACTTCAGCTTGGGGAAACACCGTTCTCATGTGGTCCCATGGCATTCTGTGCTTGTTCTTATTTTAGCATTTCTCACACCGTATATTGTCTCCTGTGCTAGACTCTAGGCTACTTGAGGACGGCACAGTGTCTTATCCATTACAGAAGAAAAAGATAACTAAAACATGATCTTGGCCCTTAAATAACTTAAAATTGAGTAACGAAGACCTATATAACCAAGTAACATATATAAAGAACTACAGTATAAGTTTGTATGAAATAAGTGCCTACAAAGTGTATGCTGCAGGAGGTAGGGGGTTTGGGATGTTTTTTTTTTTTTTTTTTTAGAAGAGATGGCATTTGAATTGAATTTTGATAGGATTTCCATAGGTAAGGAGGGAGGGAAGAAAATCTAAGATGAGGGAAAGGCACAGAAGCAGGACAGTGCATGAGCCGTATGCGTGGGATCCAGCAAGATTATTGGGTGGGGGCTTCATTGTAACTGACCTTAAGTGCAGTAGCAAGGTGTTGGGACTATGTTCTGCAGGCAGTGGTGTGCTGACAAGGATTTCTGGGCAAAAAGGACTTGATCACTTTGTCAATAGGGTGAATGTTGGGAAAAGAAAGATTTAGGAGAGGCAGTCTAGAGATTTCCAGTAATGTAGCAAGAGATGTTGTAGTGAAACCCAGATCAGAGGGAATAGAGCAATTTTGAAAACATTGTACAAATGGACATATCAGACCCTGATCTAGAGTAAGGGTTGAAGATTGCAATTTCACAGTCCTTTTTTCAAAGGTGATGACAGAAGCTATGACAGTGGCTAAGGTTACCCAGGAAAAGTATAGAGAATGCAAGCCAGGCAAAGGCACAGAACTTTCTGGAAAATTTATTTTTAAGGGGTAGGTAAATCTACAGATTTAGAAGATGAATAGAACTATCTTTGGAATTAAGGGATTTGCCTACAATTTAGGGCAGAGCCCCCTAGAACCAAGGTGCTCCCACCTCTAACTCAGTGCACTATTAGTTTAATGCTCTGGACCCTTGTTTAATGCGAGATTCAAAAATCCCAGCTATCACCTTTCTCATCCCTATCCATCATGGTAAGACAGACTAAACTTGAATTTTGGACACCTTTACATGAATCAAAGTGTCCTATATGCCCTATGTTTCTAGCTACTAGTAGCAAAGAGAAAATTTTGCCATTGGAAAACACAGGGCAAGCCATCCAAATGGATGCCATTTAAAATTATAATGTGTGATATGAATTGATAGTAGGCATTGTGAAAAGCCTAATTTCTACCTTATGCTTCAAAGGCAATAAGTTAATCTTGTTTATTATTAAAAGTTTTTGTATCCCTTATGTAAAAAAGAAATCTGCTACATTTTCAACACTGAACTATTTTTATTATCCACAATACCTTGTTATATACAGAAATGGAAAAATTTTGCTCAAATAAGCCAAACCAAATTTTTTCTTTACATTTTTAACAGAAGATTTTGTTATTAATGACAGTCTTCTATGGAATGTGCCAAAGGTGTGGCTTAAAACTGTTTTTAACTCTTAATTATCAATTGAAATACTTATACCTCAAAGAGGGAGCCCTGAAAAGAAAGGCTATGAAACTTTGATAAAGACCATCCTAATGAGCAAGTACATAATGGGGCCCATCCTGAGAATAGCATCATCTATTGCTGAACAACAGAACTAAATTATACACGGGTTTTATTTATTTGGCTGGCAGAGCTGAACTTTGAAATGAACTATCACCTCATAAAAAAAAAAGAGGACCCAAATAAACAAAAACAAAGGCAAAAAAAAAAGAGGAGAAATAACACCAGAAATACAAACAACTGTAAGAGAATGTGTTAAAATGTCTATACTATCCAAAGAAACACACAGATTTAATGCAATCCCTCCCAAAATACCAACATTTTTCATAGAACTAGAACAAAGAATCCTAAAATTTGTATGGAATCACAGAAGACCCTGAATAGCCAAAGCGATCTTGAAAAAGAAAAACAAAACTGGAGGTATCACAATTCCAGATTTCAACTTACATTACAAAGTGGTAATAATTAAAACAGTATGGTACTGACATAAAAGTAGCCACATAGATCAATGGAACAGAATAAAAAACCCAGAAATAAACCCATAATTATATGGTCAATTAATCTTTGACAAAAGAGGAAAGAGAAAGAGTAAACAATTAGAAAAAGACAGTCTCTTCAACAAATGGTGTTGGGAAAATTGGACATATACATGCAAAATAATGAAACTAGACCACTTTTTTACACCATACACAAAAATAAACTCAAAATGGATTAAAGAACTAAATGTGACACTTGAAGCCATAAAAATCCTTGAAGAAAACATAGGCAGTAATATCTTTGACATCGACTATAGCAACATCTTTCTAGGTATATCCCCTAAGCAAGGGAAATAAAAGGAAAAATAAACTATTGAGACAACATTAAAATAAAAAGCTGCTGCAGAGTGAAGGAAAGAATCAATAAAATTAAAAGGCAACTTATGGAATGGGAGAAGATATTGGCAAATGACATATCCGATAAAGGGTTAATATCTAAAATATATAAAGAAATTATAAAACTCAACACACAAAAAATGAATAATCCAATTAAAAATGGGCAGAAGACATGATCAGACATTTCCCCAAAGAAGGCATCCAAATAGCCAACATACACATGAAAAGATGCTGAACATCACCCATCATCAGGGAAATACAAATCAAAACTACAATGTGATATCACCTCACACCTGTCAGAATGACTTAAAACAAAAAAACAAAAAAAACAAGGATTGATGAGGATGTGGAGAAAAAGGAATCCTCTTGCACAGTTGGTGGGAATGCAAACTAGTGTGGCCACTGTGGAAAAGAGTATGGAGGTTACTTAAAAGATTAAAACAGAAGTACTCTATGATCCAGTAATTGGACTGCTGGGTATTTACCCCCAAAATCCAAAAACACTAATTCAAAGGGATACATGCACCTGTATGTTTATTGCAGCATTATTTACAATAGCCAAATTATAGAAATGGCCCAAGTGTCCCTCAACTGATGAATGGATAAAGAAGATGGTGGTATGTATATACAATGGAATATTATTCACCCATAAAAAAGAATGAATCTTGCCATTTGCAGTGACATGGATGGAGTTACAGAGTATAATGCTAAGCAAAATAAGTCAGAGAAAGACAAATGCCATATGATGATTTCACTCATATGTGGAATTTAAGAAACAAAACAAACAGGCAAAGGAAAAAAAAGACAAACCAAGAAACAGACTCTTACCTATAGGGAACAAACTGATGGTTACCAGAGGGGAGGTGGATGAAATATGTGATAAGGATTAAAGAGTACACTTACCACGATGGAAAAAGAAATGAACTATCACAAGCCATGATTAATGAACTGTTTATAACTGAAAAACTCTGATAAAAGTCAGTTGACAAAACGAACAGGTTCAGTAAACATACTAAAAGTTGATGGCCCATACCTAGATAATTGAGTACTTTTATCCTTAGAAAATGGATTTTAGCCATTTGAATGTGACACAGAAAATGAACCCATCAGAATTCTTATATATGGAATCATTGCCTACCCAAAAAGATCTGAAACATACTTTTGAATTGGCCAGTCATTTTCTAGTGTAGAGGTTCCAGAAAAATGATCAGGTTTTGTTTTGTTGTTTTTAATTTTTTCTATTGTTTTATTTTCCTTAGTTTACTTTGGATTTCTATTTTTTTGCTTTTCTCAGGTGTATTTCATTAAAGGATAATATACATATAGCAATGTGTTTCACAGGTATACAACTCAGTGAAGTTTCACAAATTGAATACACCCAGGTATCCAGCACCCAGATTAAGACATAGGACATCTCCAGTCCTTTAGAATCCACCATCATAGTCCCTTCCAGTCAATAGGCACCCACCCTCCAAAACTGTTGGAAGATAATTATCATGGGTCTCTGATATTTCTGCACTTTTGGAAGCAGAAACACTAACTGCCTTTGTTCAGAGTATCTTTTCAAGGATATACGTGAATAGCCTTGGAAGACAGAAATGGTGTTTCCCTCCAGAGCAAAGGGCAGGTTTGCTTACAGCCTTGAAAAAGTAGAGATTGTGTCTCCTATGGAGCAAAGTACAGGTTTCCTTGCTGTTCAGTATAATAAAGATAATGTCTGCCTTCAAAGCAAAGGGCAGACATGCTTAATTCCCATTATAAAGGATTCACTTTCCTTCAGGCCAGGGTTCCTCTCCTCTAACGCAGCCCACTGTGTGTGCAGGTGTCACATGGCTTTCTTCATGCTGCAGATTAAGAATTAGGGCTCAAGAGACAGGTAGAAATACTGACACTGGCTGTTGAGCTGTAAGGTCCTTTGTCTCTGACTCAGCATCCGCTAACTAGGCAGGATAACATGCTAAGTTTGTAAGTAGGGGGTCAGATACCAGAATCTTCACTGTTCTTGGTAGTGATGACTGTTTGGACTTCTACCACCATAGATCAAGTTCACCTGTTCTTAAACTTCATATAGAAATGGAATTATATAGCACATACTCTTGAGTCTGGCTTCTTCTATCCAACATCATGTTTGTGAGATTCATTCATATTACTACATGTAGGCATAGTTCTTTATTTCTCACAGTATTCCATGGTGTGAATATTTAAAGCTTGTTTATTTTTTCAACCAGTGGTGAATATTGGGGCAGTTCCCAGTGTTAGCTAGTAGAATTGTGCTGTTAAAAACATTTCTATGCATGTCTTTGTGAATACATATATGCATTTCTGTTGGGAATATTCCCAGAGCTGGATCAGAGGGTGTGCATAGAGACTGCCAAACAGTTGTCTAAAGTATTCGTATCAGGCTACTCTTCTACCATTCTGGTTTCTCTGTGTACTTTCCACCCTTTTTATTTTCCATCTTTTTAGTTTAACTGTTTTTTCAGGCTGATATGCTTTGATTTTGCCATAATGTGTATAAATAAAGATAAATATGCCAATGGTACCCTTCCAATTTTACAGAGCAATCTCACAAGTCATTTTGCTATTTAGAAAAAGAGATACATCAATGACTAAGTTGTTACCAGGGTAAATTGTCAAGACAATCAGAGCCACAAATTTTTTGTTAGGGAATTTTTCCATGAAGACAACAATTTCTGAAGTCTTCAGCTTCTGATAAGACCAAGTTATTCAAATTGCATTTCTAAAGATAGTTTTAACAGAAACAAGGTGAAAACTGTTAAGAATATTCACAGAACTCTCCATGGTATACAGGAAAGAGATGGATATTCTTCCAAATGTTCCCAATTGAAAATAAAATCTATACTGCCAAATCTTCCCAGTAAGCAGAAGCAGAGAAAGTAATAGATTTTACTAAATACTAGTGAAATTAAGGGCACAGTAGTATTGTTATGTAATAACAATGTAATGTTAATGCAGAACAGCCATGAAGGTCTCAATCCTGCAGTTGAGAGAGTTTTCAAAGGAAGGAGGGTGCAGAAAGATCAGTACACAAAGAGTAATAGGCATACCCAGTGCTGTTGCCAAGGCACAGGTCCAGCAGGAAGTGGTAGGGGATCTTGTATGGGAGTACTTCCAAGGGCAGAGGTTAACCAGATTGCAACCCTAAGGGATCCCCATTGGCTTCCTTATCTGGCAGAGTCTAACTCTATGGGCCCCTTCACACAATAGGCAGTATTCAAGTGGATTTGGTCAGAGGTCCTCTTTGATAATCTCAGCAATTGTGTCAGGCTCTGGAAGGTTGTGGTCTGAAAACCAACTGAAGAAGCTGCAGGTGACATCTCGATTCCTATGAATGGAAGACTAGAGTTCATGGCCTGGGTGCCCTATGATTGGAGTGGCAAGAGACTCCACTTGGTCGGATGATCTGACATATTCCTCGACAATCAGCTTGTTTCTGCACTGTGGGTTTCTTTGAAAGAACTAGAACTTGAAGCCCACCTTAGGGTGTCTCCAAATTGGCTATGTACCTTAACGTGTCTGCTTCTTGGCCTCTAATCAGGGTGGACAGCTATCGATGGTTCCAAAAGGCACTAACCCAGAAGCTGGGGATATTCTGAACAATGCAGTTCCTCCGCTCTAGGAAGTGTTGACATACCTGACCACACTTGTGCTGTAACTGTAGTACGGCTCTGTCAGCCTGAGCATTCAGTCTCCACTTCTAGTTGGATGGCCTCCAGGGAGCTCACGTGGGCATCCACGTTCAGGGACCAGGGACCTGCCTTGACCTTCACCTCATTTACCACCATATTTTCCTTCACCATTTCCATTTCTTTACCTCCTGGCTTCTGCTCCACCACTTCAGCCCCCTCCTCCTCATCTACTACTCCTGGGAAGATGGCACACCCTCCGTCTTTATTTCCTTGGCCTTTGCCCGTCATCACTTCAGACCCCAGCCTCCCTGAGCCCTGGATTTCTAGGCCCTTGTTCCCAACAGGGCCATGTGGCTCTTCACACTGAAAGCCATTTTTTCAGGCTGCTAGCAATTGCCCAGAGGCTGCTTCCAGGCTCTCCATGGGTCAGTCTCATGACCGTCTGTTTCCATAACCTCTGTCATCCTTCTTATTTGCTTGTCAGTGTGTGGTGGTATCACATGGTGGTTTTAAGTTGCATTTACCTAATGTGTAACAAAGTGAAAACCTTTTCATGTGTTTTGGGGCCATTTTGATATCCTCTTTATGAAGTGTCTGAGTCTTCTCTCCATTTTTCTATTGAGTATTCCATATTTTTCTTATTGATTTGTAGGAATCCTTTACAAGTGCTAGATGCAAATCTGTTTTCAGAAAGGTGTCTTGCAAATATCGTCTCCCTTTCTGAGTTGCTTTTCTCTATATTAAGGATGTCTTTGGATGAACAAAAGTTGTAAATTGTAATGTATTCCGATTTATCATTTTCCCCTTTAGATTAGGGCTCTTTGTGCTGTTTAAGAAATCTTCCCTCTCTAAGATCTTTCACTTTTATAACTACAATCGATCTGAAATTGGCTTTTGCGAATGGTATGAGAGGAGTCAAGATTTGTTTTTTCCATATGACTATTGAATTGACCAGACACCGTCTATTGAAAAGACCATCACTTCCCCATGCATTAAATGTTTCCATCAAAAGTGGCATGTGGCATATGTCATTGGCCAGAGCCAGTCAGATGGCCTTGCCTAGCTTCAAAAGGTCAGGTAACTGTTACTGTCCCCTGAGCCCGGACGAAGGAAACTAGAAGTACTGGTGAGCACTATACCACTCATCAAAGAGTATAACTTGAGTAATGTGTAAAAGACCAGCAGAGTTAGGCCAAAGAAAGTAGAGAAAAGGTAATGAGGAATGTAAGAAGAGAAAAATGAATGACAATAGAGTATCAACCAAAGATTAACAGTAAAAGGAGAGAGAATAAGTTAACAGTACTTGGAATGAAATATATAATCATAAGTTAGATCTTTAGTAGTGATCTAAAGAAATATGAGAGAGCATGTTGGACAACTTTTATGCCAGTGCATTTTCAAACCAGGATGAAATATATTCATGGCATGTATAACTTATTCACACTGAAATGCAGTACAAAACCTAAATAGACATAGAAACAATAAATAAATTGAATCAAGAGTTTGGAAAGAATCTTACCACAAAAACAGCATGAGGCTGAAATGGTCTTGAGACAAATACTACCATACCTTTAAGGAATATTTAACCTACTAAACATTAAATATTTATTGTGTACCTGTGGTATACCTGGCACTCTTCTAGGCCCTTAGGATATACTGGTAAATAGAACAAAGATTTCTTCCCTCTTGGAGTTTGTAACAGAGGAGAAAAACAATGAATAACAAGTAAACAGTAAATCATACCAGAAAGTGATGAATGCTAAGGAAAAGGAACAGTAAGAGTTGAATAAGGGGATTGAGGGTTCTGGGGTTGGGAGTGGGGAGTAGTAGTTTTAAATAGGGTGGTCAGAGGAAGCCTCATTGAAAAGGTAAGATTTTGGCAAAGATTCAAAGATGAGAGAGTTAGCTAGTGGATAATCTAGAGAAGAGCATTCTAGGAAGAGAGAAGAGCTAAGCAGAGGCCCTAAGACGGGAGCATGCCTAGGGTGTTCGAGAAATAACAAGGAGATCAGTGTGATTGGAGCAGACTGAATGAGAGAGGCCAGATCAAGTAGGGTCTAATATAATACTATAAGATGTTTGGTTTCTGCTCTTAGTGAAATGGAAAGCCATTTCAGGATTTTGAACAGAGAACTCAGAATCCGACTTAGGTTTTGCATGGATCGCTGTGGCTCTTGCATGAGGAATAGATTGGATGGGGGCAGTAGTAGATGTAGGGAGATCTTTTAGAAGGCTATCAAAGTAATCCAGGTGAAAGAAATTTCCCAGATCAAATGGTAGCAAGGGAGGTGGATGGTAGATGCAGTATAATGGTATAGGGAAATGAACTGGATAGGGGAAATAAGAAAAAGAAAGAAGTCAAGGATGATTCCATGGATTTTGACCTCAGTAGCTGGTAAGATGGAATTGCCAGAAGCAGAGAGGGGAAGGTCGTGGTGGAGCAAATCTCCACAGGAGAATCAGAAGTTTGCTTTTGGATGAGTTAAATTTAAAATCACTGTTGAACAACAGAGTTGAGATAGTAGGCATTAGGAATTTAGAGCTCACAAGAGGTCTGGGACAGGGCTACATATTTGGGAATAATCAGCATACATGATATTTAAAGCCATAGAGCTGGATGAAATCACCAAGGATGTGAGTATTGATAGTCTAAGCCCTGGGGCCTCCAAAATTACACAGTCAAGGAGAAGATGATTAAGGAGAGATCAGTGAGGTAGGAGGGAATATGAGAGTGTGCAGTGTGCTGGCAGCCAGAGGTATAAAGGAAAGTGTTCAGCTGTGTGACATGGTGCTGACAGGTCAAGTAAAATGAAGTCTGAGAACTGACCATTGAATTTTACAACAAAAAGAGTCACTGGTGACTTAGTAAGGGCACTTTCAGTGGAATAGTGGTGGTTAGAATGGGTTTTAAAAGGAATTAGAGGAAAGAAATTGGAGACAGTGAATATTGACAATCCTTTTGAGGAATTTGCTCCAAAAGGAAATAGAGAAATGGGGTCATCACTTGACAAGAACAGTTTTGGAAGAGTGGGAGGGTGACAGCTTAGCTATAATGGGTTTAAGAGGAAATGGGAAGGGAGAGAGTGAAAGCAGCAAGAATACATGACTCTTGGGGAGTTTTGCTTTAGAGAAGTGGGATGATGGCTGGTGGAGAAAGTTGGTCAAAGAAAATGTTTTTAAAATGGGACAAAAAGAAGTATGTGTACATGCTGATGTCAGTGATTTAGTAGGGAGCAAAAATTAATGATGTAGGGGAGAGGAAGGAGAATCAGTGGATAGATGTCCTTGAATAGATAAGAGCAGATGGAATCTGGTACCTAAGTGGAGGAGGAGGCTGTCTATAGGAGCATGACAAGTTCACCCATGGGAACCAGCAGGAAGGCAAAGGATGAGGGTGTGTACGCTGGGCAGTGGGTAGAAGTGGTGGGATCTATGAAATTCTCTTCTGGTTGTTTCAGTGTTGCCAGTCAAGTTTGGAAAGCAAGATTATCAATTGAGTGCGGATGAGGCAAGAGGCAGTGGGACTCTGAGGAGAGAGCATCAAGGTCATGAATTTAAAGTGAGGCCCATCAGCCTGCTTGTGAATTTTTCTTCAGCCACATTCAGTGTACAGGCGCAGCATGAGTAAGCAGAGTTAGATTTAGAGCTGAAGCAAGAAGGGCAAGAGAATGATGACAAAAATTGATCTTAGAATTTAAGCCTGGAGGAGTGGAGGATGTACAGGGATGAGGGGCAGTGAAACGGTGGCCTGATCAATACAGTGGAAGACCCAGGGAACTGAAGATCACTGGGGCTAAGTACCAGAGTGAGCTAGAAGGATGCCGTAGTGTTCTGGGAGGGGACTGCAAGGGATTGGTCAGAATCCTCATCCTTCCAAGTGGGGCTTGGACGAGGCCGACTGAGGGTGAGGCCATTCCAGGGGAGGAGGTCAATGAACCAGGAGGCCAGCGTGGGAAGGATCGCTGATGTGTATATTAAAATCACAGAACGGTAAGATCAGAGAGCAGTGAGAAGGAGCCAGGAGCTAAAATCATTAAGAAATGAGGGGAATGAAGTTGGAGTGGCATGAATGCAGGACATTAGGTGATCTAAACTGATGACGGATTTAAAGCTGGGTCTGTATTCCAGCAACAAGGTTAATTATATAGCAATGCCACCTTTGGCTGAAATCAGTGGGAAAGCAGACACCTTTAGAATTGCAATGTCACAGACCCTGTATTTTACTATTTTTCTTTTTCTCGAAGTGCCTAGAGGAAGGTTACACATACATTAGCTGATCAAAAATAAGGAATGTTTATGTTATTTTTTTTTAATTGGAAAGTGAGCAGTGATCATACTGAGTTTAGTTTGAAATGTAATTTTCTCTTGGGGTCTCTCATTCTGCTTGTGTCCTAGAGGAGATGGACTAGAAACTACTGAAAAGAACAAAATAGGATTTTAAGTTGGGACTTGAAACATTCTGGCTATATACCTACATACATATATGTATACACACACACATATATAATTTTTTTTAGGAAGGGGAATAAAGAGAGATAATACAAAATATCTGAACCATCTAGTCAACCAGAGACAGAGGTGTGACAAGAGAGGAAGAGGGAACGGGGAGGGATAGAAAGAAAAAAAGGGAAGGAAGAAAAGAAGAAAAATGAGGAAAGAAGGAAGGATGGCTTTTCAGGAGTACAGTGTGACCACAGTTCTGCACACCGTAGAATTGTGAGTGTTTGACTTCCCTGGGAAACAGGGAAAACATGCTCTTTTAACGGATAAACTTAAGATGAATGAAGAGAGCCTGTGAATTGTATAATCTTCTTTCCCTTGGACTCTTCAAATCTCAATGAGCAGTTGGTCCTTGTTTTGAAAAGGATCTCTCACTCTTGACTGAATTCTTCAAACAAGTGTGTTTGTCCACTGATCTGGCAGAGCCGTGGTTCCTTGGGCTAGGCCATCCAGCATAGAACGCTGAGGGCCTCAGTACCGTGTTACTTGCTTAAGACTGGAAAGAATGTTGGGTAGAGGAGGGGGGAGCTGCACACTTTGTTCATTTCCTCAGTTTCCCATAGAAAGCGCATGAAACTGTGTTTGCAGAGGGAATGGTGAGAAAGAGGCTTTGTGTGATTAACCAAGTAGCTTTACAGGGAGCAGTTATCTCTCTGTGGCCTCTTAGAAAAAGTATATAAATAGAGAGAAGTGGAGTGAAAATATTTTAGTTACCAGAGTGTGGGTAATGATTTACTCTGGGAAAGTCAATAATTGTGATTTAATGATTTTCTAGTAATGCAGCACTCAGAGAGAGCAAATACTCATGACGGTGCCTGATGGATCTGGGAGAGGCTGAAGGTCTGTGTCGGGGGCTGGCCTGGCAGACCGGCCCCAGGGTGGCAGAGCCAGATGGCAGGGGTGACAGAGGTCAGCCCAGGGGTCTACAGAGCCATTAGAAAGATGGAAAAATACAGTATAAAACATGACATAGAAAATGTTTGTAATATGTAAATGTTAAATGTAATCATTCTAGCCTGATTGAGATAAAAGTAATGATTAAAAATGATACTATAGCAAATCAAAATTTATTTATGAAAATGAAATATTGTGGGATCTTTTTAAAAAAATAACGTGACTTTAAAAAACAAAGTGCATCAATGGTGCCATCATTGCAAGAGCATATTTTTTGAGCCAATACTGCCAATTGCTTTAAAGACTCTTTTAGACCCTATACTAGTTACAGAATGGTGGACAGAATGTTGTTCTAATGCCTGGTGCTTTCTTCTCAGCTGTCATTTTTAAATAATCTCTTAACATCTTTTTTTCTCTAGAAACAGCAATATTTTTGTTTTGGTGCATTATGTCCTCACTGAACCCTCTGAGCTAGGTACTATCATTAGCCCCATTTTACAGATATGAAACTGAGGTACAGAAATAATAAGTAATTTGCTCACAGACACATAGTAAATGGCAAAGTCAAGATAGGAATCCAGGCAGTCAGAACCCCCAGCTCTTCCTCTTAAACACTGCGGCACACTCTGAGCCTTTCTCTGCCTCACTTTTCTCCTGGTGGTTGTGGTGATTAAATAAGATACGGAGCTCAGGCAGGGGAGGCATTGGTTCTGTCGTTATCTGTTTCCGTATTGTTTGATTTGTTGTAACAAACACGAATTATTCATGTATTTTTGTAATTAAGAAAAAAAAATGAGGCCGCCTGGGTGGCTCAGTGGGTTGAGCGTCTGACTTGATTTCGGCTCAGGTCATGATCTCAGGGTTGTGAGATTGAGCCCCCTATTGGCTCCTTGCTGGGCGTGTAGCCTGCTTGAGATTCTCTCTCTACTTCTCCTCCTGTCCCTCCCCACCTCTCTCCCTCATAAATAAATAAATAAGTAATAAATAAGTAAATAAATAAATTCTAAGGCCTATAAGACTCCCTGGCATAGAGAGGCACCTGATAAAGTTGTTGTTATTACATCTGAAAGTAAAGTTCTAGAGTTTCCACTTGACCTAGGAGGGATTTATGAGCTCTGGAAGCTTGGTTGTGAAGGGAAGAAATAAGATAGGGCAATGGGCAGAGAAGAATTCGGGTTAGATGTTTCTATTTTCCAATGAGAAGGGCTTGTATTTGCTGAAGTGAGGGGTGGGAAAAGGGGGAGGGAGAGCAAATTGGTTAAGTGAGTATGAGAACCAATGGAGTTAAGTCCCAAGGAATAGGGAGAGAGGGATAGTCCTAGAATCTTGGATAAAATAACTTACCTTGAAAAAGGTTAACATGACTTACCCGTTAGTAGATAAGGCCCATTTTTTTGAGCTCATCGAGGTAACAAAAATAACAAGATCATTTTGGAAAATGAGAAGGGGATGAAAAGAACTCTATGGTTTTATTTATCTGCCTGGTTCTGGGCAATGTGGGAATAGGTTTTCTGAAGAGGAGCCAACAGTTTATTTTTCCATTTGTGGGTTACGATGGTAAAATGATTGTCGGCAAAACAACATCTTTTCAAGTGTCTTCCCTTGGTGTAGGTCGGGGGGCAAGAAGAGGAGGTATTTCTGCAGCTGGGAGCAAAGTTCAGAACTGTCTTCCTGGAATGGGCTCTCATTTCAGAGTCTAAAATAGATTTGAAATACTGTGCTATTTGGGAATTGGAGCCTATTCCTTCTAAGCACATCTGTTGGTAGCTGTTGAAATTCAAATAAATTCAAATAAGGTCCAAGGAATGCTCATATTACACTTATCGATTTCAAGGAGCATTTAAAAAACACATCCAGAAAACCTACTCTAGTCACTGACGGTACCGAGGACACAAAGCCTGGATTTTCTGCCAGCCATAGTTATTCTGAGCCCAAGCCACAACATTGAATTTCTTTAAAATGCCCCTTTCTCCCTACCTGAACTTTTCAACTGAGATTCATTTTTATTTTCAAAAGTTTAAATATGAACTGCATCACAAAGTCGTGTATTTTGATTTTGATCATTCTGCAGCCTTCACTAGGTGAAATGAGATTGTTGGACTATTAAAGTCAGAAAGCCAGGATTGAACACATGCATTTTCCCCTGTCTTTTCTCCAGTTTTAGTAAATGAAAATTTTCATTTCAGTGTTAGAATTAAGGGAACTTGGTATATCTATTTATTTATACACAATTCCATTTTAGAAAGAAATCAGGGCATCTCTAAAAAGGCAAAGACAGGGGGCACCTAGATGGCTCAGTTGGTTAGGCATCTGACTTTGGCTCAGGACATGATCTCAGGGTCCTGGTATCAGTCCTGCATCGGGCTCCCCATCAGCGATCAGCAGGGAGTCTATTTGTCCCTCTCCCTCTGCCCCCCCCAAATTGTGCTTGTGCGTGCGCGTGCGCGCACACACACACACACACACACACTCACTCTCTCTCTCTCTCAAATAAATAAAATATATTTTTAAAAAAGGCAAAGACAGGACAGAAAAATACAGAGAGTTCTCTTTTTCATTAAGCCATGACTCTGTAAGGAAATGTGATCTACCAAATATATTGGAAGAAATAGAAGGACCATTTTAAGGTTGTGAGTTTTTCTTTTTTTCTTAGTAGTTGAAATTTTGACTAGAATTTCAAGTAGCATATTCATATGTCATCACCTGAAAGTTTAATGTTAGAAGTAGATACCACACCAAGTACATTACATGAATTATCTCCTTTAGTTTAAACCTCATAATTACCCACCCTATGGAGTATTGTTATTTCCATCTTATAAATGAAGGTATCCAAGGATTAAAAATAAGCAGTTCGCTCAAAGTCACACAACTGAGTCAGAATTCAAACCCATGTCTGTTATTCCTGGTTATTAACTCCTAATCTAAATTATGTCTGTTATATGGAATGCGGTAAAGGAGAAGATGAAGGACCATAAAAAGAAATCAAAATGTAAGGGCACCTGGGTGGCTCAGTTGGTTAAGCAGCTGCCTTCAGCTCAGGTCATGATCCCAGGGTCCTGGGATCGAGCCCTGCATCGGGCTCCCTGCTCAGCGGAGAGCCTGCTTCTCCCTCTCCCTCTCCCTCTGCCTGCCACTCTGCCTACTTGTGCTATCTCTCTGTCAAATAGGTAAATTAAAAAAAAATATCTTTAAAAAAAAAAAAAAAAAAAAGAAATCAAAATGTATGAGGAGTTGTAAGACATAAATTCACATGTAAAAAATGAAGACATTTGTCTAAATTCAGGCAAACTTTTAAAACAAGTATTATGGTAAAAATAAAGCATCGGGGGCACCTGGGTGGCTCAGTCGTTAAGCGTCTGCCTTCGCCTCAGGTCGTGATCCCAGGGTCCTGGGATCGAGCCCCACATCGGGCTCCCTGCTCCACGGGAAGCCTGCTTCTCCCTCTCCCACTCCCTCTGCTGTGTTCCCTCTCTCGCTGTGTCTCTCTCTGTCAAATAAATAAATAAAATCTTTAAAAAAAATAAATAAAGCATCAGGAAGGGGTAAGACAAACAGGATACCAACAGCTCAGAACAAGGCTCCATAGACAAAGGTGTGGCAAAAATCGCATATGCTTGTTTCTCAAGGTGTGTTCCTTGCATTTTCCAGCACCTTTTGGAAACATGAGTGGTCTCTGTAAGGTCCTGGCACAGTGAAAGATCCTTCCCCTAGGAAAGCTAGTAACTTGCCATTTGACACTGATATTCCTATTTTCTTTCAACTCTTTACTTTCATCTAAAATACCGTAGGTGGGGGCGCCTGGGTGGCTCAGTCGTTAAGCGTCTGCCTTCAGCTCAGGTCATGATCCCAGGGTCCTAGGATTTAGCCCCATGTCAGGCTTCCTGCTCTGCGGGAGGCCTGCTTCTCCCTCTCCCCTTCCTCTCTTCCATGCTCGCTCGCTCTCAAATCAATAAATAAAATCTTTAAAAAAATTATAAAATACCATAGGTGCTTAAAAATACCATAGGTGTTAGAGTCTATAATGTTCAACAACTAGTATTGTCCAACAGCGAGTATAGCTGGTTCCTCCTTCCTCCTCAGATTTATATACAGAAAAAATAGTATCCATGATTCCACTATTCCATGTCAGTAGTGACTTTCACTTTTGTCTTCAGTATGCACAGTAAGTGGAATTATTACTGGGCTCCCCTCCACCATTCAATAAGAACAAATTTTTCCAGTTTTTATAATTATAACTCTAATGCTGATGTGATAGTCTATTCAGTTGATATAGTACAGTTATATTGGGCATTTTGCTTGTTTCCAGTTTTTGCTGTTTTAAATAGCCTTCTAATATTAGTTATATATTATATAAATATAATACAAATATATATTTGAGTATATATTTTATTATATACTTATTAATATATAGAATTCACATACATTTCTTCATAATTGAATTGTATGTTTATATCCTTTGACCATTTATCTCTTGAGGTTTTAATATTTTTGAAGGTTTGAATAAATTCTATATTATATATACCAACTTTTTTTATCATAATACAAATGTTCCCCAGTTTTTTGTTTTTTTGTTAGTTTTTAATGTTACAGTCATTTTCTTGCTTGGTTTTTTGGAGCCATTTTTTTCCTTTATGATTTCCATTATTGCTATAAGCTTTTCAGAGATATATCCCTCTGAAGATTTCATAAATATTTGATTATTTCTCCTTGCTTTGCTAAGGGTTAAAGTAAATATTTAACTCTTTAATCCTCTAGGGGCTTACTCTGGTATGTGGTATGAAAGCCGATTCAAATCATGTTTGGTTTTGTGTTTGTTAGCCAGTTATCCTGGGAATTATTAAAGTATAGTTAGGCAATTATTAAATAACTATTACTTCCCCTAATTTTATGATATTTGTAAATTAATTTCTCTGTTCCATACTGCCTTATTTATTCATGTATTTATTTTTAAAGATTTATTTACTTACTTTAGAGAGAGAGCACAAGGTAGGGAAGGGTAGAGAGGGAGAGGGAGAGAATCTCAAGTATACTCCGTGCTGAGTGTGGAGCCTGACATGGGGCTCAATCCCATGACACTGAGATCGTGACTTGAGCTGGAACCAAGAGTCAGCTGCTTAACCGACTGAGCCATTCAGGCACCTCTTATTTTAATAATTAATATGTTCTGTTTTAGGATTTCCTAGGAAGTAGATCACCATTATACTCATGGTTTCTTTGTTAGCATGGAACTTTAATATTTAACAAATAGTAAATAACTGTACTTGCTGAAATCTGTTTTCCTATATGATAACATAGTATATATCTTTACATATGGCTCATAAAATTCTTTGTCATTTTCTTTATAAATATTATAGACAATTCGAAGTTTATCCTCCCTCTTGCTTTGTTTCACTTAGCCATTTTGAATGGAATTTCTTCCTTTTTATTATATTACTAAGCTGGTACTTACCATCATAAAAAAAGCTCCTAGTTATGGTAATTTCATTATAAAGCCAGTCACTTCGATAAACGCATATAGGCTAATAAATTGAAACAGATTCTTAGGATTTCTAGACCTGCAGTCACCCTTTAAAACATCACATTTCAGTGGCACTGAGTACCCACTAAATGGAGTCGCCATTATTTGCATATTGAAAAGAGCATTGGGCTGGAGAGTCAGGAAATTTGAATCCTACTTTCATATCCTCAACTGAGAAAGGCATCTATGAAGCACCTTGTCTGGGTAGGCACCCTGCTAGGCATTTGACATAGGCCATCTGGCCTAAGGCTTAGAATAATCCTACAGAGTATACATACATCTTTAAATACCATAAACAAGGAAAGTAAAGTTGAGCGAATATAGTAGGCCAAGGCTGGCCCACGCTAGGCACAGGGAAGCAGTAAGAAATGGAATACCCAAGTGCCCAACTGTGGCAGTCTGGGGGTCCACAGCCTGGCGTTCATGACCTGGCAGGTTTATCACTCCCTGGGGGCTGCAGTGACCAGTAAACTTCAGCCAAGGGTCTGTGAGGAAGGCGGGAGGCATGGAGAAGCTGCATCAGCTCACTTTCATCCTTATCTTGTACATACACTTTACACTTCCTGCCTTTGGGTCATGGTAAGTCTGTGTGAAACTGTCCTGAAGGAAGTCTGTGTTCCCATGCTCATCAGTCTTCCAACCCAAGTCAGCCCTTTGAGGTCTGGCATAACTCAGTGGGTTAAAGAATTTGTCCCAAATCATATGAATAATGATGGAGTAAGTGGCTTGCTCAACAGCCAGTGGTTTCTCCATTCTCCCAGTGATGTCTACACCAGTGATATGGTTCAGGCCGTTCATCTCACCTCTCAGTACTGTGATTTCCTCATCTGTCCAACAAAAGAGTCCAATAAATGGTCCAGTTCTGACAGGCTGGACAACTCTGCTATTAAATACACATTACATACTTCTTTTCTTCAAGACTGCAAATTTCTCAAAGTCAGAGACTGTACTTTCCACAATCTCGAATCACTCCTATTGCTTTGCATATAACAAGCGTCCAGTGAATATTGATGCAGAATGAATGAATGATTACTCAATCAAAGAAAATAGTCTTAGTGCTCTTCTCACAAGACATTTGCAATGCTAGGACACAAGGAACGCCTACGATATTTCACGTTTCAACTGTGGAGTCTTATAAAGACTGCATTGGTCATGAGCCTTTTCACGGGAAGATGCTTACTTAGCAAGGGTCAGCTTGTTTTCATCTGAAAAGAACAAAGAATGGAGCTTAGGGAAGCAGGAGGCCTAGGAAGGATCAAGGTGGGAGCTGTGGTAGATAGACTTTTCTCTAATAAAGCTGTTTGGGCTCTTTCTAGCTCTGTGCTGCTAGGACAGCGACAATACGAAAAAACTGTGACTCTTCAGGTTTAACAAAACTAAAGCCTGTCCAAACCCAATCTTGAGTAAATGACAAACTATGGGGAGCGTGCCTTAACATCTCCATTTGGGCATGCACTAGGAACTACTACGTCTTAAGTTCCCATCTATAATTGAAACACACAATGTGTTCAATGCACCCTCAGAAGATAGAATTCAATCACTTCTGCATTATTTAATATTCTCTTTTTATGCCCCCCAAATCCAAAGGAAATATACAGCCCTCGGAAGGCATAGCGTCTGTGGATTTTCTAATTACTGGTTTTAAACTTAAAATCTCACTGAAGTCTCTAGTTAACATTTCTATACCTTCATGTCTGAAACCTTCTGAGCAGATATCCCAACCACCCTCCTGCTCCTTTGACCACCCCCAGCCAAAGAGGGTAGGGGGGAACACCTGCATGGCCACTAGTTAACAAAATTTATTTTTGGAATAAAAACAGCAATTTGCAGCACGCACAAGTGGCTGGCTTTGTCTCCTGAGCTTCACAAAAACCAGCATCATAGTGAGACAATACAATTATTGTTCTCTGAAACTAAAAGACCTATCTGGGGGAAAATAAGCATTTTTTGTTGAAAATTACTTAGCATATCAAACAATTTTTAACTGGGTTTTTATAAAAAAGGAAGCCTAGGGAGGAAAAGCCATAATGAATCAAACTGTTTTTTAATGAGCTACAGTATTTGCAGGAAAAGAAAATATTACATAAACCAAGAAGAGCTTGCCTAACATGGTTATAAAGGAGAAGGATGAGAACCACAGCAACATGTTAGTGCTGCCCCGGTAAAGACCAACACTGGTGGTTTCCTTATCTTTTATTTATTTATTTATTTATTTTAAAAAATTTATTTATTTTTTTATTATTAGGTTATGTTAATCACCATACATTACATCAGTTTTTGATGTACTGTTCCATGATTCATTGTTTGCGTATAACACCCAGTGCTCCATGCAGTACGTGCCCTCTTTAATACCCATCACTGGACTAACTGATCCCCCCACCCCCCACCCCTCTAGAACCCTCAGTTTGTTTCTCAGAGTCCATAGTGTCTCATGGTTCATCTCCACCTACGATTTCCCCTCCTTCATTCTTCCCTTCCTGCTATCTTCTTCTTCTTTTTTTAACATATGATGTATTATTTGTTTCAGAGGTACAAGTCTGTGATTCAACAGTCTTACACAATTCACAGCACTCACCATAGCACATACCCTCCTCCCCAGTGTCTATCACCCAGCCACCCCATCCCTCCTATCCCCCACCACTCCAGCAACCCTCAGTTTGTTTCCTGAGATTAAGAATTCCTCATATCAGTGAGAACATATGATACATGTCTTTCTCTGATTGACTTATTTCGCTCAGCATAACATCCTCCAGTTCCATCCATGTCGTTGCAAATGGCAAGATCTCATTCCTTTTGATGGCTGCATAATATTCCATTGTGTATATGTGTGTGTGTGTGTGTGTGTGTGTGTGTGTGTATATCACATCTTCTTTATCCATTCATCTGTTGATGGACATCTTGGCTCTTTCCATAGTTTGGCTATTGTGGACATTGCTGCTATAAACATCGGGGTGCACATACCCCTTCGGATCCCTACATTTGTATCTTTGGGGTAAATACCCAGTAGTGCAATTGCTGGATTGTATGGTAGCTCTATTTTCACCTTTTTGAGGAACCTCCACACTGTTTTCCAGAGTGGCTGCACTAGCTTGCATTCCCACCAACAGTGTAGGAGGGTTCCCCTTTCTCCGCATCCCTGCCAACATCTGTCATTTCCTGACTTGTTAATTTTAGCCATTCTGACTGGTGTGAGGTGGTATCTCATTGAGGTTTTGATTTGGATTTCTCTGGTGCCGAGCGATGTTGAGCACTTTTTCATGTGTCTGTTGGCAATTTGGATGTCTTCTTTGGAGAAATGTCTGTTCATGTCTTCTGCCCATTTCTTGATTGGATCATTTGTTCTTTGGGTGTTGAGTTTGATAAGTTCTTTATAGATTTTGGATACTAGCCCTTTATCTGATATGTCATTTGCAAATATCTTCTCCCATTTTGTCAGTTGTATTTTGGTTTTGTTGACTGTTTCTTCTGCTGTGCAAAAGCTTTTTATCTTGATGAAGTCCCAATAGTTCATTTTCGCCCTTGCTTCCCTTGCCTTTGGCGAAGTTTCTAGGAAGAAGTTGCTGCGGCTGAGGTCGAAGAGGTTGCTGCCTGTGTTCTCCTTTAGGATTTTGATGGACTCCTGTCTCACATTTAGGTCTTTCAAACATTTTGAGTCTATTTTTGTGTGTGGTGTAAGGAAATGGTCCAGTTTCATTCTTCTGCATGTGGCTGTCCAATTTTCTCAACACCATTTGTTGAAGAAACTGTCTTTTCTCTGTTGGACATTCTTTCCTGCTTTGTCGAAGATGAGTTGACCATAGCGTTGAGGGTCCATTGCTGGGCTCTCTATTCTGTTCCATTGATCTATGTGTCTGTTTTTGTGCAAGTACCATACTGTCTTGATGATGACAGCTTTGTAATAGAGCTGGAAGCCCAGAATTGTGATGCCACCAACTTTGCTTTTCTTTTTCAACATTCCTCTGGCTATTCAGGGTCTTTTCTGGTTCCATACAAATTTTAGGATTATTTGTTCCATTTCTTTGAAAAAAGTGGATGGTATTTTGATAGGGGTTGCATTGAATGTGTAGATTGCTCTAGGTAGCATTGACATCTTCACAATATTTGTTCTTCTAATCCATGAGCATGGAACGTTTTTCCATTTCTTTGTGTCTTCCTCAATTTCTTTCATGAGTATTTTATAGTTTTCTGAGTACAGATTCTTTGCCTCTTTGGTTAGATTTATTCCTAGGTACCTTATGGTTCTGGGTGCAATTGTAAATGGGATCAACTCCTTAATTTCTCTTTCTTCTGTCTTGTTGTTGGTGTATAGGAATGCCACTGATTTCTGTGCACTGATTTTATATCCTGCCACTTGAGTGAATTCCTGTATGAGTTCTAGCAGTTTTGGGGTGGAGTCTTTTGGGTTTTCCACATAAAGTATCATATCATCTGCAAAGAGTGAGAGTTTGACTTCTTCTTTGCCGATTCAGATGCCTTTTATTTCTTTTTGTTGTCTGATTGCTGTGGCTAGGACTTCTAATACTATGTTGAATAGCAGTGGTGATAGTGGACATCCCTGCCGTGTTCCTGACCTTAGGGGGAAAGCTCTCAGTTTTTCCCCATTGAGAATGACATTTGCTGTGGGTTTTTCATAGATGGCTTTTATGATCTTGAGGTAGGTACCCTCTGTCCCTATACCCTGAAGAGTTTTGATCAAGAAAGGATGCTGTACTTTGTCAAAGTCTTTTTCTGCATCTATTGAGAGGATAATATGGTTCTTGTTCTTTCTTTGATTATTGTATCACATTGATTGATTTGCGGATGTTGAACCAACCTTGCAGCCCAGGGATAAATCCCACTTGGTCGTGGTGAATAATCCTTTTAATGGACTGTTGGATCCTATTGGCTGGTATTTTGGTGAGAATTTTTGCATCCATGTTCATCAAGGATATTGGTCTGTAATTCTCCTTTTTGATGGGGTCTTTGGTTTGGGGATCAAGGTAATGGTGGCCTCATAAAACAAGTTTGGAAGTTTTCCTTCCATTTCTATTTTTTGGAGCAGTTTCAGAAGAATAGGTATTAATTCTTCTTTAAATGTTTGGTAGAATTCCCCTGGGAAGCCATCTGGCCCTGGGCTTTTGTTTGTTGGGAGATTTTTGATGACTGCTTCAATTTCCTTAGTGGTTATAGGTCTGTTCAGGTTTTCTATTTCTTCCTGGTCCAGTTTTGGTAGTTGATACATCTCTAGGAATGCATGCATTTCTCTCAGATTATCTAATTTGCTGGCATAGAGTTGCTCATAATATGTTCTTATAATTGTTTGTATTTCTTTGGTGTTGGTTGTGATCTCTCCTCTTTCATTCATGATTTTGTTGATTTGGGTCATTTCTCTTTTCTTTTTGATAAGTCTGGCCAGAGGTTTATCAATCTTGTTAATTCTTTCAAAGAACCAGCTCCTAGTTTCGTTGATCTGTTCTACTGCTTTTTGGTTTCTATTTCATTGATTTCTGCTCTGATCTTTATTATTTCTCTTCTCCTGCTGGGTTTAGGCTTTATTTGCTGTTCTTTCTCCAACTCCTTTAGGTGTAGGTTAGGTTGTGTATTTGAGACCTTTCTTGTTTCTTGAGAAAGACTTGTATTGCTATATACTTTCCTCTTAGGACTGCCTTTGCTGCATCCCAAAGATTGTTTTGTTTTGTTTTGTTTTTTGTTTTTTGTTTTACAGTTGTGTTTTCATTTTCATTGGTTTCCATGAATTTTTCAATTCTTCTTTAATTTCCTGGTTGACCCGTTCATTCTTTAGTAGGATGCTCTTTAGCCTCCATGTATTTGAGTTCTTTCCGACTTTCCTCTTGTGATTGAGTTCTAGTTTTGAAGCATTGTGGTCTGAAAATAGGCAGGGAATGATCCCAATCTTTTGGGATCAAATCAGGTTGAGACCTGATTTGTGACCTAGGATGTGATCTATTCTGGAGAATGTTCCATGGGCACTAGAGAAGAATGTGTATTCTGTTGCTTTGGGATGGAATGTTCTGAATATATCTGAAAGTCCATTTGGTCCAGTGTGTCATTTAAAGTCTTTATTTCCTTGTTGATCTTTTGCTTAGATGATCTGTCCATTTCAGTGAGGGGGGTGTTAAAGTCCCCCACTATTATTGTATTGTTGTCAATGTGTTTCTTTCCTTTTGTTATTAATTGGCTTATATAATAGGCTGCTCCCATGTTAGGGGCATAGATACTTACAATTGTTAGATCTTCTTGTTGGATAGACCCTTTAAGTAGGATATAGTGTCCTTCCTCATCTCTTATTATAGTCTTTGGTTTAAAATCTAATTTGTCTGATATAAGGATTGCCACCCCAGCTTTCTTTTGGTGTCCATTAGCATGGTAAAGAGTTTTCCACCCCCTCCTTTCAATCTGGGGTGTCTTTGGGTCTAAAATGAGTCTCTTGCAGACAGCATATCCATGGGTCTTGTTTTTTTATCCAATCTGATAGCCTGTGTCTTTTGATTGGGGCATTTAGCGCATTTACATTCAGGGTAACTATTGAAAGATATGAATTTAGTGCCATCGTGTTGCCTGTAATGTGACTGTTACTGTATATTGTCTGTATTCCTTTTTGGTCTGTGTTACTTTTAGGCTCTCTCTTTGCTTAGAGGACCCCTTTCAATATTTCTTGTAGGACTGGTTTCGTGTTTGCAAATTCCTTTAGTTTTTGTTTGTCCTGGAAGTTTTTATCTCTCCTTCTATTTACTATATCCAGCTAGGCTGTCATTGAATTCTTGGCTGCATATTTTTCTCATTTAGTACTCTGAATATATCATGCCAGTCCTTTCTGGCCTGCCAGGTCTCTGTGGATAGGTCTGTTGCCAATCTAATGTTTCTACCATTTTAGGTTACAGATCTCTTCTCCCGAGCTGCTTTCAGGATTTTCTCTTTGTCTCTGAGACTTGTAAGTTTTACTATTAGATGTCGGGGTGTTGACCTATTTTTATTGATTTTTGAGGGGGGTTCTCTGTGCCTCCTGGATTTTGATGCCTGTTTCCTTCCCCAAATTAGGGTAGTTCTCTGCTATAATTTTCTCCAATACACCTTCTGCCCCTCTCTTTCTTTCTTCTTCTTCTGGGATCCCAATTATTCTAATATTGTTTTGTCTTATGGTATCACTTATCTCTCGAATTCTGCCCTCGTGATCTAGTAGTTGTTTATCTCTCTTTTTCTCAGCTTCTTTATTTTCCATCATTTGGTCTTCTATCTCACTGATTCTGTCTTCTGCCTCATTTATCCTAGCAGTTAGAGCCTCCATTTTTGATTGCACCTCATTAATAGCCTTTTTGATTTCGACTTGGTTAGATTTTAGTTCTTTTTTTCTCCAGAAAGGGTTTCTCTAATATCTTCCATGCTTTTTTCACAGTCTTTTTTTTTTTTAAAGATTTTATTTATTTATTCATGAGAGACACACAGAGAGAGAGAGAGAGAGAAAGAAGCAGGCTCCCAAGGAGCAGGGAGTCCGATGTGGGACTCGATCCCAGGACCCTGGGATCATGACCTGAGCCGAAGGCAGACGCTTAATCACCTGAGCCACCCAGGTGCCCATCTTCCATGCTTTTTTCAAGCCCAGCTAGTATCCTTCAAATCATCGTTCTGAAGTCTAGTTCTGACATCTTACTAATGTCCGTATTGATTAGGTCCCTGGCAGTTGGTACTGCCTCTTGTTCTTTTTTCTTTTTTTTTTTTTGAGGTGATTTTTTTCCGTCTTTTCATTTTGTCCAGAGGAGAATAGATGAATGAGAGAACAAAATGCTAACAGGGTAACAACGACCCCAGAAAAATGTACACTAAACAAATCAGAAGAGACCTGCAACTGGGGGAAAAGAAAGGGAAAGAAAGAAAAAAGAAAAAGGTAAAGATAAAAACAAACAAAAACAGAATATGATCAAATATGATCAGGCTGGTGCATAGATCAGTGCCACACACTAGATTTTGGGCGTATTTTGGTCCGTTAGAAGAAAGTGCCTCCCAAAATTTTAAAGAAAGAAAAACTTATATATGTACAAAAATAAGGGTAAATACAATGAAGGGATGGTATATGACTGTAAAGATGAAAATTATAAAAGATTTTATAAAAGGAATTGATAAGAAGTTGGTTGAAGGAAGAAGAGGATTAAAAAAAAAAAAAAGAATGTGATCAGGCAGGAGACTAGAACAAAGCCATACACTAGAGATTTAGGGTATATTTTGGTCTGTTAGAAGAAATTGTATCCCAAAATTTTAAAGAGAGAATAACTTATATATATATATATATACACATACCAAAAATAAGGTTAACTACTATGAAGGGATAGAATATGACTCTAAAAATGAAAAATAAAAAAGAGTTTTTTAAAAAGGGATTGATAAGATGTTGGTTGAAAAAGGGAAAAAGAAAAATTCAAAAAAAAAAAAACTTTGAAAGACTGAAAAATCAGGGGGAAAAAGCCATGAATTCTATGTGCAGTATTCCCCTAGGGATGGAGTTCTGCCGTTCTCGTTGATCGGTAAACTTGGTCTTGGCTGGCTGTTCTCGCTGATCTTCTTGGGGAGGGGCCTGTTGCCCTGGTTCCCAAATGTCTTTGCCGGAGGCGGAATTGCCCCGCCCTTGCCAGTCCAGGCTAAGTAATCTGCTTGGGTTTGCTCTCGGGAGCTTTTGTTCCCTGCAAGCTTTCCATACACCTTTGGAGGATGAGAGTGAAAATGGTGGCCTCCCAGTCTCTGCCCCGGAGGAGCCAAGAACTCGGGGCCCTGCTCCTCAGTGAGCCCCCAGAGAAAAGCAGTCAGTCACTCCCGTCTCCCTGGTCTCTGGCCGCACTCCCTGCTCACCTGGCCTGTGACTGAGCGTTTCTATCTCTGGCATCTGACCCTGTGTGGAGTCTCCAAACCCAGCAGATCCCTGCGGTGTGCTCCCGCGCCGCTCCTCCCGGGAGAGGAAGGGGAGTCTCCCCAGATCTGCTGCTTGTTGGGTCCCTGCTGGAGGAGCAGTGGCCCGACTGTGCTGCAGATCACGGTTTATGGCAACCCCGAGCTGAGAGCCCGCTCCTCGGCTCCGTCTCTGCAGCCGGCTTCCCCGCTCTGATACCTGGGAGCTCTGCCACACTCAGGCACCCCTGGTCTTTCTGTGACCCCGAGGGTCCTGAGACCACACTGTCCCACGAGGGTACCACCCCTTGCTTAGCCACTGGAGCAACATCCCTCAGCGAAGCCGACTTCTAAAAGTTCCGATTTTGTGCTCTGCTGCTCTATCACTTGCCCGTAGCGGCAGACGGAGGCCCCTCCTCCACCTCTATCCTCCCAAATATCACCTCGGATTCACTTATCCACACGTCCTACCTTCCAGAAAGTGGTCGCTTTTCTGTCCAGAGAGTTGCTGCTATTCTTTTCTTCCATCTCCTATTGAGTTCGTAGGTGTTCAGAATGGTTTGGTCCCTATCTAGCTGAATTCCTGGGACCACAGGAAATTTAGGTCTCCTACTCCTCCGCAATCCTATTTATTTATTTTTTAAGATTTTATTTATTCATTTGAGAGAGACAGGGAGCATGAGCAGGAGGAGAGGCAGAGGGAGAGGGAGAATCAGACTCCTTGCTGAGCCAGGAGCCCAACGTGTAGCTCGATCCCAGAACCTGAAGATCATGACCTGAGCTGAAGGCACACACTTAACCATCTGAGCCACCCAGGTGTCCCTTCCTTATCCTTTATTATCCAAAATATCTGCATTCAGTGGCAACCTGAGAAACAGGCAATAAAGTCACAAATGTCTTTCCTTTCAGGATTTTTTTGTGGTTTTGTTTTGTTTACCACTTTGTAATAGTGTTACCTTTATTGTCCCAGAAGAGGAAACGGTAAACATCGTGTTAATTAAATTTCGGTAATAACTTATTCATAGTGTAGATATTTTTTACATTCTCAGTGTTATTTTAGTTTGAAAGGGAAGGCACAGGGCTCAGCTGTAGAAAATGCCATGGCAACCTGAGCTGAGGTGGTCCTGAATGCTCTAGACTGCTTCAGGCTTCCTAGTGGTATTTGACAGTTCTGTGCAAGGTGAGGTATGAAAGAAGAAGATGAGGACCTGCTCACCTAAATAACCTTGGTCTAAATAAATGCCCCAATAAGGTTTTTGACCTTGAGTTAAAATGCTCCAGCTCCATTGGCTGACTATAATGGGGCTGCTCGTCTGTATTTATTCAAGTTAAATTTCATAGAAGCCCCTAAATTGTAGGAGTTCAACTATATTCTCTAAAAGAGAACCCAAACAATGTGAACCTAAATCCAAGTACCCCTTTCCGGTCACATCTGACTCCTTGGACCTCCTCCTCTGTCGTGTGCCTCACTCTGCCATTCCCACCCACAGGAGCCTAAGCATTAGCTCTGTGGGACTATTGGCTAGAGGTGAAAATCTCATGTTTTCAACAGTTTTAATTTTGAAAGGAAACTAGTACTGCTTGAGTATTTCTAGCTTCTGGTATTAGATGTAGAAAGAAAACCCTTTTTTAACGTTTTCCCTAAAAATCTTGGAATAAGATGAAATGGGGAAATTTTCTAGTACTTTCTTTTGGCAACCTCGGGGATGTGCTTCCCGAGGGTCTCATGGGGAGAAACTGATGGCTCTCAGAGTGGGGATCGGCTTCGTATTTAACATTTATCTTTCTAAGGAATATTAATCTCTTAGAAATGATAAAGCAGATATGTAGAATCTAACATTAAGTGAATTCCATTTAGGTGAACTTGGAATGTCAGCATGTATTGATTTATAATGAACATCTAAGCTATGCTTGATGTACCTAGTGTAGAGTATTTGATAAGGACAAAATAAGTTCCAATTTAATATAATTTCTTACTAGTTAAGATTTAGTCAAACAATAAAATGCAACATTAAGCATATCCCTAACTATATATATTTTAATTGTGTACGTAGCTATAGCTATGAGTTTGTTTATCGATCATATTTTTTTTTCTTAAACAAATAGCTTTTAGTGTGCCCTTTCTATCCTTGTAGGGGAGATTAAAGAAATTGCAATTAGAAAATGCCCCAGGGTCCTCTGTTTTTAATTTTTACTCCCTCTGTGGGCACCTTGAGTTTTCATTCTGAAATAAACCCAGTCTGTGTCTTTATAGAAAAAGTCCAAATTCCTAGGACGTGGTACAAGACCCTTCACCATCCATCCATGGGCCACAATAACCTATTTAATCCATATGAGTCTCCCATTCAGAATGTCTGGTATTTCAGCCACCATCCTCATTTGTTAATTACAGATTCTATATATGTTAGTCTAACAGTTTTCAATATTACAGAAGTTATTTTTCACACAAGGGGAAAATCATTCCTGACATTACCAGTTGGAGTTACTAAATCTTAAAAAGGCTTGATATCATTGGTAAAATATTAGGTAGTATCTAACTCTGGATATCACTGCCCCCCCTGCAAGAGACATTGTCAATAAAATTTCAGCATTTTTTGTAATGATTTTGACTTTGATCACAAAAGCCAAATTTTATATTTCTGTGTTCAGATTGCTCTTTCACACAGGAAGAAAAGACAAAAATTATTATTTTTTTAAATAGAATGGTGGTTGCCAGGGGCTGGGGAAGGGGGAGTTAGTGTTTATTTATTTATTTTTTAAAAGATTTTATTTATTTGACAGAAAGAGACACAGCAAGAGAGGGAACACAAGCAGGGGGAGTGGGAGAGGGAGAAGCAGGCCTCCCGCGGAGCAGGAAGCCCGATGTGGGGCTCGATCCCAGGACCCTGGGATCATGACCTGAGCTGAAAGCAGACACTCAACGACTGAGCCACCCAGGCACCCCAAGACAAAAATTATTTTTATTCACTTAGGCATTAATCTTTTATTTAAAATTAATAATATTTATTGGAGAACTTGGAAAGTAAACAAAAAAAGGAAAGGAAGAAAAGAAACTATCCAGATTTTAGGAGATGATTACTATTATTACTTTGATGTACATCTTTTTTTTTTTTTTAGGATTTTATTTATTTGACACAGAGAGCACATGCAGGGGGAGCTGCAGGCAGAGGGAGAGGAACAAGCAGGCTCCACTGAGCAGAGAGCCCAACATGGGGCTCCATCCCAGGACCCCGGGATCATGATCTGAGCCAAAGGCAGCTGCTGAACCAGCTGAGCCACCCAGGCGCCCCACATCTTTTTTTTTTTTTTTAAGATTGTATTTATTTGAGAGCGAGCACACAAGCAGGGGGAGCAGCAGGCTATGGGAAAAGCAGGCTCCCCGTTGAGCAAGGAGCCTGATGCGGGGCTTGATTCCAGGACCTTGGGATCATGACCTCAGCCAAATGCAGACACAACTGACTGAGCTACCCAGGCGCCCCACATCTTTCAAATATTTTTCCGTCCATATACATTTTCTTATAAAACTAAGGTCATACTATACATCTTGTTGTGTAACTTGCTTTTAAAAAACTTAACACCATATTACAAATATCTTTATAAGTAAAAATTCATCTTCTATATTCCTTTATATGAAAATATAGTAATTTATTTAACCAGTTCCTAGTTATTAGATATTTAAATTGCTTGAAATATTTTCTTGTTGTATAAGTGACCATCCTTGAGGTAAAATCTTTACCTAGTTCTCAATTATTACCTTATGATAAATTTTTAGGAGTGGGATGATGGAGTCACATTTTATTTATCTAATTAGACAATGGGTGCAGGATGTACAAAATTTCAAAAGGAAAAACAGGATATTCAGTGAAGAGTAAGGCTCCGTTCTTCCTCCTGGGAAGTAACTACTTATGGTGGTTTCCATTTATTTTTCAGGAAATATTTCATGCATTTATAAGCTTGTATAAATCCTTTAGTATGCCTGTTAGGAAACTAGTAAAATGGTTTCAATAGTAGAATTTGTTTTTTAATTTCATATGCTAAATAATCACAGGCACAAAACCTTCCACAATAAGGCAACATTGAAGTATCTCAGTTCTGTACTGAATTTAGATTTTATTTTTATGTAATATATCACTTACCAACTACCGTGATATTTTTATCTTCATTAAAAACACTTAAAGTATTTATACAGATAAGTTCGAAACACTCAATAGCAAAAAGAACAATATAATGAAGCCCCAAGTACCCAACTGGTATGCACATTTTACGGCTTTTAATAAACAATGCCGAGTTTTTTTCCATAAGCAGTTTTTACTGATTTATACTCCTACCTGCTATACGAGATTTACACTAGCTTCAATTTTGTATTGTTGAATTTTAGAGCTGCTGTATTCAATGTTGTATACCTATCTTTTATTTTTATATAATCTTTTTTAACAAGAGCAACTTGGTAGTAGGAAGGGAAGATGATAGGAAAAATAAGGCCTAACTGTTGCAATAGGACAATAGATTTAATCTAGCACAGCGATGCCAGTCACCTTGGTGTAGCTTCCTGGTTCCATGTGTTTGGAAGAATTATGGGAACACATCCAGGTTCTGTGGGGGGAAAGTGCTAGAACTAATTAGTAATGTCTACCAGAGGAAAGGGAGGAGGTGGGGAGGATTGTTGGTATCCATGCCATGTAGTTGGCTGACTCTGCTTTAGCTAATGTGCATACAGCTTGCTTTTGTACCATTCTTTTGTTTAGTAGCCATAAAAACCAATTTGGTTTAATAAAAAGGTGGTGAGACATTTCTATTGACCTCTAGATGCCCAAAGCCTGCTTTTACATTGACAACCTTTCTTGAAAATAAGTTGCTCTTTTGAAATGGACTCAGTAGTGCTGGTACACGTGTCAAGAGGATGCTGCTGTGCCATCATTTGGGGAGCACGTGGGGGGGGTGTTCTTAGAAGCAAGAAAGGCTGGCATTGGCCTGGTCACATGGCTCTACCTGACTCCAGGCAGGACCAGGAATCTGCTCAAGTCCCCAGTGTGGTTTGTGGTCATGGAACAGAGAAGCTAATTGACCCACAAGAAATCAAACCCCAAATCTTATTTTTAATCTTATTTTAATTTGATTTAAACTTATGGAGCTCACCAGCCTCAACAAAAGTATATTTAAAAAATATCAAGTATATCAAGTTTTTGAGAACTACCGTTTCACGAACCAATAGAATGGTAAATTTAGAACGCATCATTGAGACCAAGCCTAGGCAAACTACATCCCATAGGCCAAATCCAGCCCACTGCCTGTTTTTGTAAATCAAGTGGTACTGGAATGCAGCCAGGCGCATCTGTTTATGTATTGTCTATGGCTGCTTTTGCATTACAAGAGCAGAGTTGAGTAGTTGTGACAAACTATATGGACCACAGAGCCCGAAACATTTACTATCTGGCCCTTTATAGAAAATGTTTGCCAGCCTCTGATTCAAACCAGCCTTTTCATTTTAGAGAGGTAGAGATGGGGAATCACTTCAGTTGTGTAACTTGAGAAAACAGCTGGCTGAATTCCCCAGATCCCCACTGTCAGGATGCGGAGCACAGTCTCTTAAAGTTTCTGTGAGAGAGAGCGTTTTCACATCTTCTGGAAGCGCTACTCTTCCTCCTCAGGCAGGATGTCACTCCCTCCTCCACCATCTTATGTTCTTACTGCAATAAGGGCAGAATGAAAACTGTCCTATGCTCCTACAGCGCTTCACACATTCTTTGGTTATGCCATTTATCACGCTGAATTCTAATCATTTGCTTTTCCCACTAGATCATGAGTTTGTTGGGTATAGAAACCATGCCATATTTGTCTTTGTAACCCAGATACCCAACACAAGTGACAGAGTAAATCTCTAACAACTATTTGGTCATTGGTTTGCATTGGACACCGCATCTTTAGTGGCTATTTTAAGATAAATTTCAACTATCATAAAGATGAAATGCAAACGTTATGGTTGATAATTTTCCATTCCTGAGCAAGCACCTCCCCGCCCCTAATCTCCCAGCAATAGGAGTTGTTCAGAGCCAAACCCTGTAATAGAAAGGTAACAAATCTCATAATCTTTTCACTGCACCTGCTAAGTAATGGCCCCAAGCCTCAGAGCCAATCTTGACCTGTATTCCTGGCAAGTAGAGAAGAGCCTGATGTAAGTCAAGGGCAATAAAAATGGACAGGAGAGATGAAAGACAGCTAGAATCAACAGGACATGGCTGACTGACTAGGCAGGGATGTTGAGAGTCTGTGACTCCCCAGGTTCTGTCAACTTTCAGAATGTGGGAGGAAGAGCACTTTGGTAAGGGAGGAGTGGGTGGAAGTAGATATGGTACAATCAAGTGGAGACACTCAGTAGGCAGAGGAGTATATGAATCTGGAGCTTTTGTATTAAATCTGAGTTTAGATGAAATCATTCAAAGAATAGATAGAAATTGAGAGAGTAGAGGATTAGGAGCGGAAGCCTAAAGATCAGAAGTAAGTAAGGATTTAATAAGGTAAGAGGAACTCTCCTTGAGAAGGATCACCTGGAGATGTGGGAGGAAGACAAAAGTGGGGTGTCCCAGAAGCCTAGGTCTGAGAGGAGGAGAAATGTCAAGTAAGAAAACAGCAAAAATGTATGATGCATTGGATTGAGTGATACGGAGATCTCTGATAACTTGGCTGAGAGCAGCTTTAGTGGAGGAGTAGACTTAAAAGCCAGTTTCTACGGGTTGAAGAGTTAATGAGTAGGGAAGAGGCGTTGAACAGATTTTACTCTTAAGACACAAAAGAAAAAATTGAGAGAAAAACAGAAATGAGATGGTAACTGGAAAGTGAGTTTATGTTCCATTAAACAGTTAGCATTATTGATTTAATAATCGTTGGAAAGGAATCTACCAGGTGTCAGTATCATGGGGGGGGAAGTATTTAAAAGTCAAGTGGAAAAGGAGACATCACCAAGAGGGAGAGGAATTTATCTCTATGAGCCTAGGTCTCTTCATATGTAAATGGAAATAATATCTTCCTGAGAGAGATGTTGGAGGTTGAAATGAAATAACATAATCAAAAACATTCTGAAAATAGCAGAGCACTAAAGTTCATTACACTCTGTTACTGACTCCAGTTTATTACCTTGACTCAATGCCTGATTAGTCTCTGTCATGGTGACTTAGTATTAGAATCTAGTTATGATTAACCTTGTCACTGCAGCTCAGAAATCAGGGCTCAAGTCCCTTCTCCTGACAATTGGATATATTCTGGTGCTTTGGATGCCAGATAACTTTTGTGTGTGTAGAAGAACACTTAACATGAGAGCTCCCCTCTTAAATTTATTAAGTGTATGATGCAGTATTGTTGCTGATAGGTACAGGGTTGTTCAGCAGATCTCTAGAATGCATTCATCTTGCTTAACTGAAATTTTATGGCAACTGATTAGCAGCTCCCCATTTCTTCCTCCCTTCAGATCCTGACAATTATCATTCTACTTTTTGATTCTATGAATTTAGCTCTATTTTAGATACCTCATATACGTGGAATGGTGCAGTATTAGTCTGTGACTGGTGTATTTCACTTAGTATAATGTACTCAGGTTTATCCTTTTTTTTTTTTAAGGCTGATTCATATTCCATTGTAGGTATATACCACATTTTCTTGACCCATTCACCCATTTATCTGTCAACAGACATTTGGTTGTTTCTGTATCCTGACTACTGTGAATTGTACTGCAGTGAAGGTGGGATTGCTAATAACTCTTTGAGACCTCTATTTCAATTCTTTAGGAGAAATACCCAGGAATGGGATTGCTCAATCATATCCAGGTAGCTTATTTAATTCCGTTCATCAGAGTAAGCACCATGTACCCAGTAAATCAGGGGCGCTACTATAGTGCACAGGTACAGAGCACTGTCCGTGGACATTCTGTGGATACAACTGTCTCGATCAGTAGGCTGAGAGGTACACATGATTAGCCTAATAATGCCCAGGAGTGGTAAGGATGGGCTGAGTTTGGGGACCAGACCAAACTTCAGCTGGTTAAGAGTCTCCATTTTCTTGGAACTAGATGGTGAAGACATCATATGACAGAAGTCACCCGAGCCAGAGTTTGGTGAAACCTGAGTGCTCAATTTTTTGTGATGTAGAAGTTGGTTGTAGGCTCTGGTATCATGAAGTAAAATGAAAAAGACAAAATCGGAACCATATTCTCTTGAATGACAGTGGCTTAACTCCCAGTGGGAGCACCAGGAGGGAGACTTTGACTGTGGGACCATTTCCTAAGGAGTTAAATACAGATTGAAGTGACAGAGAAACCTAGAGGATTATAGAAAATGCTTGACTGAGTTCTACTTTTTTCCCATTACACAAATTCAGTTAAATATGTCTGAACAAGCAAGAGTTATAAAAATAGTAATTGTACCCTACCCACTAATTATTTCCTTCTTTAGAATGAAGGAGTTATAACAGAAGCAAGCAACATAATTAGCAAACTTCATTACTGTTTAGTTTCATTTATACATTTACTTATTTATACCCTATCTCCTTCCACAAAGGAGCTGAAGTGACTGTTATTCATTTTATGTAGCTTTATTCATAATTCATTATTCAGGAGACCCCAGTTCCCTTGGAAATGAAATTTATGTTAATTTGAGTATTTTTGCCTCCAAAACTTGACGTATATGGTAAATCAAAATCTCTTATGAAAGAACAATTCAGAAGAATATCCAATTCCTCCAAATCTTTCTCAAATTCCTTTGGAACACAACTGTATCCCAAGATGAGTTACACTCCCATGTCTGTTGGGGGTGGGGATCGGGGCTTGGAAAAAACAACCTCAACAATAAATGACTAGCAAATCCTATCAAGGATGATGGGAAACAGAAAATCAGTGTTCGCACTGGGAATTTCAGTGCTGGGAATTTTAGCAATTCCCAAACTGGCTCGCAATCCTCCTTTGTGTCTTCTGCCTTTTCCAGCCTTTACTTCGCTCCATTAGAATAGACATGCACCTTCCGCCTGGCGCTTGCGCTCGCTCTCTCTCTCTCTTTCTCTGACACGTTGCTTTTGGATTCCTGAGCTGATCCAAATGTAAGAAGTCTGGCTGCTCTGAGATCACCTTGTTTGTGGTTCATTTTCAAGATCCTGGAAATTAATTCTGAACTGGAGCGTGATTCTCCCTAATTTGGTCTTAGTTCTGGTCTCGTGTCTCCACCCTGTCACCTTGGCCCAAACTCCTATGAATGTTTAAGAAAAAGCACTTCCTTATTAACAGAACAAAAACAGTTGACTTGTTTTTAAGTGATTACCCAACAGGACGGAGCTGGTCACTCGCAGGCATACATACCACTGGAAACGATCTTTGGCAGATAAGAACACCAGACTGGTGGCAATCTTTTCTGATAGCAATCACTTAGAAGCTGGTTTGGTTTTGTTTTTAATATGAAAGTAGAGCACCATTTTGAGACTTCAAATGATGATGATTCACTGGGTATACGCACATCAAGTTTTGTGTATTCTTGCATTTGTATATGCGCAGGAATGGGGTCAAAGACTGTACCTCAGAGGGGGGCAACATCTAAGAGTGGGGCTGGGAGGTGTGAAGGGGAGCTTTCACTTTCTGCTTCCTATACTTGTATCCTGTAAGACTGAGATTGTTCTGAGGAACAGGTATTACTGTTTTAATTAACAGCTTAAGGAATAAAAATATGATTATTTCTAATAAGCATTCACATATTTAAGAAAACAGCATTGTGAAACAATAGTGTCACCACTGATTTGAAATCTTTTTATATTTTTCACAGTGGTGTTTTCAATTTAATGATGTATGGTATATTTTAGGTTTCGTCGTAATGAATGAATGAAAATTAAAAAGAAAAAAATTATCCAAGTAATTCTTATACATAAACCCTCTGTTAACTTTGTATATCTTGGCTCCGGATTCTACAATTTAGTCCTACCTCTGCGACTAGGATTATAACCTTTTAATATTGTTACTTAAGATCTTGTGTACAAATCATTTATTCAACAGGCTTATTGAACATCATCTCCCCATGAATATCCTTCAATTACACAAGCTAACCTTTATTTTTTTTTAAGATTTTATTTATTTGAGAGAGAGGGAGAGCAGAGGGGGAAGCAGACTCCTCACTGAGCAGGGAGCCTGATGCGGGGCTTGATCCCAGGACCTTAAGATCATGACCTGAGCCAAAGGCAGACACTCAACTGACTGAGCCACCCAGATGCCCCAAGCTAACCTTTATTGCATATTTTCCATGCCCTAAACATGGTCTTTAATGCTTTATATATCTCCTTTCATCTTCATATCACCTCTATACAGTAGAAATATCATTAACCCCATTCTCCAGATGAAGACACTGAGGCACAGATAAGTAACTTCAAGACTGTAGAGCTAGGAACCAAGGTAGCAGTCATTTGAATCCCAGAGGACTGAATCAGGCTCTGGCTCAACAGCCCATCTTTTTAAACGACTACTTCACAGTGCCTTCCAGATCACAAGGTCTGTGTAATCTAGTAGGAGGAGTTTTACAAGTAAATATCTTTTTTTTGAAATTGGAACAACTTGAGTTTCCAACCATAGGATGTAAGTACAATAGGGTCCACCCATATAATGTAAGATTTGAGGGACATTTAAAAAGATGATGTAGAGATTGATCCATTGACATAAAGGCAAAATCTCTTCATATTATTAAGTGGAAAATATTACAACAGTACTTATAGTATGATTAAACTTTATGAAAAAGTATCAATGTGAAAAGTAGGCTACTGGGGGCGCCTGGCTGGCTCAGTCAGTGGAGCATGTGACTCTTGATCTTGGGGTCGTGAGTTTGAGCCCCACATAGGGCATAGAGATTACTTAAAAAAATAAAAGAAACACACTTTCAAAAGTAGGCTACTAAACATTTCAGGTCAGAACATTGGGGAGCACATCACTGATCACTGCACTGTCCCCCGCTGAGCTGGATAAGGCTTCTCCCGGTCTGCTCAACAGAGACCCAGGCAGCCACCACCAGTCTACCCCAGGTGGCCCTTGAGATGAATCCTCTTTGTCTTTTGAATATTTGCTCTTTGATTCCACTGCCAGAATCCACTCACCATGTGTTTTTCCTTGATTTCTCTCATTATCTCTTACCTTATTCTCTTGTCTAAGCTCTGTGTCTATCCTTTTTATAACTCTTCTCATCTCTCCACTTGTACACTGGACCCTGGTTTTCTACTACAATTATCCTTTTCTTCCACATCATCACCTTTTGCTATTCTGTTAGTTCATTTCCATAAACAAATATGTTCCATTATCTACAATCATGTTTTTTAAAGGTTTTCTCTGGATCCCATATTCCTCTCCAGCTACTGCCCTTTACAGCACATCTCCCGAAGAAAGCTGTAGATAGTGTTGGTTTGTACCCCCTCCCCCTCCTAGGTCCCCTACAGCCCCTCCCAGCAGGCTTTGCCCTCCACCTCTGCACTGTAACCGGGCACATCCGGTTTCCTTGATCTCCTGGCCAAATTCAGTCATCAGTTCTCAGGCCTTGTGTTACTTAAACTCCCTGCAGTCTGTGAAGCTGTGGATACTCCTGTCTTCCTTAGCTCCTTTCTTCCCCTGGCTTCTAGGATACCAGAGTCTCCTGGTTCTCCTCCCATGTCTCCCACCGTGTCCTCTCAGTGTCTTCTGCTGATGGCCGCTCTGACTGACCACTTCCCTTCCCTGTCTCCATTCCTTCCCCAGGGGTTGCCATCTGGCCCCATGGTATTAACATCATCTGTTGGCCAATGAGGTCCCAATTTTTAACTCTGGGTTCATCTTTCCCCTGAATTCCAGACTCGTATATACTATTGTTTACTTGAGTGTCTAAGAGGCGTCTTATGCTTCACATGTGCAAAACAGAGCACTTGATTTCCACACTGTGACTGGGACTGCTCGCTGCCCTCTAGGAACCGTCTTCCCCTTCTTCTACTGTAATGTTAGTGACTTCTACTGGGCCTGTGGCCACTCAGGATAAAGTTGACATGGCTTACATTTCTCAGTCTCTTCTGTAGTGTGTTCTAACCAATAAAATGTAATCAGAAGTACTGTGTGGCTGCTTCTGGAAAACATTCACTTATTGTACCATGTTTACAAACTATACCTTAAGGCAGTTTACCTTAAGACACACATTCTTGGCCCCTGTGTTTGCCTTTCCTCCCTTCTGTTGCCTAGAATACAAATATGATGGCTGGAGCTCTAGTGTCCATCTTGGGTGAGGCAGATGAGGACAACATCCCAGAGCTAGCTGAGTGGTAAGCTGAAAAGATGTCTGAGGGTCCTTGAGCAGTCACGGCAGTCCTGGACTATCTGCCTCCAGGCTTCCTTCCATGATGGAGGAGTGAAGATCTCCCTTGTTCAAGCCACTGTCACTGTGCCTCACAGTTGAATCTATTCCTATCCAATACATTCACCTATGTAGTCCATATTTTATCTTTTGTCTATTGGAGAACAATCCTCCTTTTACATACTAGGCTATTTGGAATATTTAGGAAGTCAAGGAAAACTTTTCTTATATATTCATCACTAAACGTATAAAGTTAGTAGAAAAGACGATTTGCTTTTACACAAATTTGTTCACCAAATACATTTTCTAGAATATATTTGTTTCTAATGAAGATTTATACTTCTATTTTCTCAGGTTTTTAATGAGTTCTAATAAAAACCCATTTATGCTGCTGAGCTTATACTCCTCTCCAAATGGATGATTGTCATCATCCGTTATTTTGTGCTGGTTTGAAAACTTTCATATGACAGGTCTGAAATAAAATACATCCTTCCTGATGCATAAGTCATGTCCAAATATGAGTTGTCTCAGGCTAGAATCCTTTAAGAAGGCTGGGTTAAGTTAGTTTATGGTAAAAGCTCATTAAGTATTTGTTGAATGAATGAGTAAATAAATAAATGGTATATTCTACTGTAAATCTTCAGCTATACAAAAGTTATTGTGGTAATTTTATTTATTATTTTTATTAAATATTTATTTATTTGACAGAGAGTGAGAGAGCACAAGCAGGGGGAACAGTAGAGGGAGAGGGAGAAGCAGGCTTCCTACTGAGCAGGGAGCCCCACATGGGGCTCGATCCCAGGACCCTGGGATCATGACCTGAGCCGAAAGCAGACACTTAATGACTGAGCCACCCAGGCGCCCCTATTGTGGTAATTTTAAAACAAGCTCACAAATTCTTTGCCATCCTTTGCCCCTGAATATGGATGAGCCTTGGTGACTGACTTCTATCACACAGAATGCAGCGGAGGGGACACTGAGTGTCTACCAAGACTAGGTTGAATAGACAAGCACCTTCCACCTGGCTCTCTCTCTCTGACACTTTGCTTTTGGATTCCTGAGCTGATCCGAGTGTAAGAAGTCTGGCTGCTCTGAAGCCACCATGCTGGAGAGCCTGAGGAGCCCTGGCCATTCCAGACTGTAGCTGATTGGGTTTTCCCAGGCTCACCTGCCAGACCTGTGAGCGACTGAGCCTTCCAGTTCTTCCTATCCTCCGCTTTTGAGCTTTGTTTTCCATGGAGTGTGGCAGAGCTGAGCTCTCTCTGCCCAAACTGCAGACTTATAGCAGGATAAATATTGTTTCAAGCCTCTATGTTCAAGGGTAGTTTGAGTAGCAACCATGGTAATGGACCCATTCCCTGACACAGAACACTGAATCTATTTGCTGCCATGACAGTATTATTGCTTGATTGTCATGGAGAGGACTAGGACCCTTCAGTGCATTCCCTTTCTGAATAATTCTCTCTGTGGCAAAGGGCATTCTTGCAGTCACCAACAACCTCTGTGGCCACTGGTTAGAAAGGGTTTCACTTCTTTCATCTTTTCCGAACCTAGAGAAATGTTGCCTTTCAAAATGGAAACAAAATCAGCTCTTTCAAAGCAAACTTCCTTAAGATGTAGTTTGTAAATATGGTGCAGTAAAGGGATGGGTTTTTCCTTGTCTTTGCCCTAGAAAGAGCCTGGAATGTGCTTTAGTGTAATCCAGGTGACCAGGGAATGTGCTCAGGACAGGAACTAGGTAAGCGTAAAGAAAACCATAGCCTCATTAACTTGTCTGAGGCAATGATATGCTAAGTGAAAAGCAGCAGGTGATGAAGAGTTTGTAAAAAGGGGAACTATATTATCACTTCTTCAGTGTTTCCTTGGGAAGAAAGTAATATCCGTATAGATTCTCTAAACCAAAATATGCCCAGACTGGAGAAAGCAATCTAATGTTACTCCGTTTTAGCATGCTTCCTCAGTTGGAAAATTCTTGCACAAATGGATGATATATTTGACAAATACAGCGCCCAGTATAAATCAATACAGGGTATTCTGTTTTATAAATTGATCTATGAATTTGGTTAGCATTTATTTGTGCCTCTAAACCTGATCATTTCAGAGAAAGCTTTTAGGATCAATTTCCTAGACCGCTGAAGACTGTTGGCGTCTCCACCAAGGTAATGATGGCTCATAGGATTCTAGAGGAAGCTGCTAGCTAATTTCTTTCTTTCTTTGATCCAAGTTTCACTGTAGCAGGAAAGAGTGTCTAATTAGAAGAGGCTTCCAAACATTAGTCCTCATCTGGATGATTGCCAGGCCCAAAGAGCACTGTCTAGACCCAATGTCTGGGAGGCCAGTTTCTTCCACAGTGGGACCTATCTTCTGACTTGAGCTTTGTGACTGTAACTTCCGAAACCTCAGATTTTTAATTCTCTTTAAATGCAAGCATATCACTCTGGTGAGTTTGGGTTTATCTAAAAGTCATTTGGAAAACTAAATATGACAGCCATCTACTCTCTAAGAAGCTTTCGATTCAGAAGAGGGAGATATAATTAATTAAATTGCATTTTGATCCTGGTGAGTGGACATTCTTTGATCATTTTATTATGGTGTCAGAGAAACTGAGCACATCTTAGAATGCAATAGTAAAATGATGAAGAGTTTTACTTTAGAGAGGGATCATTACCTGTCTCTCAGCGTCTTCCATTAAATCTTCTCCTCCCTTCCCCCTCTCTGCCTGTAATCTGTTCTTTGCCCTTTTCACTTCCCACTAGATAGACCAATAAAAGGACATTATCAATATATTCAAGTTGCCTAAGATTCATCAAGCTATTCATAAGATTTCTTTATGAAAAATAAAACCGTTTAGTCATTTAGCAAGCACACACTATTTAAATTTTGTTACTAAGGTGACAACAATACATGCAATTTTAGTTTTTAAAATTTAGGCCAAAGTGTTCATTGGGATTTAGCAATAACTGTTTTTTACTATCTGCAAAAAAACATTAATGTTAGGAGGATACGTATTTTTTTCCTTCACCTTCTGTTTTGTTCTTTATTTTTGTAAAAGGAAATCAACTGGCATATATTTTTATGAATACAAAAAGGAAAACCTTTTGAGAGGAAATGGCTACTTTCTGAATTTCTTAATACAGATTGAAATTTATGTGCATCGAATACATTAGTGCTGAAAAATACTCAGTATAATATCCAAGTACCACTTGTGGGTGGCCACCTATGAAGTGAGACACTTTAGTGATGTTCTTACATCCTATCATGAGCCTCCCTATAAACTGAGTCACATGGATTTAAAGAATAAATACCTTTCTAGGGGAAAATGAGAATCTAAAAAGATTTTTTTTTAACCCTGAGAGTTTCAAAAGATAAGCCATTTCCCTAATTATGAAACATCCCAATAAAGAAAAGTTTCAGTATTTTGACTTCTTGGCGAATATTTAAAGGCATTCTGAAAGCGCCCATCTTTAGGGTTAACAACATGTAGTGTGATAGGCTCTGGGTCACAGGTGATGCCCTTAAAAGACATCTGGACAGTCTTCTTTCCATTAACGTTTTTGTTTCTCATTTTCCACCTGTCAAATTTCTTGTTTTTCCAGTGGCTCTTGTGTTATTGCCTGCCTCTCCATTCTCCTCTGAACTATTCTTTAGATTGAATTCTGCACAAATTATTTTCACTGACTGTCAGGGAGATGCTTCATGAATTGTCTTTAAAGCCTGTGCACACCCCTCTCCATGAGACTTCCCCTAGACCGGCACTGGCCTGGCCGGGGAGAGCCGATGCTCCTCCCCAGCAGCCCCAGGAAAGCGCTGCGTGGGGCTCTCACCCAGCACCACGCTCAAGGTCTCTGCCCTACCCAGCCCCTCTCTGTTCAGGGCAGCCCCCCAGCTCCAAGCTGCCCTTGCCCCAGGGCCAACGCTGAAAGCTCTTAGTCCCTAAGTTCAGGGCCATTGACAGATTGGCAGCCAGCTACTGAGACCACTGCCCTAAAGATACAGATTTTTAGGACCTCAGAACGTTGCATGCCTTGCTTTAATGGAAAAGTATCTGGTAAAGTAGATGGTAAAGCAAAACTCCATAAATAAATCTCTACCCTCCTTTCCAATAATTTCCTTTATAAAATCAAAGAAACAGTATCAGCAAGAAAAAACCCTCAGTTTTATGTGTTTATACCTCACTTGGTTCCCACATGATTTTAAGTGATTGGTCAGAAAATGTAAAACTATAACGAGTGAGCGTACATTTAAAAGTGAAAAAGAACAGAAAACAAGGGTGGGGACATAAAATGGGGCCAGGAACAAGGCTTAAAAAAATGTATAAAATACTGACCTCTGCTCTGGGTGGGTCACAGTTTGGCTCTAAACTATCTAGTAGCCCACTATCGGCTAATGGCATCCCCCCAAACACTCAGTTTGCTTGTGAGCATTTTTTTGGGTTGGGGAAGTGGAGAGGTCAGGGTGAGGGGGTGAAAATACAGGGGAGTCTGGCCAACTCGTTTTTCATTTGGCTTCACGTAGGAGTAGATTTTAACAGATCTGGAATAGAAAACGCCCTAGACTGTGTGTTATTAAAACAATCCTCCTCAAATATTGTTCTTCTGAGACAAAGCGCTCATAAATATTGGAAGGCATTGAATTCAGAATCGAGGCAGGCTTGCTTGCCAAGAACAAAACCTTAAAGATGTATAAAGCTCCTCTGTGTCTCTCCTCTCCCTCAGAGCTCAAAAGATTGATCTATTCTTGCTGTCTGCGTTGCTTCACTTCCCCCTCAGTCCTAAAGCCATTTAAATCTGGCTTCCACCCCCACCACGTCACTGAGGCTGATCCTGCTAAGGTCCCCAAAGCATTTTTCAGCTCAGATTTTATTTAGGTCTCAGCAGCATCTGGAAGTTGACTTCTTTCTCCTTCTTAAAATATTCTGTGGCCTGCGTTTTCTTTAACACCACACTTTGTGGATATCTCTCTGTTCTCTGGTCATTCCTTCGACTTGTCCTCTGCCTTCTTCTCCTTTTCCACCTGACTCTTCAATGTTTGTGTTCCTCGGAATTCTGTTCTAGTGCTGAGAAGAACTCTAGATCCGAGAGAGCCCACAACAGTGTTGCTATCATACAGATTAGTAACAAAAACAAAACAAAACAAAACAAAACTTCTCATCTCTGTATCCCTTAGAGTAGAAGTTCATCCAGTTCTTGTTAACTGAATAATAGCAGTGGTGGACATGGTACGTTGCCTTGCTCAATCATGGTTCCACACTCCTTCTGCTGCCTTTCCTTGACTGCAGACAAGAGCTAGGAACCATGTTTCCCTGACTCTCTTGCAGCTAGAGCCTCAAAGGTGATGGAGGTTTCATCCATCAGAGGTCCACATGTGAAATTTGAACTTGAAACTGATCTAGGTGGAAAGAGAAGCAGCAGAGGTGCCCGAGTCATCCATTTAGCTGGTGTGAGGATCTAGCAGATATCACGTGGCTCTGGAGCCAGCCATCCTTCTGGGACTTCCTGATGCCTGGAGTGCAGTTAGGGTAGCATGTTCATTAATGCAGTGATTTTGGTGACAGCCTCCTGATTTGCAGCAGTTCCCCCCATGGGCTTGTCACACAAAAAATTGTCCAAGACTTAGCAGTGGAGATTAGGGGGTGTCTTTCAGGGAAGTTCTGGGTATTGTCGAGGGGTAGCTTTCAGGAATTTTCTGATTCCATACAGATGTGCACCTTTGATTTTCTACTAACTAGGCTATTTTACAACTCTAAGGTAGAAATTTACTTGTAGTAAACTAAAGAAATGCAAATACTTCTTGTTCATAGCAAAGCAAATTACTTTTTTTCAGGTAGATAGAGAATTGACTTTTGCCCTAAAGAAAATGTAATCCCAAACATTTTTTTTTTTAATTGCTCTAAAACTACACTAATATGGGGGCCCCTAGTCATATGTGGTTATTGAGCACTCGCAGTGTGGCAAGTTTGAATTGAGACATGTTGTAAGTGTAAAATACATGCCAGAATTTAAAGCCTCAATATAAAATATGTAAAATAACTCGCTTTTTCTATTAATCGTTTGTATGGATCATATATTGAAATAATAGCTTGGATATATTGAACTAAAAAAAATTGTCAAAATGAATTTCACCTTTTTTACTCTTATATGGCTCCTAGAAGATGCTCATATTATAGCTGTTGGACAGTCCTGCCCTATAGAATTTCAATCAAGTTCACCTCTATTAGCCAGATGAGTTCAGCATCCCTGCTTGTATGTATGTATATATACACCTGGGTCTACATATGTATGAGTCTCTAAATTTTCTTTTGAGCCAGATAGAACCTGGAAGATGTTCTGTCATTAATGAATGCATTGAATAGAAATCTTTGATACAAGTCGTTTTATATTTGCAGAGAATCTCAGTTTTAACATTTTACTCTTTAACAACCAATTCTACAGAGTTGCTCCAACAGGCCCAATCTAAATATGTTCTTCCAGCCTGCCTAGTGATTTTGTAAGGACCAAATTCCCTTCTAAAAGAGCTAAGGTGGTTTTCTGACCTGCTACAGCACCCTGATACAATAGCTAAATATGGAGTGTGTACTAGGTTCTGCATTTTACTCCATTTCATCTTCAGTAACAACTCGGAGACAGGCAATGTACTCTCCATTTTACAAATGGAGGCACTGAGAGTTGAAGAAACTTGCCCCACATGGCCAGTGGGGAAGTGGTAGCTGATTCGCACTCAAGCAGAATTGACCCCAAAGTCCACCTCCATACCACTGTGCCACTCTCTTGTCTTTCCCCTCCATAAAACAGAAAGGAGAGGGTATCTGTCACTTGGCTGACCCGACAATGGTGGTCTGACAGCGAAGCCAGAGGCTTAGGTCATGCCCTCACTACTTCTGCCTCTTCTACTCCCAGGCCCTTTGATCCAGTTGTCTCGTTTTCAGAATCCTGGGGAGCTCTTCCAGACTCTCCCAGCTGAGGAGATGGAATGACATGCCCTTTCCCCCTGCAGCAGAGCAGTAACTCCAACAGGTTTTACTAGTGGAATTGCACTAGAAGTATGTGACTTTGACCATCACAGAGCTTGCTTAAGAGGATCTCCACCATCCTTGGCAAAGACAGAACAATTACACAGTAATAACTGCTATTAAGGGCTTACTGTGTATGGGATGTTGCACCGGGCAATTTCTATACATTCTCTTTAAATCATTCAGTAACTCAGTACGGTAAGGGCTAACCCCCTTTTAAAGAGGAGTAATCTGGGTTCAGGTTAATTATGGAAGTCCTGGGATTCCCTTGAAAATCACTGAACTCTTCTCTGTTCATGGGCTACAGAGGACAGAAATTTTCGACATTACAGTTGATACTTAAACAATGCTGGGGGGGGGGTTAGGGGTGCCAACCCTCTACACAGTTGGAAATCCACGTATGACTTTGGACTCCCCCAAAACTAATCCCCACTATTGACCAGAAGGAAGACTTACTGATTACAGGAAGAGTTGATTAACACATATTTTGTATGTTAGATTATATACTATATATTTTTAAGATTATATTTGAGAGAGAGAGAGCATGAGCTGGGGGAGGGGGAGAGGGAGAAGCAGACTCCCCTGCTGAGCAGGGAGCCCCATGCAGGCTCAATTCCAGGACACCCCCACCCCCCCTATCGTGACCTCAGCTGAAGGCAACCACTTAAGTGACTGAGCCACCCAGGTGCCCTTGATTATATACTATATTCTTAAAATAAGCTAGAAATTTTATTAAAATACATTTACAATACTGTGCTATACAAAATCCTCATATAAGTGGACCTATGCAGTTCAAATTCACGTTGTTCAAGGGTCAACTATATAGTAAAATACCATTAAAAAGCTTATATCAATAATGAAAAAGTCTATGGTATTATTTGTTTACATGTACCTGAATAAGAAACATGCTTAAGAAAGGAGAATAACAAAAATATTACGTACTCTCCTTCCATTATTAATGCTAGTTTAAAAGCTTGAAATGGGCAGGCAACTCAATATTTTCCAGCATGCACCACGTTTGCTTTTGATTCATTAGCTGTCTCTTCTTACTGTCTGCTTTCTTGCTATGGTCTACATTTTACACCAGTGCTGCAGAGATATCCAAAAGGATTATTCTGCCCCACTTCAGACCCAGGAAATAGAACTGGTATGAATTATTAATAGTGTTGGCTTTCTAGTGCTTTAATTCCACCTCTTTTTTTCAAGAAGGATATTAGTTAAATGGAATTTTTCTTATCATGCCAGGAGCTTACTACATTTTGTAGGAAACACTAAACGACTTGAGTAATAGAAGAGACAGTCCTATGTTGATTTCTCCTTGTACTTATGATGGATTCTCCATCCATTCCACTCCCTATATCCTTGTCAGTGATAGGTTAATAGGGCAATTTTTACACTGGGCTCTTGAGAGCCCTTGGGTTTCCCCAGAGGTGCTCCAGGTAGAGTTGGGAAACAGAGAGGCCTGAGGGGGAGGTTCTGCACCTCACCCCCAACCATTCCCTTGCTTCAGAGAAGCACTTCACTTCTACAAGAATCAGGCTTTCATGCAAGATTATGTTGGGAGAAAGGACTCTTCTTTTTAAAAAGCTTAAAAATCCTGACTACAACTATGACAGCAGGTGTGTGTTTGTACATCTTTGGAATACTAAGAACAATGTCTAAAGACTTTTGGATATCTGAGGATATACAACCAACTGTGCCCTGAACTTAAATGGCGGCAGGTCATGTGACTGGGTTTGCAGGATGGACTTGGCCCTCCGGGGCTGTTCTAATAGTCACTCTGTGTTCTGGGTGAAGTCAGTTACCATGCTTTCTTATATAATGAGTAAACCTAAAATGACAAGAATTGTAATAACATTCGGGGGCTGGCAAAAATAGGTGAACAGATTCCACAAATAAACTTGGTTCACATGCTTACATCCAGGTTATTAGGTCAGACCCACAGACCTCCAGCTTCCTCTAAGAGGATGAATATAGTCATTACTCATGTTATTTCATAGGGACTGCCATGAATTTTTTCATTTCTCTGTAATAAGAGCAACTCTTTGTTTACCTTTCAAAGTGTGGAAAAAATGGGAGTGTTTTGTTTCATGTGAGATAAAATCAGAGTTAAAAGGTTGTGCCCAGGGCTCCCTTCTGCGTGTGGACTGTGGAGCACCCTAAAAATGCCCGCTTTTCTCATGCATGGAAGCTATAGACTGGAAGGCAGGCAGGTGACAAAGATGCATTCATTCAGTATGTATCGTATTTATTGAGTGCCCATTGTCATCAGGCATCATGCGAGATGTTGGGGAGGCGATAGTGAGTCAGACTCCTACTCTGCCTTCTTAGAATTTGCATTCTAATGAGGCGGCACGTAGTGAACACATCAAGCATTACATAAACATAGCAATTACAGAATGTGATCATTCCCATGATGCACACCATCGTGGGGGGCAGGGTCCTTTTTAGATAGGGGCAGTCAGCAAAGGGTCTCTAGGAGGGTAGAAACCTGAGTGCATTTTAAAAGGCCACAGCTGGCCTCTTTGCTGGTTGCTGAGGCCATAAATGTGTGGCATTTACTATACTTGAGAGCTAAATGTGTGCCATCTGCACCGAAGAATCAGCGTGCCGTGGAAACCCTGAGGGGACCCATAGTTGGTCCCTGCCTGGGCAGGAATGAAAAAACACAACGCAGTTAATTTATTAAATGAATACATTTTTCCTCCGTCATCTAACATTTATCAGCACTGTGTTTTATTCATTTTCTTTTATGCAAAGATGGCATGAAGAATACTTAACATACAAGCAATATCATTGTCTTTTGCCATTCCACACAAAAATTATTCTTACAACTATGTATAATCCTCATCAAACATGTAAGAGATGCATCTATAATGAAATTTCCTCTTATATTACTTTATTGTTAAGGACAACATGATTTTGGTAAAAAGAAACACTATAGAAATTAGTTTCATTTTCACAAACTCTACATACAACATTTAAAATATATTAGAGTGAAGGGAGAACACGATCATCAAGTAACAGGACTCCTGTTAATAGAATTTTCCACTTTACATCTTATCCTTCCATTTTTATTTGTTGAGCCTTCTTATTTTTTGTTGTTTTTTTTTAAGCCTATCAGTGGATATTTTTTAAAAATACCTGAAAGATATACACATACAAAGCAGACTGAAATTTACAGCAGAAAGTTAGACTTCAGTGTCACTCAAGCAAATGTAATTCACTCATCCATCCAACCATCCATTCAGTATTTACTGAGTCTACTAACCTAATAGATAAAATATGCTGGAGCCTGAGCCATGTATGCTGGCCCCCTTGCTGGGTGAACACTGTTCATGATTCTTTCTTTACATACTAAGGCAATTCTCTCGAAGCCACGGAAATAGCCGAAATGTGGCTTGATAGCCTACAGTAAAGAGTAATTTGCAATTATCCAACCAAGGTGATAAAAATGGATTAACAGGGCGCCTGGGTGGCTCAGTTGGTTAAGCGACTGCCTTCAGCTCAGGTCATGATCCCAGGATCCTGGGATCGAGTCCCGCATCGGGTTCCCTGCGCTGCGGGGAGCCTGCTTCTCCCTCTCCCACTCCCCCTGCTTGTGTTCCCTCTCTCGCTGTGTCTCTCTCTGTCAAATAAATAAATAAAATCTTTAAAAAAAAAAAATGGATTAACAGAACAAATCCAGGAGAACTACATAGGGTGCTTTACCTAGGAACCCCAAAGGAAAGAAAACTATTCTAAGGAACTTCAGTAAGGCATCTGATTACAATGAAGACATTACTAGTTTCCCTAGGTACCCGTTTAGAAATATGACCATTAAAAAGCATCTTGTTCAAAATAGCAAGAAAAATAGAACATATTTAAGTATTATCAGGAATCAAGTAAGCTACAAAATTTTGATGAGGAACATAAAGACTTGAACAAAAGCAGGGAAAATTGTTACTCTTGATGACAAGATTAAATGTTAGAATGCCAGTTCTTTCGGAATTATTTTAAGATTTAAAAGGGGATTTGAAGGGATTAGACAAAATTATGCTAAAATCTAGTAGACCTCTAGATAGACAAGGACAATTAGAATTATTAGTTTATGGGGTGGGAAAGTGTAGGGATTGCTGAGCATTAATATATATTCTAAGGGTATAAGAATTAATATAGTTTGATGCTGGTTTAGGGATTAACCAAAGGTATCAATGGAGTTAAAAAGAATGTCTAGAAAAATATTCAGGCATACACACAGATTTAATCTATGATTATAGTTGTTCTGGGGAAAATGTCTATGCATTCAAAATTAAGACCTCTTTTTCATATCATGCAATCACATAATTCCAGATGGATTAAAGATTTAAATATAAAGGATAAAGCCATACTTTCAGTTAAAGATGTTACATTTGGAACATATGCATTTACTTCTGCTCCCACCTAAACCCCACTTAAGTGTGAGCAAAATTGATTTTTTTTAAAAGGTTTAAACACCCACAAGAACAAAGAATGGGAGAGAAAGCTACAAAACTTTGAAAGACAGGGCAACAAAACTTTGGAAATTAGAAAGCAGAAGAGCTAGTGGTCACGCTGACCTGAATGGTAAGGGTCCAGTGGGGGAAGCAGAGAAATGGCCCTTTTAACACAGTGGAAACCCCCCAAGGCTCAGGCCACTGGAAGGGGGCAGAAAGGTGGGGTCAAAAATACAAGGATTTAAGATTTGTTTAATAAGCTATTCTCTCTCACCCCTACACTTCGGAGTAGCTTCCCTGCCCACCTAGGTGGAAGCCGGAGTTTCATGCTCTAGAGATGGTCTCCTAGGCACAGCTGAAAACAGGTGTTCAGTTAAAGTTACACAGTGAATATTGAGGCCTTACCCTTCTTCCCAAAACACACAGAGCCAAATTGATAGACTGTAGGTGGGACACTGGACACACCTTCCCTAGAGGTCTGCCCAGTCCAAGAGAAGAAATACAAAGATACCAAAATTGGAGGCTGCCCCATGAAATGGTTTATTCACCTCCCTCTAGTAAACCTAAGACCACAGCTCTGCCTCTGGCTAAAGAGAAGTCCATTCCAGATTGGCGGATGGGGAGTCCTGCCTTCCATTGTTCACTCTAGGAAACATCTGATTGAATTGTTAACTCTGCCCCTAAGATGGGATGGATGTCCCTATGGAGAAGCCTTTGGCCCAAGCACTGATCCTTGGCCCCACTGGTCCCACTATGCTTGTAGGACAGGTGTCTAAGAAAGCACAGTGCAGTGCAGGCAGGCAGGCGTGTATTCTGCTTCTGGCCACCTGGTCACCCTCAACTGCTCTCCCTGCTCATCATCAAGAACTTCCATAGCAATTATTAACACCTTTTCACTCTAATTCCTCAACCCTACCTTACCTCCCTTAATTCTTAGTAAATTACTGTACCTCTTACTTTACTAAGAAAATGGAGGTTATCTTATGGCAATACCTCTTCACATCCAAGTTGCTCTCATTTTTTTGACTCCTTCTCTTCTGTACAGAGATGTGTCCTCATTTCTAAACCTAATGCGTCTACTTAATGATCCTGTTTGTTCCAGCCTGCCCTGGAGCCTTGTCCCACCAATTACTACTTCTTTGTCTTGCATCTTCAATTCCTTCCCTCTGCCCACTTGTGAGAATATGTGCAGTAGTACTGAGATGTGCCACTCAGACTCCCTTTCAGGACTGAAGGACTTATTCTCCAGATGCTGGGAGTGCTGGTGGAAGGTGGCCCCAGGCATCAGCCCACTTTAGGAGTTGCCTCAGCAGAAGGAAGTCACCACACTAACTGTCACATCTCCTTCTCTGGGCAGCTCTTCTCTAATGACTCGCTCATGGGGGGGATATAAAGACCCTACCCTCTCACTGTAAATTGGGACAACGCTGAAGGGTCTTCCCAGCTTCAGAGTTCCTCATGTGTCGGCTGAGGTCTTCAATGAAACTGCATCTCACCCAACTTCTCCTTCATTCCAATCCTGTCTACTTTCCTTGCCTCCCACAGTTCTTGAACCTGAGAGCATCCCTAGGAACTAGTCTCCATCGCAGAGTCTGTATCCCAGACTCCCCTCTCTATGACAGCAAGACTGTAAGTCATGGACACTTAAAAATTTGATAAGTGGTACCAAATTGCCCTTTTGAAAGGCTGTACAAATTTGCATTCCCATCAACAATCCAGAAAAGTGCCTCTTTTCCCACACCTTAACTGTCACTATTAGATATTATCAAATTTTCAAATATTTGCCATTCCCTAAGTAACAGATGGTGTCTCATTCTTGCTTGATTTGTATTTTTAAAATTATGAGTAAGAGTGAGAATATTTGCACATATTTACTGGCCATTTGTATTTCTTTCCCTTTCATCTGTTGTTTATGTTCTTTGACCATTTTTTTTTATTAGATGGCTATCTTTTATGTATTGATTTTTAAGTGTTCTTAGTATAGTAAGAAACCTGCAAGTAAGTTTTCCAGTTTGCTGTTTGTTTTGGCTTTGCTTAAGACATTTTTTGACCATTCAAAAGTTTTACATTTTTAATTAGTTAACATTATCAATTTTTTCCCTAATGCTTCTTGGTTTCCTGCCATGCTTAAATTGGCATTCCTATTCTAACATTTGGAAATTTCTCTAGTATTTAAAACTTAGCTTCAATGCCACTGCTATCACAAAGATGTCCCTGAGTACCTTGTCTAGAAATTAACCCCATCCAATTCCTTTCCCTTTATATTAAAATCACATTGCTCATCACATTCTGAATTATAGTTATTTTTATCATTCTCCAAACTCTTCCATTAGATTGTGAGTTACTGAGGGAGGAAACCTCCTTTTAGATATCCGTGTATGCATTCCAGTATCAAGGATATGCTTTGCATACAGTGCTACTTAAATATTTATTGAATCGAAATGAATTAACAGGTACTGTTTGATTATGTGGTTCTTAACTAATACCCTTCGTGAAACAAAGAGGTGAAATTACAGCACTTTAGCTAGGACTCCTAGATCTGCCATCTCCAGACCTGAGCCACACCTGTAAAGTGCTGACTGCAGGAGCAGCACATGAGTGAAGTCTTAGGGCTTGCAAAGTGACAGGTGACCAGAACACTCCTAGGTAAGTAGGCAGGTCAGGCAGGATGGTTCCTAGCAACAGGGGTTCCATGCTTGGGGCCATGGAGCAAAGTGGCCCTCCACTTTACACACAGTGTAAAGACAGCTGAATTCCCTAACAGCACAACCATTCTGCCCCTACCAGTGGCATAGATTTCTCCTTGGCCATACTTCTGGCTGATGAAGTTCTTAATGGTGTTGAAGACCAGCTACAAGTAGGTAGTCAGGCTCTCAACTAGCTAAATACATTAAGTTATCATCCTAGGTGGATTAGTCATTGCCAACTCATGGAGCCATTAGTACTGGTCCTAGATTCACTGGTTCCAATTGCTCTCCTTGCATTCTCTCTTGAGCCCATTTAAATACAGCTTTCACTCCACCAAAACTGTTCTTAGCGAGGTCATCAGTGACTAGCGTGTTGCCAATGCAATGGTTCTCAGTCCTCACCTTACTTGACCTGCCAGCTGCAGGGACCCTGTTGATCCCTCCTTGCTCCTGGAGGGCTGCATCTGACTCCTGGGACAGGATGCCCTTGCAGCTTTTCTGGATGCTGCTGCTTTTCTTTGCTGGTTCTTCCTCTGCTTCCTGGGCTCTGAACTTTGTGGTGCTCTAACCTAAAGTACAATCCTCAGAACTCTTCCCTTTTGTATATTCATTTTCTTGGTGATGCCATTCAATCTTATGACTTTCAGTACTGGCCACCTGCAGACAAATTCTGACTTTATCTCCTCCAGCCAAAGATCCAACTGCCTGTACAACATCTCATGTAGATGTCTACTAGTTATCTCAGTCAACATTCCAAAATTGAACTTCTGATCTCTCCCCCACCCCCAATCTGCTCTTCTCACAGTCTCTCCACTTCAGTCAATCACGACCACAACCAAGTAGTTTTTCACCAATAACTCTAGTGTCATCCTTCAGTTCTCTTTTCCTCACACCATGTCCAATCTGTCAGCAAATCTATTGATTATACCTTCAAAACACATCTCCAGAATCTGACCATTTGTCACCCCCACCACTGTTACTACCCTGAGCAAATTACGTAACTCTTCTGCTCTCTATGGACTATAATGTACGGGTTAATGTGTGGATCAGAGTTAAGAGTCTATGTAAAGAGCTCAGCACAATGCTGAGCAAACAGTGCTCAATACATTTTCGCTTTTATTATTTCTGGTCTGTTTCAGAGAAGATTTCAAGGAGATAGGACTAGTAAAATTGAAGCCGTTGGCTCCGTTTTATAATAACTGAATTTTCTTGTTCAACACATGCAATTTCAACTTTTAAGATTTTAACTGAATTGAAGAAAGTAAGATGTGTTACTGGGCTTAGCTTCTAAGGAGGAGAAACATGAAATTTTACCTTACCCCAAACTGTCATAAGAGCCAAAGAAAGGGTTAAATATTACAATGGCAATTTGAGTCATTGGAATTTTCTAGCCTGAGTAAGAGTAATTTTCAGCTAATCAGATGACTTCAGCCTAGAAAATATTTGTAATTCAAGGTTATATAAGATCGTTACTTACTATATGACGCAGTTGAGTGTGGAACTAGCTTCGCATTGAAAGAACTTTGGGGATATGAGCAAACTTGCCGACTATTTCTACAGCAACAGCTGGGTAGCAGCCATCGCTTGTATAAAACTGCCTCATATTGTTTACCTGTTGTCCCACTTAATCTGTCATCTGTTGCAACTAATTGTTAATAGGTAGAAAAAGTCTGGAAAAATCTTTAACAGTAATATCTCAAATGTCAACAATATTAAAATATGCCTGAATTGTATAGGAAGCATCTCAGAGAAGTACCCAAAGGCATAAATTAGACACATATATTTTGCTAATAAAGAAAAACCAATGCACTACAGAAGCAGAAATAGTTTCAGAGCATTTAACTTGTCCCTTTAATGTAGTCACTTTGATAATGTATGTAGTAAGAAATGGTTTTTTTGAATAGATAACAAAATGTTCATCTAATTGCATTTTAATGTTTGTGGAAAATCACATTCTTTATACATTTTTTTCATTTTTTTCTTTTAGTCTGCACAAATTGTGTGTGTGAGATCTATCATGTGCTGGATAATGAGAAAAAACTGATGAATTATTATTACTTATCTTTTTGTAAAAATATAATCCTTTTACATATGAGAGCTAGGTTATAATGGCTTTGGATGTTTTAAGAGGGGGGAAAGAAATAACCCCAATATGAAATCATCAGTTTATTGTGCTTAATTTGCTATTAGCTTTTCTTTGTCCATATTTAATTATGTATTAAACTCCGATATATACATGATGTATACAATGTAACAAAATTTTATTTCGCATTAGATGCAAAAGTTACAGTAAACTCCCATTGGGACCTGGGGTAGGATCATTTTAGCTAGCCCATATACATGTCGTATGCTAATTTTTACTTATTTTTTGTAGGATGTCCTGATATACACGTTATATGCTAATTTTTGTTTATTTTTTGTAGGATGTCCTGGCTGAGCAAAGTTGGAAGTCCTAGTTCTCGCATTGACCGCACAAACTTTTCTAATGAGAAAACCATCTCTAAACTTGAATACTCAAATTTTAGTATTCGATACTAATAGAAGAGCAATAAAAATTTTAATGCTTATATTGCACAACAAATACTAGATCTTAAGTCTATGTATTAGAATATTAGTAGCAGAGTAAGTTAAAAAAGGAACTTCCTGTTCTGAAAGCTACAACAGAATATCTGTTACTAAAAATGTCTGACACTGAAATAGTTTTACTCAACTATGTTTTTAAAAAGTAAAAACTTAGCATTATAAAATAAATGTCATTACAAAACATTTAATATGAATATTAAACTTGTCTAATGGAATCCTTAAGTCTAATGAATGTTCTAGCAAACATGTTACTTGGCTAGGCATAAAATAAAGCTAACCATTTAAAAATTAAAAATCATTGTTGTCTGAAATGAATTCTAAAACCTTCTGCATAATAATTTGTTATTGAAGTTGAGTAATTTGTTTAATATAAAGACCCAATAGTTAGATATAAATGTATGATGATTAGTATAACCATAAAATCATATCAATAAAGAATTTTTAAAATCCTGGTTGAGACATGATTCAGTATTTAGGTTAGTACTTAATGCTTCCTATGAACTGTACTGTTCTGTACAGTGAGCAAGTGGGTGATGGAACTGATAAGAACTCACAGTTATAGTACAACGAGCAGCAAGATTTATGTCAACAACTATCTACAATGGCTATCCTATTCACCAGAAAAGGAACTGAGAGTCTAAATAAATCATACTATCCCCTAACCTTGACCTATCATTTGGGGATTTTCACATGTAAGTGGTAATTAATTAAGCAAGAGAGTATTTTAAGGGGAAGGTTCATTTCTATACCATAGAATTATACTATCAAAAAAGGAAGATCTTTAACTCCAAATACTGGGGAGTTTCAAATGTTGTAGGTATATACATGCATATATCCTTCAAGGATTTCCAATTTTTATAACAATGGAATCCATCATGAAAACAAAATTTTACATTAAATACATGAAGTGAAAAAGCACAACTAGTATGATTGAAATGGGCATGGAGGTCCCTGGATCCCTGCACACTTGGTCTCACTTGCTCTCCTGCATCTTGTCTGCCTTGCACAATTTCACATCCCCTAGGAATACATGTTAGAAACCACCATTCTACCTATGGAACCAATCTCCACTGCTCCTCTCCACAGCAGGGAGAAAGACTGCAGGCCTCTCTCCTTCCCCTGCTGCAAGATTAGAACTGAGAAAAGGAAATGAAGTGGGGCTGACATTGTTCCTTTGAAAGGTTAACTCTATGGATAATGGTAATATTGGTATCAAATAATATACGTATGACAACACAACATCAGCGACTGACAAAGGTATTTTTTAAACTTTCCAAAAACACTTAAAGGAATAAAGAACTTTCCTGTTATTCTAATGTCATCATGTTGAGCATTATAAGTGTTAGATATCATACAGGAGACTCTATCGTGATACTCCTTTGAATTTTGGTCTCCTTTTATTTCCCTACTCCTGGTTGAAGGAAGAGAGAAAAGCCTTTGTGTTCCCTAAGCTCAGGGAAGGCTTTGGTGCTAGTCTCCTGAAGACAACTTCTCTTCTGAGGTTTTATTTTAAAGAGGGCATGATGCTATGAGTTGAGGACAGAGATAAACTCTAGACCTTTAGCAGGTAAAAGAGAAGCAGAAGTGGCAAGAGCCACGGGAAGGAGATTATCCAAGACTTTGGAAAGGGACCAAAGGCTGTGGGTTTCCCAAGTGATGGAGACCTGCGTCTTTTTTCCCCAGTGGCCCCTCTGCAGGTGGCTGCACCTAAGGAGGGAGCAGCAGGAGCATCCAGAGAAGCGGGATCCCAGGCCCAGGGAGTCCGGCACCAGGCAAGATTCCTGTCCCCAAAAGTTCTACAAAGCATCCTGCCACAAGGGACCGTGGTGGCTTGGACAGTCGTCCTGGTAATTGGAATGGACTGGAAACCAGGGAAGTCTTTCCTGAATGTTCTCTCTGCATGAGACCCATTATGTGGTCCTTCTGGAAGAGGGTAGAAAACCCCAGGGATGACTGAGAATTAATTTCCCACCTCTCAGGATGGGACTTGAAACAGGCTTGATTTGATTTACAGAAAACAAAATAGACATTTCTTGCACACTCAAGTTTGAAACAAAATATGTATCTCTTTACACATAGAAAGGCTACGTGATTTTAGAAAAATGCCACCTCAAAAGTGACACCAATATGTCACTTTTTATTACCTCAATACCCTCTGCTAGTTCCCTTCCCAGCTCTCTTTATAAGAAAATCATACTTTGCTGGCACAATCTTCTAACCTCACAAAGTGAATCACATTAGTCAAGGTTGCTTAGTGATGAACACATAACTAAATTCTATTACTGGATGAAGAATGTTGTAAATAATGATTAAAAGTCAGTGTTCATGAATGGGTAGAAAGAAAGAAAAAAAACTGGTGAAACAATTTTACACATGTGTTATCGAGACCAGATAACACATCTTACCAGTAAACTTGATAATGTCAGATTTCACAGTGAACTCACACAGGGAATTTTGAATTTACATATTTTAGATAATAAACCTTGACAGGTTTAGTTTTGTCAGAATTAGACATTTTAAAAGCCAAGAAAAGAAAATTAAGCAAAAGATGGGTATCTAGTTCAGTGACGATCAACCAGGTGTTTCGACAATCCACATGCCTACACCCTCAGAATCGGGGGTATGATTTGTAAGAGCATACTAAATACTATTTTTTATATTCATATAAAAATGCCTATCTTTTAAAAAGCTAGCTCAGGAAGTAAAGCTCAGTACAATCTTCTTGGCTGGAGGGAATATGCAAAAGAGAGACTCTTTACCAGCTGGGGCACATAGAAGCGACTGGGGTGTGGGAGAAACATGAGATCTTCCCATTAGGAAGGGTACGGGCTTCTGACCTTGAGAAGAAGCAATGGAGGTCTCATCTGACACTGGGAATCTCTAAGTTCAGGGGCATATCCTGCAGCCTGAAGGATCCTAGTGCTTCAAAGGTAGGGCAGAGGAGCACTGAAGGAAGACAATTGACAGGTGTGGGGTGAGGGGTGGGGGGTGGGGACACGGCCACACCCACTAGTTTGTGCTGGAAACTGGTCACTATTGTTATTTCTCAATATTTTTAACGTTGTCTACTGAAGGAATTTTTGAGAAGCACCACCTATCTCTAAGCTCATTAATTAGAGACAACAGAAAACCAGAATCTACTTCCAAAAATTAGCCTGTATTTGGAAGGTCTATAGTTCACAAATATATTTCATATGGTAGCTCTCTCTGGCGTCTGTTAATTTAAATATCAAAGAATGTTCACTATTTAGTTCAAAGGAAGAGATTTCTAGATCTGGAACTAATTTCAGGAAGTGCAAATAGGCAACTTTGTGCAGTAGAAAGTAGGAATCAGAAGACGTGCATTCTGGGCCCAACCCATCCATTAATTAGCTGTATGCCTGGGTGCGTTTGCAAAATCATGAATTTCAACTAAATTGAGACTTTTTGCAGGATTCCAGTAAGCCAGGGGCCTCCCAGGAGGTGGTGCCCCTTACAGAAGGGCCATTTGGAAGATGGACAGCTGAAGGTCCCAAGATCTGCGCCAATCAGAGCGGCCCTGCTCTCCTCTCTTCCGTGCATTAGGGTTCTCCCTAAGACATCTGAGAAGAACTCTTCCTCAAAGAAACAAAAACAAACAACAAGATAACACTGAATTTAGGATCTGGGGTCTTCTGTTCTAAGTGTCTAAACATGTTAAACTCGAACTCATGTCCTGTTCTCTCGTCAAGCCAGTGTGGCATGTATGGTCTCCCTTCAGCCCCTTCCACTGAAGCGTGCATGATTTATGACAAGTACTATTGGAAATAAATTCTTCGTTTTCACAGTGGCCTCCATAAAGGTCCATGGTAGCTAAAATAGTTCTGAAATTGATTTCTGTGATCTTTTGTTTCTATGTTACCAAAATGAAAAGCATGCAAGAGGAAATATAAATACATAATTAGTGGCTTAATTAAAATGTATTTTACAAGCATATCTTGGAGATCTTTATTTTAACCTGACATTTAGAATTATGTGTAAGAGGTAATTTTCCTTTTCTTAACGGATTCAAATTGTTTGGAATAAAACCAAAGTCTGACAAAAATTTTAAACTTTAGAATTAAAAAGTCTAGTTACTGTGTGAATTTATTAGCAGAAAGTGGGTTCCCCCCCTTTAGAGACATGATTTATGCTCTCTCTGCTGCTAAAAGATCTGTATACATTATTGGTTGGATGTCCAAGATGCTGCTTTTATCCTCAAACTATGTTTATCTTTTATTAGCTTGATTTTCCATGGTGGCATGGTAAACTCTGCACGTATCCGTGAATACAAGCCTCCAATATGGCAGTGCTGCTTCCCCGCCCCCTTCTTATTTTTTATAAATACTAGAAATGCATAGGGAAAGAGAAGATGCAAGAGATTAATTGTATTGGAAACAGAGTTTCTGTTTCAAAACAAGTATTAAAAGCAAGGACTATCATCAGTCATTTGGTCATTTGCAAGCATCAAAGCCGAATTTCTAACTGAATTCAGTGCACATTAATCTGGATTAACAACATGCTTGCAATACTTCACCAAGAAATTGGCATAAACGGGTAGACACAATGTACCATTAGTTTTGAGATGCGGTATCTACAACAACCAGAATAAATGGAATAGAAATCCTACTTTTCGGGTACTACTTTTTGAGGTAGCAAAACAAGAATCCAGCCTTCTCTCTGTTCTCTGATCCCAACTACTATCCTTTCTCCATTAACCGGGATCATCTCGCTTCTCAATCATAGCACGCAGGAAAGGGAAGGACACGGGCAGTGGCATCCTGGGTGGTCCCTTTACTTAGAGCATGGAAATGAGGCCAGGTAGCTTCTTCCGCATTCCCTTGATAATGATTTGAACTTTATAAATTATTTTATATATCCTTTCATATGTGCATCTCATAATTAAAAAAATTAAGTCTCCTAGAAATCTCATAGGAAAATAACAAAATACTGGATTGGGCGAGATCAACCATTCTGGGGCTTTAGACTTGAGAGGGATACCCACCCTCTATTGGCAAATACCAGGATATAACCAAACTCTCCACATTAAAAGATAAACAGTAAACAAAATTAGCCTTAAGATTTATAAAAAAAAAAAAAAAGCACTCCAGCTAAGGTAAATGGAACATTATCCTTTAGAGTCAGGCAAAGTATACACCTCAAAAAGTTATTTATTGTAGGAAAAAATTTTCAGGGAACATCTGCTTTTATCCTTGACAGCATGTAATGAAAGTTGATCTTTGAAAGAAGAGCAGGGAGCCCTTGTGGGGGAGGGGGAGATGTGCAGATTAAAATAAAATATATGGATTAAGGGAAATTAGCTGAGATCTAAAAATCATTCTGAAGAGCAGGAAATACACAGATACAGACACACATTTAAGCTGTGGACAGACTATAGGGAATGCAGAAAGGACCAGGGGAATTGCAATCCATTTTGGAATTCGGACCTGGCCAGTGTCATTGGTGATGGAGAGCTGTGGTCGCTAATCCCAGCTGATTATCAGAATTACCCAGGAAGCCTTTTCAACACACAGATTACTAGGCCCCAACCCAGACCTACTGAATCAGAATCTTCCATGGCTTTTGTCCCTGAATCTGCATGTTTAAAAATACCCGCAGGTGATTTTGACAATCAGGCAGGCTTTGGAAACACTGGTGTAGAGAATTAAATCTGAAAACGTCATCAGGAAAGTGAAAGAAAGAACAATGAAAAGAAAATGTGAGAGTGGAAATGAGTGGTTTAGAGGAAAGAGAGCACATAAATCAATAAAAGTGCAGGGTAAAAAAAAAAAAAGCCAGAATAATTGGAACAGAAAGGAAAAAATCAGTTATGACAGAAGAAGACGTTCTTGAATGAAACGATATAGCTACAAAGTATACAGTATAAAGTTATAAACCTAGAAAGGACTTAAGTTTTAAGCAAAAATTACTGTAAAGAAGCCCATACATAAAGTCTGGTTAAAAAATAATTATTAAGACAAACAAGGCAAGGCCCACTGGCATTCACCTCACAAAGAACCTAATTGCTGCCCCGCAACTGTTCTGTTTCTCTCATCCCCACCCTCCTAAACAATGATTTCATACTTACTCCTCATTCGGCCGTGGCTTTGCTTCCTGTTTCCATCAGAAAAGAGAACTTCCACAAGCTCCTACTGTTCCATTTACCCATCTCCCACACTGGTACCCAAGTACTTCGTCGACCTTCCTGCCGATGACTGTTGCCGGACGAACCATCTGGGGTTTCACCCCAGCAAAGGCAATGCCGGGATCTCATACCCTCAAGGATGCCGCTCCTGCGATTCTCACTCCTCACCACCAATTTGTGTCTTCTACTGAATGAATCTTTGCCATCAGTCTACAAACATGCTATTATTTCTCCTTCTCTTGACCCCTCCCTCTACCACCACATAGCTCTTCCTTTTACAGATCAACTCCTCCAAAAAAGTGGTCTATACTGGCTGTAACCCAGTATCTCCGTTCTTGGAAGCTGTTTCTATTATGCTTTTGCTCCAGCTCTCTTCTACCAACACTCCTCTTATCCTGAATGATTTTGTTTCATTGTTGCTAAATCCACTGCTCCTTTCTCTAGTCTTCTCTTAAAGCCATCAGCACTTTTTTCCATTTGGCTTCCTGGATATCATCCTTTTTTGATTTCCCTCTGACCTCATTATTTACACGTTTTCAGTCTTCCTTGGATGATTTCTCCTCCTCTAACCTTGTGCCATTGGAGGATCCAAGAGCTTAGGTCCTGGACATCTTCTCCTTAATCTGTACTCATCCCTTTGGCAATATTATCCAAACTCGTAACTTTAAAGATTTTATTTATTTATTTGACAGAGAGAGCAAGCACAAGCAGAAGGAGTGCCAAAGGGAGAAGCAGGCTTCCCAATGAGCAGGGAGCCCAACACGGGGTTCAATCCCAGGACCCTGAGATCATGACCTGAGCCAAAGGCAGATGCTTAACCAACTGAGCCACCCAGACACCCCTCCAATCTCCTAACTTTATATATCATGTGCTTGTTGACAACTCCAAAATTAACATTTCCTACTCAGGCTTATTTTCTTGACTTCAGGTTCATATAACCAACAGCCTACCCAACATTGCCAATTGGACTTCTATTAGACATCTCAAATTTTCATGTCCCAAACTCAGTTCCAAATTTTCTCCCCCAACAGACTCTCCACCTCACCAATGGTCCCTCCTACAGACTTCTCCATCTCTGTCAATGGTGGCAACACCACAGTTTGAGATGCTCAAGGGCAAAAACTCAGTGGGAAAAAGACAGTCATCTTTGACTTTTCTCTTTCATTCATTCCCCTGTTGTCTCTTCAAATGTCCTTAATTTGTTTAAAAATAATCCAGTAGGAGGAAGGGAGGGGCAGAAAATGGCTGGAGGTATAGATAAAACAAGATTAAACATGAGTTGACAACTATGAAAGTGGGCACATAGGAGATCATTAGGCCATTCCCTATCTTTTCCTTTGTTTATATTTTCCATAATAAAAAGCTAAAACATAGATGCTCAAATCCAACCACTTCTCATTAACTCTTTGGCTCACAATCTTCTGATTGCCACCGATTTTACTTTAAGTAAAAGCCACAATGGTTACAATGTATTACAATCATATACCATTCTGGGCTCCCCTTATGTCTTTGACCTCATCTCCTACTGCTCTTCCCCTTGCTCACCGGCTCCAGCCTCGTGGAACTTCTTGTTGTTCCTGGCCAGTTCCAGGCATCCTCTGCATTCCTTCCACTTACTAATTTCTCTGACTTAAATGCTCTTCTCTCAGACATCCACAGATACCACTCCGGGTCTCTGGGTAAATGTCACTTTATCAACCAGTCCTTCCCTGCTCAGCTACTTAAATTGTCAATCATTCCCCTAACTCTCTATCTACTTCTCTCTTTCTCCATGGTGTCTATCACTGTCTAATATTCTATATATTACTTATTTATTGTCTTTATCCCAATGTAAGCCACCTGAGGGCAGGAATTTTTCTGTTTGTGCCCTGCTCCATCTGTAGCACCTAATATAGAGAAGGAAATACTTCCCCAAAGACTTAAACTAAGATGACAGAAGACTCTATCTTCAGGAAAATGTGTGAAACATGTTTTCAATTCCCCTATAAACACTTCTCCCATAATCAAGCACACGTTGATTATGAGACACATAAAATAAGATGACAACAACTTTCACTATCATTCGTGATACAGTGACAAGCACTAGACTTAATCTCACATGGTAAACACTAGAACACTGCACAAAATATATAGAACGACTGATTCCAGACATCAGACCACAGGCCGTGCAGGACCGTGATCCCCGAGGAAAGGGCAGCAAATGAGGTGAGCCCTTCAGTTGCCATTATTTTCTGCCTACAGGCAATTTCTAGACCATAGGAGCAGGAAGAGGGAATCCACACAGTGCATGGAGGCCCTGCTGAAGAGAAGAGACAGAATGGGGCTTAGGGGGACACTGCCACGGGTGGTGAGTGGCTACCATATTAGCACAGCTCTAGACTGATGAGGGACACATGGGTACAAATCCGCTGAAATTGAACACTGGTTGTCTCTAGCGGGTCAAATTGAGCTTTATTTATATATATGTTTACCAAATTTTTCTATAATAAGCAGGTATTCTTTTATAATATGAAAAAAAAAACCACCTATTGAAAACATATGTACATCAAATTCCTAATACCTAATTTGGAATTTTAAGTGGTGATTTCACCAGAAAGTTTTTAGGATTAAACTCTAATAGTGGAGAAACTGAGTTAGCACTTAATCCTTAAAAGCAGGGTTCATCTCTGGATAGGAATTTCTACGCCAATGAAGAGTTGAGCAAAATGGAAATCTCATTTGAATTTAAGGAGCTAGTTTCAAGTTTCCATGTGCGAGTGAAATGAATAGTTTCTTTACAACAATAGTTCCTCTGTACGTTGATGGATCTAGATAGGATTATTTTTAAGAAGTACAAGAAAGGCATTCTTATCTCAGAGACATAATGGATTACCCAGACAATATAAAAATCAGTGAAATTTTGAAACTTTCAGTCATTTGTCTAAGTATATCACAGTTAAAAGGGAAAGAGCTTTGTTTATGGTTGCGTAGAATTTAACAAATATTTTAATAAAGTAGAAAATAAAATTAGTTTAATGGACTTAAATTGAGATGAATAAAAGACTTTATATTAGATTTTTAGAAAATTGAGGGAATATACTGTAAATTCTTTCAATCTGTCTGCGACCTCCTCACATTTCCTCCTTCACACCAATTTGTTTCAATTTATCAACAATAAGACCTCTTAATGGGCCCCATTAGTGCCTAAAATATGCAGCCTGAATAATACATTTGAGACATCAGCATTCTGGTATTTAAGCCTTAGCTTAACTCTGATTTTAAAAAGAATGCCAGTGTTCCATTCGTTTTATTGTTTTACCCATTGTTTGAAAACAGAGTGGAAAAAAAACCACATTAGCTCTTCTCGAATGTCAGCAAACAGGGATAACTCTAAATGTGTGGAGCTGTCAATGCAGGGCACATCACAGGGCTGGAAGTCAGCGGTGTGAGGGCTGTATGTGGGCAGCGTTGCCAGCCAGGAGTTCAAGCTCTTCACCGATACAAGTTTAAGTTCTACCTACCACATCCTTTAGTGCTCAAAGCTTTGCTACATTTAAAAAATTAACCACATCCAAGGACAGAACTTGGGTGTATTAAATGGTATTCATAGGACTACAATTGACAATACCACTTTGAGATAGGACAGGTCATTTTAATGCAAATCAGGTTTTTCCAAACCATAATGTGCACAGTTTTTTAAGTGCTGGCTGTCCCTGAATAGCTCACAATCTTACTGGGAAGTACGGACCTTCACAAACACACATCTAGGGTAAAATTCCAAGGTAATGAATGAATGACGTTATGTTAGGTGGTGCAAATCCTAAAAAATTAAGGCCCAATATTATGCGCTGCCTTGACACTGGATGACATCAGGAGGAGCTCAAATGGCCCAACTGCAAATTCCCTTTCCCCGTCTGCTACCAGGGAAAAGTTTTGCTGGCCTAACAACCTCCCTTCCAAGGGACCAGATGCACTTCCCGCTTAACCCCGAGTAGCAAGTTTTAGTTCCCTGCCAGCCTGCAAAATTAGTCAAACAAGCCATTCACATTCCCCAGTGGAAACCAGGGGTGACCTCATCTTCCTGACACTACAAAGCCTGCCTCCCACAGCCTCTGGGTGTTCATTCTGTTCTTGATGCAACCCCCATGTGGCCCTGCAGGGCATGGTGTCCATCTCTGTGGCTGTGTGACTAGGAAACTGTGGATGGTGTCATCTGTCCAGGGTCAGGTGTCCTGTGTTCAACCATCCCCGTAACTGTAGGGCAGGACTCTCTCCCTCATCAACAGGGTAAATAGGGGAAGATTTGAATAGGCTACCTCTCTTAATACTGCAAAAGGTCTAGCTTTAGAAGAAGATCCTTACAGTGGTTGTCTAAAAGGTTTTAGTGAACTAGGTTGGACTGGATGGAGAAGGACATTAAGGGTTTGGTTTTGCACATGGCCTTGGTCTTACCGCTGGGATTCTCTGCCAAAGAAGTATATAGACAAGAAATGACAGCCCGATAGCAAACAAAGTCATGATTTCATTAACTGGACAAGGACCCAGTTCAACAATGGAGTAAAAGTAGACTACGACTAAAACCTACATTACAGAAACTGATTTGGAGTAGGAGGCCAAAGCAAGCCCTCTTACTTCCTCCATGTTTTCCCTTGAGTTCTAGACTCTCTCTAAACAGCTGCATGATTCTGGATGACTGCTCCATCAGCTCCATCCAGCTGCAGGTAGAACGGAGTGTTAAAATGGCCAGGCCAGCTGAGAAAGACTCTTTCTGGTTTGTCCAATTCCTGGGGACAGGAAGTACAACATTCCTGAGCAATGACCTTTAATGCAGTGATCCCACCCGCTGGTAAAATGGTCCCAGTCAATGTCCAGTCGTGACAGTCTGCTGAGCAAATTTGTTCCACGGTGGAATGAAAGTGGGTGGAGAGAGGGATGCTAGAAGTGCAGCAACAGTTTCCTTTTAAACCATGAACAAAAGTCAAAGTTCCTTCTTCCAAATAGGAGGGAACAGAGTCCAGGTAAGTTAACTATATCTGTAAACAGAGTAACGCAGAAATGAGGATGGTTTATGGTAAAATACACCATTTGGACTAGAGGATCCAAACTGTGGAGCTGTGAGATCAGTAGGGCCGTGTGAAGACAGAGATCCATGCCTTGTAAGAGTGCCAAGTTGAAAGCCAAGAGAGGGCTGAAAAATACGTCCCCAAAACATGCAACCTTTATGCAACCTTTCTTGCATAAACACCAAGGTTTCAGGACACTCCAGGAGTCCGATCTCTGGTACCCATAACTCTCAGTGAAAAATTCCAGAAGCAGGGATAATCCGGTGGCCTGGCAAACAAAGAATGAGGACTACCTAAAACTTACTGGGTATTTTTGCCATTTATTCAGGAAATATCTACCAAGAATCTGCCGGATCCCAAGCATGGGGCTGGGCACAAAGAGAGGAGTATGAGACAATCTCAACTCTTAAACCATTTGTTTTTTAATGGTAATCCTGACTGATCAGTGGCTTAACACCTACCATGGGCCAGGCAGTACATATGGACCATCTTATTTCAGCCTCACAAGAACACTATGAGGAAGGCAGGGACAATAATTATTACTACTTTTTGATGAGGAAATTAAGGTTCAGAAAGGTAAAACTTGCTCAAAGTCATGTCATTAAGAAGTGGTTCCAACTTCAGAGCACAGTTTGTGACCATTATGGTATATTCCTGCAAATACTGAATGAGAAGCAAAAAGAATATTAAAACAAGTAGAATTTCAGTTCTATCTATATTCAGTTCAGAAGAAAAGTTGATAATGGATGGGGCACCTGGGTGGCTCAGTCAGTTAAGTGTCTGACTCTCTGACTCTTGATTTCGGCTCAGGTCATGATCTCAGGGTTGTGAGATTGAGCCTGCTTCGGGCTGGGCTTGGAGCCTGCTTCAGATTCTCTCTTTCCCCTTCTTCTGCCCTTCTCCCTGCCCCTCCTTTCCCTCTCTAAACAACAACAACAACAAAAACCACAATGGATCTGTTAAAAAATATAAAAAATTTTCTTAGATAAGGTAAAAAGTTTAAAGAGTAGTAATTCTAAGGGAAAATACCCACGACCCTTACATATATGGATAGGAAATGATAAAAAGAAAATAGTAACGTTGGGATATAACCCCATGAAGTATGGCCAAGATGAAATTATATGGTTTCTACAGATTTTATTTTATGTAACCTCAAACATTCATTAGGGAAATAACATAATTAAAATCATTGTATTTTCCCATTAGTGAGGCTTTCTGTTCTCATCCAATCTAATCAAACTATATTCCACTCAAAGCAAAAGTCTAACGTTAATTACTTGGTCCCATCTTCTACTCTATTCAGGCCCATCTACAGAGAGTTTGGAGCAGATTATCTTATGGATAAGGTAACAGTCTTAACACAGATGAAATATAGCTTAAAATGAGGATTAACAGAAGGCTCAACAAGGGAACAGAAGCTAAAATAGAAACAAAAAGCAAAAGAAAATACAAGTTTTGCAGGAGAGTCTGTTACCAAAGTGCACACTGAGGCAAACTGTCCTTAACATGTGAGCAGTTGCTTTTTCTCTTGCAACTAACCCCAAGAAGGTGAGGTGAGGACACTAGCCTGGCCCAACCAATGCATCTGATAAAGGGGGGTTTAACAAAGCTCTTGCGGGTGCAAGGGCCTCGCCGGGGCAGATAGGGTAGATGTTGGTATCCCAATGTATGGACTAAAGCACACAAACCCCGAGAGGTCAGACTTGCCCTCTGGGTTTCTGTCAGGGGAGCTCAGGTCTTTGTTCATGGTGGCAGCTCCTTACAGCCTGCAAGGCTTCCTGCTATCCCCACGATGCTGACTAGCCAAGATAAAGTTAGGACTATGGTATTTCCCGCTCTGTCCTCTACATGACAGAAAACTACAGAAATACCTGCTTTCTTCCTAATGCTGTTTCCCTTCTCTTAAAATATAGGAAAGTCCTTTAAGATTTCTTTTCCTGAATCTTACAACCCATTATTAAAGCCTTAGAGCAATGTTGGCAGAGAAAGCCAAAAAAAAAAAAAAAAAAAGGAAATTTAAATCAGGAAGTTTGCTCCCAGCTTACCCTATGATGATAAAAAAAAAGAAAAAACATGGCTAAGTTTCCAAACTCTTGAAAAGCTTATAAACACCAAAATAATTAACTATAACTTGGAGCACGTAATACCATTATAATTACATAAGGGAAAGGGGATAGGTTAGAAAAATAGTTTAAAGGAAATGACTTGTGAAATGTTGATTTGCCGTGTCAGATTGAAAAGATGGGCCTAGGAGGTATTTGAGGTAAACTACCCCTTATTAATTAAAAGTGTTGCACTTTTCTATTTAAAATCTCACCTGTGATTTTTTTTTTATTAAGGGATATTCTAATTTGTAGGTCAAAAGCCTCATTTTTCTTTAAGTGGAAGCTTCTGTCCTAAGTCTTCACTTGTACTAAAGCGGAAAAGCATTTTTAAATTTATCAAGGTCTACCCATCCATATAAAAACAATGACCATGGCTCAGCAGCTCGTCACCCCAGGCTGACACTGTGGCGCCAGGAGCTGTGGCGACTAGCGACTGTGTGCGTGTTCTTGGACTGCTGCTTCTGTTTCACCAGCTCCGGCACCTCAACATCAGTTTCAGCTGCTGCACGTTGGTGACGATGCACTGTGTATGGTGACAGTTTACAAGTAGACGGTGCAAACTTTCGCTTTTCAACAACCCCCCCAATCTCTGATGGCTATTATGTTCTCCTCCCCTATCGGAGCCTTCCTGTTTTGAAGGAGTCCACTCCTGAAACATCTGCTGGGTTTACTCTTTCTAGTTATTTTTACCCATTCTCACACCATAGTGACATTAGGAAGACCCTATTTTGAACTTTATGTTCCATTTTTATTGGCACGATTTAAACAAGAGGTAGAGAAACATTAGGCAAAGGCACTGAGGTATAAAAAAGACTGATCTAAAAACAAATCCTCGCTGTTTCTCTTTCCAGCTGGGTGAGCTTCCACCACGGTTAAGGCTAGGGCAGGGCGGTGGGAAACGGTACTTTTTGGGTGCCTACTTTGTGTAAGGCGCTTTACGCTTTCCTTATTCGATCCAATAACCCTACAAGGTAAGTTCTTTCATCCCTACTCTTTTGGGATCTTATTCATTCATTTTTTAGTATATGTGCTGCTGAAGCGAGCACTATTCATTTATTTTTTAAAGATTAATAAGAGACATAGTCCAAATCTAAAGCTCAAAGAATTTAACTAAGTTATGCAGAGTCACAGAGCTTTAAAAACAGAGCTAGGACTTAAGCTCAGCTCTAACCCTGAATTTCAATAAACATTAGTTCTCCTCTGCTAGGGCAAGTACAGGGAATAGTAATTTGTATCATCGAAGGAATCAAAGGTTGGTTTTATTGGGCAGAAATTTAAGAACTTAAGTTGCTTAGTTTAGAAGGTAGTTTTAATTACCCTTTTAAAATGCGGAGATTCTCTAAGGAGTTGTTGAACAATTACCACCTATGTCCAGTAAAAACACTGAAAAGCTCAAAGTAGTACAATATATTTTGTATTTTCTGGGTATTTTTTCTGGGTTAATTTCATTGATAATTTCATTGATAGGACCTGTTGTTTGCAAGGCACTTTCCTGGGTGCTGAGAACCCTAAATGAATCAACTATGAATCTCATGGTCCAGCAAGAAGAGACCAGAACACAAAAGGTGTGGAATATATGTTGGATTGCTCAATAATTAGATAATAAGACGTGATCATCTTCCTTGCAAGTCATTACTACATCTCTGGAATTCTTCATAGAAAACAAGGAAAGCAGCCCCCCCTTCTAGTAAATACGCTAGAAGACAGAAAACCCTCAAAACTAGACAGCTTAGACTAGGGATTCCTAACTTTTTGGGAATGGTAACCACCTCAACCATGTTTCATTTTGTATTCCTTTCTCAAGAAGTAGTATGTCCATAGCTATTCATTCAATAAATCTTTACTACATGACCACTCTATTGAGGACATCACTATAGTACCAACATGGTCCTTTACTAACAGCTGCCTAGGACCATTGCTCATCCTTTGGTTATGCAGCTTCTATGTAAGATACCATAGGTGGATTATTTTAAAATAAACCTTGAGTCACGAAATTATGGAGGTGACTAGAATGCTCCAAAATCATAATACAGGTTTCTTTCTTCAATGGAGTAAATTGCCAAACTCATGATTTCTAACAATGATTTTGGAGTAGCCCAGGCCGCCTGTGATTGCTTTAGTGATTTCAAGAGATCTCATAAACTTTTTAAGATTTTTATGTATACATTAAACAAATATAAACATGTTCATGCATATATCCAGGATCACTTGTATCAGAGAGATCTACGTGATTTATACTAGAGACTTTTAAGAGATGTCACACCTCATATTGTTTTATAATCTTTCTCTCTCTTAAAAGTACAATATAAATCAATTAGTTTTGAACTTAGACCAGAGGAAAACTCGGGGTTCCTTTCCTATCTGTAATTCATTTGAAACTATTAATCTTCAAAGATAAGCAAACCTAACATTTCTCATTCCCATTGCCCTCAAATTAATGTATATTTTGGTTTGATAAAATTCTTAGTCTACGAGGTGCCTGGGGGGCTCAGTCGGTTAAGCGGCTGATTATTGATTTCGGCTCAGGTCATGATCTCAGGGTCGTGGGATCGAGCCCCGCATTGGGGCTCCCTCTCCCTCTGCTTCTCTCTCTCTCTCTCAAATAAATCAATTCTTTAAAAAAATTTCTTAGTCTAAAGTAATGAAGACAATGAAAAAAATGACAATATAATATGTGTACTTGATGGACTGTCTACCCTACTAATTATAAAAACAGGAAGAATACTAACAGCTAAGTTTTAATGAGTGCTTACTATGTGCCAGGGTAAATTCTCTGTATTTTCTCATTTAACTTTACAATACCTATCATTGAGGAAAACAAACTATCTTTAAAAAAATAAAAGTAGAGATAGATTTGACTTGATGCCATACTCTTGAGCTCCTCGCTGGTATCGCATCACTGAATAAAGAACTGAGAGGAAGCTGGACTCTCTTTTCCTATCAGGTTATACAACTGTACCTTCATTATTTTTGACATTTTCCTATGGTTTGAAAAAAGTGTTGACAATTTTCTGCATCTATAACATTTCGGATGAGCAATTTCTATCCTATTGTGTTTCCTCACATATGGTGTTCTAGCTCAAACAGCACTGGTATTTTTAACTTGCACAATATTAGTAAGCCACTTTGAATTATTCTTCGCTGACAAGAATCCAAACTACCTAACATGAGAAAATTACATGTATTATTGAGGCTAGTGTGTTCACTGATTTTCAGACATAGATTACCCAGAATCACTGTATTTTACCGCTGAAAGGGATCATAAAGATGATCTAATCTACCTTTTTTTTTTTTTAAACAAATGAGAAGCTACAGCAGACAGGTTTAAGTGTTTCTCCTAGGTCAGAGTAGCTAGTTAGTAGTAGAAAAAACTAACATTCCAGTGCTTGTCCTACATTAAAAAGTCACTATTAAAATCCACATTATTTTGCAGTACCCTACAGAGGATGTACCAATCATAAGTAATGGGCATTTTCAAATAAGTGGCACATTTTTATAATACTGTATTATCCTCAGTACTGAAATTTGATACTTGTGACAATCAGTTACATACTACTATTGTGTATCATTGTTCACATTTTTTTTCAGTATGTATGTCTTGTATTCCTAACTAGATTGTGACTTTTCGGTGGTAGGCATAATTATCTTTTTAAAATGCTTCTAACATCCCTCAATAAATCTACATATATATGAACTGCTTAACAATTGGAAAGAGATTGACATATATTTAGATTTTAGTCTTATACTACATGACTCAAAATAGAACCAAACAACTTTCATTTTGTATGGATGCAGGTGAATTTGTTTTGAAAGGGACAAAGTTGAGAAATTCCTCATTTATTCACAGCAAGCAGTTGGGAATGTCCCTGAAGGTGAGTGGTTTTAGGAGCTTGAAGAGATTGGTGAAGGATGGAATCAATATTAGAGGGACTGACGAGAGAGTTGACTAAGTCTTAAAGACATGGGGTAGCATATCACATCAAACTGCTCAATCAAAACCCGAGCTAATAATGACCAAGGACTGACCATGAGTATGCCAACCCCCCATCAGTACTCTGCCTGTATTAAATCATCCACACCTGAGGACAACCTTAAGAATATTTTCATTTTGTGGATGAAGACATTGAAGCTCAGAGATAATAGATCATTTGCCCAACTGAAGCAGCTACTAAGGGGTGGAACAAGGATTCAAACACCGACTGTGCCGAAGGCCTATGCTCCCAGAGACTGATGACTAGGATAAAACCAGGTAAGTATGTGGTGTTTAATACAGTGCTGAACAAAGGCCTGGCTCTCAAGCAGGAGCTCAATTGTTAGTTTCCCCATTTTGGGGTTTTCAACCCGCTCTCCCCATACGTATTTACCCACCCAATCCTTATTCCCCAAACACGTATTTACACACACTCCACTCTTTTTACCAACTCAGTTGTGTAGGTAACTAGATATCAAACTTCTATTCATATATTCTTCTTCTTCATAGGAGGGACTTAAGCTCACGTACGTACAATGAGTCCGGCGACCAAACTCGACTCTCTCCACATTACTCCAGGTAAATGTAAATACATACTAATACTGGCTCTGGGTTACAAAACATGCGCACATGCATAGCTTGGTTATACAGCAGAATTCAACTCAATAAGGATTCTTCTTCTCCCATTATCCAGGCAAGTGCAAGAGTCACCATGGCTGATGCCAAAGACATTTGGCTCTGGTAGTGGAAACTGGGAAGCAATGGTGAAATGAGGTAAGAAAATCCGGGGCCAGAAGGTGGACGCAAGTCACCAACTTGCTCTTTTTGGATAAGCGCTACTAATACCAACCCCAACCTGCTGCCAAAGCCTACCGTCCCCTCCGCCCGATTCTGAACCCCATTCAGGCTGGAGCAGATGCACACAACGCGGGGAGTCTCGTTTGCAGGAGAGGAGTGTTCCCTTGCTCTATTTTAATGCTTGCTGCCGGGCCGGGGAAGGAAGATTTGCCAGAAATCGTGGAGAACAGCGACAGCCAAGCTTTTTCAAGCAAAGACTAGTCAGCCCAGGAGCAGCTAATCATGACTTGCACAGTATTTAACGGTTCACGTAAACAAGTTTCTCTCCTGCCTGCGTGCACTTTTGGAGCCAGCTGCCGCAGACGTGGGCAACGCCGGGAGGCCTCCTGCCAGGCTCTGCGGGGACGCAGGCAGTACAGCCTCCAGCACCAGAGCCGAGGGCCGCGGGGGAGGCTCTGGGAACCGCCCCTTGCCGATACCCAAGGCCAAAGTGGGCCTTAATAAACACTCCGCCCGGCCCGATAAGAAAGGCCAAGTTCAAACACATAACGTTCAGCCTAGGGCGGGTCCGGGAAGGACGCCCAGAGATCCGACCACCAGCCCCTGCCTGGCCCTGCGGGCGCGCTCGCTAGCTTGCGGGGCCGAGCCGGATTACTGCGCCTGCGCGCTCCGGCTCCGCCCCCAAGCCGCTTTCCGAGGCCGCGCGCCGGGAGCCCGCCGTCGCTTAGCAACTTGCGAGTCACAGTCGCGGCCCTCCGCGCGCCCCTTTCCCCGCAGGGCTTGGTCCCAGATCTTCCCGTGAGGCTCCTCGCTGCCTCGTGTCAGGCCGTGGGAGCCCATGGAGGTAAAGGAGGATAAGCAGCAGTAAGTGCTGGGGTTTGGTTTTCTTTCCCCTTCTGAAAATATTTCCTTCCTTCCTTCGGGGAGGGTGAAGTGAGACCCGAGGGGTGGGTCCTCGGGCCATCATTAGAGCTTCTCCTCTTCCATCCTAGTAGTTGAGCGCGCTTACCGGAATATTTTTTTAAAACACACTTACTGGGCACCCACTCTGTGTCGGGCACTTTACATGCATTGCCTGGCCCAACATTCTTCAAGTCCCATGGAATCATCCACTCCTTCTCACACCCTACATCTAAATTATTAGAAAATTCTGTAGCCTTTACTTTTAAAATATATCCAGACTTCCAGTATAAGCCCCACCCTCGCCCAGCTACCAGCGTCTCTTACCTGGATGTTGTTAACAGCCTCGGCTGCTCCGCTTGCCTCTCTGCAGCGTCCTCAACATAGCAGTCTGGTCTTTTTTTTTTTTTTTTTAACAACGTAGGTTAGATCACTATTCTCCATTGGCCCTTGCAGAGTAAGAGCTAGGGTCCTTACAGTGGCCTGTGGGACCTACACAAACTGCCCCTTTTCCTTTATTGGGTCTTACCGCTTGCCCTCCGACTCCACTTGGCTCCAGCACGCAGGCCTCCGTGCTAGCAGTGATTCTCAAAGTGTGTTTCCCTCCCGCCCATCCAGCATCACCTGAGAACTTATTAGAAATGCATATTCTTGCAGCCTCCCCACCACAGATATACTGAATCAGAAATTTGGAGTTGAGAACAATAATCTGGGTTTTAAGAAGCCTCCAGGTGATTCTGATGTACCCTAAATTTTAAGAACTATTGACCAAGGTGTTACAGCTAATACCACATGGCCAGGGGTATCTGCTTCCAAAGCCTATATTTTTGTCACTGAACAGTGGTTCTCAACATACATAAGAATCACCTGGAGAGCTGGTTAAAACAGTTTCCTGAGAATCTGCCTCAGGTTGGGATGGGGCCAGTGAATTTGTGCTTCTAACAAGGTAAATTAATGTCAATGCAGCTACTTCCGGGACCATACTTTGAGAAGCACCTAAGGACAGGTGCTTCTGTTGCAGTGCTTTGGCAATTACAGTTCACTCTGCTAGAACACCCTTCCTCAAATATCCTCTTAGCTCGCTCCCCTCTTTCCTTTTTTCAGTTGCCACCTTCATAATGCAGCCTCCACCCTGTCTAAAAATGCAGCCTCTCTCCCACATACATGCACTTCTTTTCCCCATTCCCTGCTCTATTGTTGTCCTCAGCACTTAACACCATCCAAAAGACTGTATGTTTTACTTATTATTTGATTTCTCCATCTGCCTTCCCTCACTAGAATGTAAGTTCTGTGAGGGCAGGAATTTTCATTTTGTCACTCCCCTATCCTCAGTGCCGAGCAGCACCAGGCACAAACTTCAATAAATATCTGTTGAAAGAATGAGTTATTCAATGTTATTGTCACATCTCTCTCAATAGGCATTCTTGCCCTTACCATGCAAAGGAGGAAACCAAGACTCAGATATTAAATGGCAGAGTTGGGATTCCAACCCAGGTCTAACTTTCTTCACTGCCCATTAGTGTTTTTGTGTTTCCTTCTAGTAAGAAATTACTACAGAATCATATAGTTCACATTTATGTGTTAATCTATAACTACTCACACCACAAATACTTAATTGAACAAATGCATATGTAAGCAAGCATATAGCCACAGTCAGACCTTCCTTCAAGGATGTGATGCTAGTGCAAGTGTATTGCTGAGTTACAACCATGAGAAGCAGATGGAAAAAACTGATATCAGATGTATATAATAAATTGATCATGACCTTTCCAGAGATATAAGTTTTTTTTTTTTTAAGGTAATAGAAAAAGCCTTAGAAGTTATTCACACTTGACCAGTAATCAGTTTTTCCAAAACCTCTACAGAGAGCAATTTTTGTTGGGCTGCAGGGAGCTAGAATCCAAGGGTGCTGAATGTTGTTTGTATGTGTACTGGAGTGGGGGTTGGGAGTATACAGCTACACTAAGCCAGACTAAAAAACAATCCCAGCAGATTCACCAGAAATATGCAAATACTGTAATGGCAGTCCATTCACCTGTGATGAACAGGATGCTTCCTCAGGTAGCTACTTAATGATGAATGAAACACAATCTTCACCCTTATGGAGGTTACTGACTAGTAAAGGGTATTCGTAGTGCTTACCAAAAAACAAAACAAAACAAAAACAAACAAACAAAAAAAAAACTAGGTACATAAATTATAAATCATGGTATTATGAAAGCAAGTACTAAAATAGAGACTACATGGGGCAGGAAGGGAGAAATCTAGGAAAAGCTTCTGAGGAGATGGCTTTTAAACGGAGACCTGAAGATAATGGACCAGTGGTGCAGGGAGCTGGGGAAGAGCTACCCAGGCAGAGGGGACAGTGTGTGCAAATGCCCTGAAGGGAAAAAACTGGTGTGTCCAGGAACTGAAAGCAGCCGTGCTGTCTGGAGAAGTGAGGGGAGAGAGGTCTCAGTGCATTTGAAGAGATTGGCTGGAGCTGGGTCCCTGGGCCTCAGAGCTATGATAAAGAAGCAGTATTCACTGTAAATGCAACACAAAGCCATTTGGGAGTTTTCACTAAAAAAATGACATGATAGAAAAGATGAACCTGGCTTTGGTTTGAAGTAACGTGGGGGTTATATTTTAAGGGCCAAGACCAAGCAGAACTGCTCATTTTCTCTATAAATTTGGAATCTTGTTTGCTCACCTTCCATGGGTCAGGGCTTTGATTTTAAAAGCTTCTATGTAAAAAGTATTCACATTCCTCTATTTCATTCTTTCCTTTATTTTCCAAGAATGTGAAATTTTAAAATACTGCCTTTTATAATGTCTATCACTCTTTATTTAAAAGAGAAACTTTCTATAAATTCTTTCTAAACATTTTTTAATATTTAAAAAAATTCAATAATGTTCATTTTGGTACCAGTCTAGTTATTAAAAGCAAAAAGTGATGAGATTGAATTGATTTTTCTCAGGCCTACACAGTGGTCTTTTCCTGAAAAGATAAATAATAGTGGTCATTTGGTAGCTTTTATAAGTTTTGCCAAGTGAACTTTTAAAATTAAATAGCTATCCTTGTCCAGGTGACTGAATTTACTAAGTAACTTTTCCTTTTAAGATTCATTCATTTATTTTAGAGAGAGAGAGTATGTGTGTAGGGTGAGGGAAGGAGGGACAGGGAGAGAGGGAGATAGAGAATCTCAAGCAGACTCCCCACTGAGCATGGAGCCTGACGCTGGGCTGGATCCCTGGATCCCAAGATCATGACCTGAGCCAGAATCAAGAGTCAAGCTCCATCCTGGACCCCAAGATCATGACCTGAGCCAAAATCAAGAGTCAATCGCTCAACCTACTGAGCCACCCAGGCGCCCCTTAAGTAACTAACTTTTAAAGAAGATGAGTTAAGAGAAGCATGTAACATGGGGCGCCTGGGTGGCTCAGTTGGTTAAGCGACTGCCTTCGGCTCAGGTCATGATCCTGGAGTCCCGGGATCGAGTCCCACATCGGGCTCCCTGCTCAGCAGGGAGTCTGCTTCTCCCTCTGACCCTCTTCCCTCTCATGCTCTCTGTCTCTCATTCTCTCTCTCGCAAATAAATAAAAAAAATAAAAAATAAAAAAAAATAAAAAAAAAAAATAAAAAAAAAAAAGAGAAGCATGTAACTCACCTTCATGAATAAATGCTGCAAACAGGATCTGTAACCATGATCAAATCACTACTCTTTCTTTATTCCAAGCAAGTGAAAGTCTGTACAATGCACTGGTGTATTGTTATGAATAATCATTATTAACACAAATCCCTTTATCTTTTATATGATTTAAAATGACAAGATACCCTTCCATATTTTAATTGCACAAGTCCCTTATAACTACTAATAAAGCCTAAATTGTCTTGACTGATACTTGAAATATATTTAAATTTTATTTTATACAATTATGACACAGTCCTAAAATGCTCATTGGGATACATTACTTACTATTTAATTCTGTTTTTCAGAGAGCATAAAATAGAAGATGCTGGTATAGTGTATGTAACTGAAAAAAAAGAAGAAATCAAACATGACAAAAAACCTGGAAAAAGTATACAACATTCAAAACCATGTGTCGGGAGAGGACGTGTATATTATGCGAAATTCATTCATACAAACGCAAGAACATTCAATGAACCAGTTCCCTACATAGATCCCAAAAAAGGGCCAGAAAAGCAGGTTGGATGGATGTTCCTTATATACAAATACAGATTTAGATTCAGAAGCTGTTTTGCAGGATAATTTGGTCACAGACTACATAAAGGATGTGACATATTTCAGACTAATACTTTTTATAATCCAATAGTTAAAAGCAGTAACCTGAGACTATTCTCCCAAATAAGTATTGCATATAAACAATATATAAAAAGGGAAAGAATCCAAATAACCATTTTTCTAGATTGAGTCAGATTATGGCCACTTAGTAGTGCTTGGCAGATACTGAAGAAATCTATAATATTGTATTTGTGTCACATATTCTAATATAAAAAATTCCCATGATACTCTCTATAAAATAATAGCTACCATTTATTTAAAGTGTGTGAAGTGCTAGGGATGAGCTAAGTGTTTCATATAAGTTATATCCTTTAATCTATGCAACAGTTTTTAGGGGTTAGTATTAGAAATATTTTACAGATGATAACGTATCATGATGAGATGACATGGTGAGCAAATGTCACAGTCGTGTTTCTGACCCAGGATTGTTGGTTTAGTCAAACCATGCTTTTATTCACTATTGTACTAAAATATATTTCATTATCTTCTTTCTTTAAACTTAGGTTTGTTGAGGTATAATTTATTCTGTTAGTTTCCTGTTCCTGATGTTACAAATTGCCACAAATTTAAACACTAGCTTAAAGCAACACAAATTTATTCTCAACATTTCTTGAGCTCAGAAGTCCAAAATCAGTCTCCTTAGCTATTAGCAGGGCTGGTTTCCTTCTGGAGGATTTAAGGGAAAATCCAGTTCCTTGCCTTTTTCAGCTTCTAGAAGCTGCCTGCGCTCCTTGGCTCGTGGCCCCTTCCTCTTGAAAGCCAGCAGCATGGCATCTTCAAATCTTTCTCTGACTCTCCTGCCTCCCTCTTCCAAGGATGGGTGTGATTACATTGGGCCCACCTAGATAATCCTGGATAATGTCCTCTTCCCAAGATGTTTAACTTAATCTCAGCTGCGAAGTTCCTTTTGCCACGTGAGTTTATGTGTAGTTGTGATTTAACATTTAAATGGAGATTGCTTTTAGCGACCTATCTTCACATCAATAACATCCAATGTTCTTATCTTAAAATAGATAACGTACCAGGTCACTGTGTGTGAATGGGAGATCTTCTTGGGGCAGGAATTAATGTAGTCATATATGCATTAATGTCATGTAATAAAACTTTATGTGGGCAATTTTAAGGCTATTTTGTTTTATAAATAAGCAATTATTGGGGGATTTAAAAGATATTGATAGTCCAGGCCTAAAATGGAGAAATAAGTCTGGTCCAGAAATCCAGGTTAGTGAAGTTCCCATGTTTCTTACAAAAGTTAATGAATGACTTCCTGAGCTCTAAGTCAGGGCTGAATTAAAACCTAACTGTTAACTGAACCCACCCTTACCTTGGAGATACTAAGGAAAAGAAATGGGTTTGAGAATGGAGATATAAAATGTAAAAATCTCAAAAAATCAATCAACTACTTTTCTCTTATTCTTAGTTGATAGGTGTCTTGAGAAAGGTAGTATTAGGAGCTGCTGTCCCTATGGGGCAACATAATAGCAGTAGGATCCTTGTTTATGGGTACTAAAGGCTAACTGAGTCAGAGACCTTTAAGAGATGGTAAAAGGAAGTTTGAGATGAAGTAAGAGGACAGGGAAGAGAGGCTGCTGGTGGACATGAGTGAGGAGGTATAAAGAAAGACTGAAGATGCATCACAGAGTTAAGAGTGTATTTGTTTTGGGTGTGGAGTGAAGGCACTGTTCATATTTAAAAAACAAAAACAGCAATATAAGTGTACTCACTTCCATGGACTCGAGGAGTAATAAAAGAATGCTCGTTTCACGTATCTGTACACTTTGGTCCTTTATCTAAGATGACAGGTTTCTTTTTAAAGGTTAGTTTGGTTGTTTTAAAAAATTAACTGGTTTAGAGTAGTGCTGGCTTTAATGCAAGAGTAAAGAAAATAATGTTGCCTAATATTAAAGTGACACATCTGCTCTCCTATGTGTTTTGCTAAGATAACAGCTTAAGAACCTAACACCAGATTGGTTGGTTTTACTTATTTACAAGATATTTAAATAAAACAACCACACAGTTCTATATAGGGACATAAAATTGGGGGTGCCAGAAAAAGTAAAAAAGCTGTAGCTCGGTCACTGCAAATCACAAGAGTTTGGTGGTCTTGTGTTTTTAAAAGAGATTATACTAGGTCATTATGTTCCAAAGTATATGTTTCAGAGCATTAGCCCTGCCTATGTGCTCAATAAAATAACATTCCAAAGTCAATACATTTTGGAAAAGCTATATATTTAGATCTTAAAGCTTCACAAATCCCATTTGTATAGAAAGGTTCTAAGAAATCCTGTGATAAACTTATTTCACTTTACTTACCTCAGTATTTCCCAAATTTATTTAACTTTGGAAACCTTTTTTATATAACACCTTTTAATATGCCACAGAACTAGTATTCCACAGAACACAATTTAGGAATAACTTATCAGGGACATTATGGGTTGCTTAAAAAGAGGTATTTTCAGCACTCCCAGTATCCACAGCAAAATAGAGATGAACATAGATACAATGTACCTCTAGTGTTTCCCATAACACTTCAATGTTTTAAAGCCTTTGAGCTCCACTAATACAACGTGATTCTCTGTAAAGTGTTGTCAAAAGTCCGTATTTCCCTAGGAATCCCCCAAGGAGGATTTTTTGTTCCACAGAGGACCGCCCCCAGTGGCAGCCGTCTTTGTCAGGCTGCCGTGGAGTTCTACCTACCACCTCTTGCATTCTCTTAACTGGCTTCTCCAGGTTGCCCCAATTGCCTTTACTACTTCTCTGCCCAAGACTCTCCCTTAATTTCCCAAAGAATGAAAACTAATTAATGTCTCCTAATGCCTTTCTGAAGGCTTAGAGATAGCAGAAGTATAACAAAGACCGCTTCACAGTGGTTTCCAAAGGTGGTTAAGGAGTTCACAATATAATGGCCATCAGGTCTTCCACGGGTGGGGGTTAGTGGGAGCCTCTTCCTCAGGAATCTCTAGATGTCTCCATACCATGGAGCTGCAATGACTGTTATCCTGAAGCAGGAAAGACTGGTCTTGGGCTAGAAGGGGAGCCATCCTGCTTTCTCTGGGTCCAAAGTTTTGAACTGAGATCAACTACCTCTTTAGGCAAAACCCCTTCCACAATCTGCAAGAGTTGGACTGACCCCTGAAGCCTAGACAAAGCAATCACAGTAGAAAACTTTTCCCAGTTTGGCTTATTTCATCATAAATAATTCATATCAACCCCTCACAATCCACTTCAAGTGATGGTGCAGTAAATTTTTATACTTAGTCTTTCCCTTCAACATGGACTGAAGGAAAAAAACAAGCTCTCACCTATCTCTTTAATCTTACAATCTTTTATGAGCAAATGCTTGTACCAACATGGCATGTACATGTGCACAGGCCCATATATATTCTCACTCTTCCAGGAACAAACCAGACTCTTCAGGCAAAGGGCAGACTATCCAGAAATAGAAAACAGAAAAACAGCATTTTTTGAACTGTAGGATTTCATTCTGCTGAAGTGAAGCTTCATCCCACTTACAACACCCATCAGAATACTTCCCCAGCTCTGAGGTCTTCAAGTCATCAGTCACACTTGAGGAAACATTGTTCATTATTTCCTTTATATTTTGTGAAACTAAAGAGACCATTTTGGTAAAATTCTAAATTCATAAGAAATCTTGAGAGGTGAATTGATTATCTCTGCTTTTGGGGTAACTTTTGCAATATATTCTTGTTCAAAAAATAATTGAATGCTGCCAGGCATTTGCTAGCAGTTTGCTCATCCCAGAGTCACTTACACGGTAACTTGGGTGTTAGCAAAATAAGTTTCTGATCAACAAAAGAAGATAATATACAGTGTACTCCTTAAAACCTTTTCATAGAAGATCTTTCTCAAGATACTTAAAATCTCTCTATTGTTACTTCTGAAATAATTTAAGTAGGTTTGTGCTTCTGTGGCTTTGCATTCTACAGCAGATTTGATAAAGCAATGTAGCACGGAAATTAGGGGCATGCATGGATGGAGGCAGGGGTCTGACTTGGACAGCTCTGTTGTCTGCTAGGGATACACTTTGGGGAAGTTAATCTCCCAGCAGTTTTCTCATCTATAAAGTGGGTATATCTACTTGCAGAATCATGGTGAGGGTAAGTGAGAAAAGGCCTATAAATCTGAGATGTTGAGGCATAATAAGCACTATCATAATCGTGCAGTGGAGGAGGCCTGCAAGAAGCAGGCATGCTGACAACAGTTAGATGTGACTATTTTCAGCCAGATAGTGAGAAGACACCATCTGTTTAGTAATCTGTTCTAGAATTCCCAAGATCGACATCAAGTAGTCTTAAGTTTTGTAATTCACCTTTCAGCCCATCTCTCCTGTTCTCCAAAATTCCCTGGTTCCTAAATTCCTTTGATCTCTGCAAACGTATTCATTACCCAGGGGTTACAATTTGTCATTGGCCTAAAAACTAGCACTCATTTAAAGTTGCCAAGTGAGGTCTAACTCTCTCTTGCATTAGTCAGGGCTCAGTTCCCTCTTAGGTCCATGTTCATCCTGTCTTTTTCAGCTTGAAGATAATTTCCCTTAACGAAGAACCTAAGTTGAGGAGCTCTGATTTTTAGCTCTGAATGGCATACTCTTCTTCAAATTCTTAGACTTTCTGTGATTTCTGGATATAAGATTTTTTTTTTCTCGCAGAAAACCCTATTTTTGCTGCCTTTGGTATATTTCATGAATTTCTTCTAAGCTTCTTGACAATCTCCTGACAAGGTGACCCCATGAAATTATTTTTTTTTAATTTGATATTGTACACCTCTTTTATACGTGCCTGTCTTTTTAGAAACTAAGCTACTTTGGGAGCTGACTCCCTGTGGAGTCAGATAGATGTCTTCAAATGCCTCTTACTTTTCATAGCACTGTAGCTTCAATTGCACTGTCAGAATTTTACTTACGTGAATCTCATATTCATCCCCCTTGAATCATATTTTTCAAGTCTCTGACTACAAAATCATGGTTGATTTTTTAAAAGCCTGATCTCTCTCCTCAAAGCCCAAAGTAGGTGTTCGATTATACCTAAAGTTTCTTTCACTGTCTAATAATATCCAAGAACTCCCAGGTGTCACAGTTGCCCTTTCCCAAGGTTGTCTTAAGTCTACCTGATCAACCAGATTTAAAAGAAAAATGTTTACTTAGAATTAAGTTTAGTAAGTTTCCCCTCACTGTTTTCACAACTTCTAAGAATCAGATTCTAATATGTGCTCATGGAGAATCTATCAATTCTCCCTTTCCTGGGTACTTAAGTCAGGTTTTACCATCAAAAATTCAGTAACATTGGAGATATTTTTCGTTAGAACAAAGTTTTTCAAACTGAGGCATTAGGTGGGCTATAAAGCACTGTGGTTTGCAACTAGCATTGTGAAATGAAATGGAAGAGATAAATGATAAAATAGAAAAATAGTCAAGTGTACTGCATGTAGTAAGAATAAATATGGTGAAACTGAGTTTTATGTTTATGTATGCATTGTGTGTTCTTGCATGGCAGAATCTATTTCATGGTGTGCATCATGGACTGAAAACTATGAAAAGCACCATCTTAGATGATAATACATTATTTGTATTTTCATAATGAAAAGTATAGAACATAATTTTTAGATTAAATCAAGCCATATATATACATGTATGTACATATATATAATAAAATGGTAGTACAAAATATAGAAATATAACTACTTGGTTGATTTTTACCACTCCACTTCTGTTGACAGGAAGTAGTTTAAGAATTTAGCAGCTATCTTTTAGCTAAAAATATGTGATAATTCACTTTTAAGTACCTTTTAAAAAATTCAGTCTTTGTAAAAATATACTTATTCCTAGATCTCGGGATTCCATTTTAGCACTAGAATATCCAATAACTTATTGAATCAAATCACTGAACATTCAGACATCAAGCAGCACATGAAAATGTTCTAAGGTATTCAACTTTGTGTTTCCAATTTTTTTCCCATAAAGGGTGACTGGTGGTCACATGGTAAAAGACTGGAGCATCCCTTCCAACCATCTTATGATACTAAGAGCACCCAGAGGAGTGACTTTCAAAAACCAGCATGTCCATTGGTTTTGCCAGTCAAACACAGCAAGTTGCAAAAGCCTTCTTGTGGAATAGGTAAGTTTAGCTGTGATAAAACTTCTTTCCCATTCTCTCACATTACTGCTATCAAATTAAGGTTTATTAGATGTACTGGCACCTCCTGAGAAAATTACTTCTCTATAGGAGTTGAAAATACACATACAGCAAATGCAACCCTTAACAAGTTTGTTCTTTATCCCTTCTTGGTGGACAGCTTATCTCCAAACATATTTACTATAACATAATAAAAATTGGCTTGATCATTGATAACACCAGCCTCCAAGTCACATACTTAGTAGCATTCTGCTCATTATTGTTGTCACCAAACTTTAAAAAGTATAACTAGTAAAATTGTAGGCAGTATTTTTCTAAGCACACTCTGAGGGACACTAGTTCCTTACGATGTTTGTAGATGCTGCTCAAAAAAAGAGGAAAGTGGTCAAATAAGTTTTGTAAAAACTGAATTTATAAAGCTAAACAGATGTTTTAAGCCATAGAACTCTTAAAACCCTTACTGTAAGCACAAGCATAATGTATTCCAAGAAGAGGAATAAAGAATGTTTTGTTTTCCCCAATATTGACCACCTCACCCTTTTTTGAAGAGATTATTTCAGATGACTGGTATCCCATAAAACAATGTAGGAAATACTGTTACATGGACTGTTAAAACATTGTCAGATCTTAAAGTTATTTACCTGACAACGTTATTATAATAAACTAAGTCTTTCATATTTAGTCAGTTTCTATCTGTTTCCTACCACATGTCTTAGTCATCTCTACTGCTGGAGTAGAATTTAGCAGGTCTTAAAGAAGTGCAGGATCAAGTTGAAACAAAAATGTATTTATTGAGTACCCACTCTGGTTGTCACTCCATATAAAAGTTCATAAGCTAAACTTCAAATAATTTTCTGAACATGACAGTAGATAACAAAGGGTTACTTTTATCGGTCAGCTGTCCCTTACTTAATTTTAGCCTTCAGGCCTCTGTGATCTGGCCAGTTTAGTTAAGGATACAAAGGGCAGGTAGATTGAAGATCAGAGCATTACAAAATGGTCATATTCAGCATGATTTCCACTTCAAGGGTGGTAGTTAATGGAGAGGACTGTTAGATAATCTGTAACGTGATCTCTCCTTTAGAAAGGTAATGAAGTTTGCACTTCTGATTCAGGATGGTAGACTGAACATAGACATCTAAATCCCCCACCTCCCAAGACTCTATTAAGTGATAGTAAAGCAATCAACCCATAAAGATGAAGAGAATGGAAAGAACTTTCTGCAGTATGGGAAGGAATGAAAACTTGTTGATGTATTAAAGAAAGCAAAGAAGCAATAGCCCAGAAAAGATAGAGGGAAAGGCAGCAAAGAGCCAATCTACCCGAAAGAACCTCAAAGTAGCTGGAGGCTCAGTCAGCAGGCAAAGCAGAAGGCAAGAATGAATCCAAGGAGAGAATCCAAGGGTGACCTGAAAGTCTGTCTTTTAAATAATCACTCCAGTCATGAACATTCTATTCTACACCAACATTAAGACTAGTGGAGCCCAGTGTCTCAGCCAGCTAGTCAATTACTACACCAGTTACTTTTTTTTTTTTTTGTAATTCAAGTTGATCTCTTATCCTATTCTTAGTTTATGAATGGACAGCCAAAGATTACAATTATGCCAAATTATTATTTTTTTTATGTTTGGAGGGTAAAGTCAAGGAAACATCACAGAACATAAAACAACAACAGCAGCAACAACAAAAAACTAGAAAATATGAGAGAATAAAAGCAAAGTGGAGAATCAGTCTGGGAGGTCCAACTTTTCTGGAGCTCCAGAAAAGCAAGGAATAAAATTGAAACTGGAGATAATTATCAACACATAAAACTTACTGAGCACATACTATTTGCCAGGCACTTTATGGAACTTCCTAAATATTGCTCATTCAATTCTCATTCCAACCCTAAGGAATATATTAGTATGGTAATATTATTAATACTCTCATTTTTCAGATAAGAAAGCAAGCACAGAGTTTAAATAATTTGCCCAAGGCTACAGAGCAAATAACTGGTATTTGAACTCAGTCTACCTCCAATTAAAACCAGTACTCTAGAATAATAGAATAACACAGCCTCTAGAATAATAAAAAAGTTTCCCAATGTAAGAGAGTGAGGCATTAAAGGAGTCTACTGAGTGCTTCTAAGTATGAAAGGACAAAAGATATACAACCTATATATCATTATGAAATTGCAAAGCAATAATTACAAAAAGAAGATTCTGTAAGTTTCCATAAAGAGAAAGAAAAATTAGTCACTAAGAAATAAGAATCAGTATGGAATCAAGAAGTACTGATGCAAAAGTGAAATGGAGTTATGTCTTCAAAGTTTCCAGGGGAAAATTTTTTTAGTTGGAAAAGAGGGTTTATTTAACACAAATACTAGAACCATTCTTTTTCAAGTGGCACCAGGCTTTGGACACAGTGAGAAAAAAATGTAGTCCCAGCACAATATTTGGCCCTGAAGTGAACAAAATTCATATAGTTATATTATAAATGCTATTTTGTAGTTTTCAACTTTTAGCATTATATAGATACAGTATGGAAATTTTAAATGTGTGTACAGAACAGAATTATGTTACTAGCCTTAACAAGAAAAGCACATCAACAGTTGACAGAAGATGGGAAGTAGAAAGAAGGCCGCTAATATCTTTATTTAACTTGAGTACCCAAGAGATACTACACAAAGCAGATGAAACAAGGAATAGAAGTTTAAGGTTGAAGTCAAAGGAACTAATATAAGAACCAATTTCTCTCTCTAGCCCTGACCTCTTTGCTGAACCTCGAACTCCCATCCAGCCACCAACCTAACATCTTTTCTTGGAGAGCTAATCTCCTTTCAAACTTAACATGGCTCGGATAGAACGGTTCCTTTCCCCCATTCAAACCTGTCCCCTGCCAGTTTTCCTCTTTTCAATAAATGCCACTTCTATTCCCCCTCAAGTTTGGATAACCTAGAAGTCATTCCAAAACTCCCTACTCTCTATAGCCAATCCATCAGCAAATCTTGACACCTCTATCTCCAAAATATACTCCAAATCTTCTTACTAATGTTGTACAGTTCCTGTTACCCTGCTTTCTCTCTTTCTCCTGCAAAATATGTTTTCCACACCATTGTTAGAAGGATCTTTTAAAAACACAAATGATATTACTTTCCTCCATTAGATGAGTTACTTCTCATTGTTTGTAAAGTTGATTTCAAATTCCTCATCATGGCCTACACGGTCCTGTTTAATCTATGGAATCTATCCCCTATTGCTCATGATATCATGAGAGGGACATTTCAAGAAGGGGCAATTAACTCAGGCCAAGGAGGCAGAGAATGTTCTCTGAAAATCATGGTTATTTCCAAAATGATTTATGCCTGTGCATTTGTTACTGTATTTCCATAATTAATTTATTCTTATAAATTAAAATCTGAGTACTAAGAGAGTTTCTAGAATACATTCAAAGTTGGATATTTTGGAAAGGCTTGCCAAAAGGTGATGAACTTTTTAAAACAAAGATTTTATTTATTTATTTGGGGCGGGGGGGAGACAGAACGTGAGCAGGGGGAGGAGCAGAGGGAGAGGGACAAGTAGATGTGGGGCTTGATCTCATGATCCTGAGATCATGACCTGAGCCAAAATCAAGAGTTGGATGCTTAACTGAGCGACCCAGGTGCCCCCCAAAGTCACTAACTTTTAAAAGTGCTAATTAGGTGTGGACAAAATCACTATAAGAGAGGAGCTGGAATGAATTTTTTAAACCTTGAAGGATTCTGCAGTCATTTTATTTCAGATGTGTCTTTAAATTTCCATTCTGTTTTAAAGAAACAAACTAGAAATGTTATATTAGGGGTGTGGTTTACACAAGAAACACACAGTGCAGTTCCAATCAATGGATACTCCCGCAAAGGAAATGCATTGGTATTCCAGTAAAAATTTGGAGACTGAACTGGTTAGAATAAAGTATCTAAGTTTAGTATATATAATACTCCACGATTCTTTGTTTTAACTTTTTTGGTTAAGCTTTGCGCAGTGGCAGTATCGTAGCCAATGAGGTTTATCCGAGGCGCGATTATTGCTAATTGAAAACTTTTTTGGTTAAGTAACCAGTCAGATCCCAGTTTTTTCTCATAAGGTGGGGTTGCTTCTACTCTAGTTCAGTATGGGACATGGTAGAAGATGAGAGCAGAGAGCTAGGTTTTGTTCTAGGATGACCAGGCAAGGCCCAGCCATTTCATAAGAGACCCCCAACCCCCCAACATCAATGCCTATCGGTCTGTTCTGTTGTGCCAGTCTATTTTCCCAGAGTGGAATCCTCCAAACCTCTGCTGGAGTGAGGAACAAAAAATCTGGGAATTTCTCCAATAATCCTCTGTTGGAAACTTCACCTTGTTGCATGCTCCCTGCCCCAGAGCTGTCAGATGCCTCCATTTTTGGAGCCTTACTGGGACCCCACCCCATCCCCATAAGCACTTAAGCTTCCAGTTTTTTTGTGGTCTACTCAAGTTCATTGCCATTTAACAATCTGCTTTCCAGTTTCCAAATTTGTTATTATTTTTGCTCTCATTTAGTTCTCTTTTTTCCTAAGGATTTAAGCTTTTTAAGGTCTTTACTATCATTGTACTGGTGTTTTGGGAGGGGGTGAGGGAAATGCAGATGTTGAATTTGTCATGTTTAACTGGAAATCATGGTCATCTTATCACCATCAATACTCCCTCCCCGTAGAATTTAATACTGATTTAGCACTTATAGTGGTTTGATCCCAGGCCCATTACTTAAATTTCATCATTTTATTTCCTCAATTCAAGAAGTGGGAATAATAATCCCTACTTTGCAGGATTGTTAGGAGAAATAAAAAATATGTCAAGTGCCTACCACAGTGCTTGGTACATAGGAGACAACAAATGGAAGCTATTTCTTTTATTAATTATTGCATTGTACTACGTTAGGTGTTTAGTTGGAATTTAGCTTTGGAAACCAGGTGTGGAAGTCTCACTTTTTCCTTCCTCGCCCTCCCTCCTCCTTACCAACCCCTCCTGCTGCCTCTCCTCCTCTGTCTCTGTCTCTCTGTTCTTTTATTGGTGTTTCTCATTGCCAAATTCATTATTGTATCCCAGGTTCTAATACGATGCCCAGATTCAACAAATATTTATTGATTAATTTAATGATAATTACATATTATTCAACAGATTAAAGACATAATGTAATTTAAACAAACATACACACTACAATATAGACCTGCAATTTATTCATATTTTGGATGGTGTTTGGATACTAGTGAAAAGGGTTTTTAAGAGGAAATATTTGAGCATGACATTTTAAAATATATATATATATAGTTTGTATATTCCAGATTTTACATATATATATATATATGTGCATATGCATACAGACATAGAAACTGTGGATGTAAACATGCATCATACCAATTAAAAGTCATCTCCTGGTCATTCTGTTCCATCAGCCCACTTAATTATGCCTGGTCTTTGGCATTTCAGCAATGTCATCTTGTGCTGATAATGAAAGTGCCCTTTATTCTTGTACCACTACACAATTTCCTGGCTGCCATCCATGGTCACTTCAACAAATGGCTGGGCTCCATCATATCTGAGTCACTATAAGAATAAGTGTTCACTTTAGGTTTTATATCATAAAACTTTATAAATTGGAAAGGCTGATCTAATTTGTGAGGAAAGTCCTACTTAAATAAAACTTTGAGTCTTTTTCAATGACTTGATATTTTAATGTTTTCTTGAATTGCAAAATCAGATTATTATTATCATTAAAAATAGTTTTCTGAAGTAGGCTTTAGTTTGTGTTGCTTCTTTTGCACCAAGGTGTAGCTTAATAATGATTTCTTGCAATAGTTATGTTCGAGTTTTTTCACTGTATTTTGAAAATCTATACCGTTATTTTTTACATTAATAATACTTTTATATAAGATCAAAATAAATACTACTTAGAAGAATGGAGTTTCTGATAGAAAAATATTACTGATGAATGTTTTTTAAGTAGACACACACAAAAAGTTAAGAAAATTTCCCAAAGTAAAAGTTGCTGAGTTCCCACCAATAAAAGGATCAAGTTGTGTGTTTGAATAAATTCTGTCTTTGTTGATAAAATATAGATGGCCTGACACCAACTTGTTTGGCGTATCCTTGTTTAGAAAATTTCTATTTTAATTAGATCAAGTTTCCAAGAAACAGAGAATGGATTTCAAACATTCTTCATGGACTTTGCCTTATGTTTTGTAATCCTCATGTAACAAGGCTTCTTTAAAAGTAATTACTTTGGGTTCAGTTTGAATTCTGAAGTAGAATAACCACTAAGAACTTGAATATCTTCTTTGATGTTTTCCTACTTAGATGTTCTTCACTATTGTGGGCTTCTTTAAAAGTCTCATATATTTGCATAAATTAATACGGTAGTTATGTCTGATTTTAATAGATATAATGTCTGAGTAAGGAATTTCTCTAATAGCGCAGATTCATTTTCTATTAGTTCCCATAAAGAAGTGTTTTTTTTTTTTTAAGTTATTATTTTTGAGATTCTGGGAGGTTCTAGATCACTATTTATTTATTTATATTTTATTTATTCGAGAGAGAGAGAGAGAGAGATAGCGAGAGAGAGCACTAGTGGGGATGAGAGGGGAAAAGCAGGATCCCCGTGAGCAGGGAGCCCGACACAGGGCTCGATCCCAGGACCCCGAGATCATGACCTGAGCCAAAGGCAGACACTTAACCGAGTCACCCACGTGCCCCTAGATCACTATTTAAAAGATAATTCATTTTAATTGATTTAATTGACTTGCTTCTGAAGTATTTCTGTTTCTTAATTGCATAACAGGTCACCTCAAAATTTAGTTGCTTCAAACAACCATCATTTTATTTGCTCATGATTCTGTAATCTGGGCTGGGCTCAGCTGGGCAGTTCTTTGGCTGGTCTTGGTGGTGGACACTTGTAGCTGCATTCACTTGGCAGGTCACCTGAGGACTAGACTCAGCTGGGAGGCTGGAATGACCAGGCCCCTCTTTCTACATGTGGTCCCTCCATATGGGCTCTCCAGTAGGGTAGCTGAACTTCTTACCTAGCAGCTCAGGGCTCCCAAAAATGCAACAGAAACTGAAAGGCTTTCTCAGGGGTATTTTTTATGCTTGGAACTGGCAGAGTGTTACTTTTGCTACCTCCTATCGGTTAAAGCTAATCACAAGGCCAGCCCACGTTCACAAGGAGGGGACTGTACAAGGATGTGAATAGTGGGAGACCAGTAAACTAGAGCCATCAATGTAATGGACTACCACACGTCGTTAAATTGTTCTTCCCATGTGAGTTTAGGAGTAGCTAACTCTTCACTTTACTTTTGTCTGAAATGTCTTCAAATTGTCCTCACTCTAATGGGTGAGAGTAGAGCTGGATATAGAATTCTGGGTTCATGGTTATTTACCTTTTACACTTGGAAGATATTATTCCATTGTCTTCTGGAGCCTATTGTTACATCAAATCTGCAGGAAGTCCAATTGTTAATCTTTTGAGAGTAATATGTTTTGATGTAAGATTTTTAATGTTCAAAGGGGGCCTTTATATATAGAAAGAGTTATATATAGTTACTTATGATTTATATTAATATCCCAGATTTAATATTACAAATGAAAAATATTTCTTTCCTTAAGCCTTTAATTTTTAAATATTGTTTCACTGTAATTGCAGGGCTGTTGGTTTGCAAGGATTCTGTACAGGAGAGAGGCATGAAAACTGGGCAAGCTAAAACGCCATAAAGCTTGCTTTCACTACAGAGATTAAGCCATTTTTCTTGAATAAATGCTTCTTGGATTGTTGTAAGCTTTTGGTTAATTTCCAGAGTTCTGAAAGTTGATTTTGATTATTTTTTTTTGCCAGTGTTCTCATACTATTACAGAGGAACAGCTTTTTGGGGGTTCTTACTCTACCATTCTCACTGATGTCCTATCCCTTTTAGTTTTCAGGTTAAAAATGTTTTCTCCTAATCTCACTGTTATCTTTGTCTGCGGAGTGTTCACTGAACAGGAGTCCTACACTTTGATGTAATCAAGTTTATGAACTTTTCACTTATGGATTGTGCATTGGGTGTTTATGAAGAGTTTTTCTACCTTAACATCACAAAAATATTCTCCTACATTTTCTTCCTTGTTTTTATAATTTTACCTTCCATAATTAAGCCTTAATCCTAGCATCTGCCTTTATATGCATTGTTAAATAGGGAACCTATTTCATTTTTCTCCATGGGGTGAATAAGTTTCCTGGATACTATCCACTAAACAATCCATACTTTCCTTGTTGACTTGTGGAATCTCCTTACTTGTATGTTAGAGTTTCCTATATAAATGGGTCTGTCTCTGAGCTTTCTATTATTAATTTTTAGTTCTTGGATCAGTACTAACATGTTTTAATTTTCTGGATTTTTAGCTTAATATCTGATAGGGAAAGTCTCCATTCTTTGCTCTTCCTTTTCAGAGTTGACCTCTCTATTTATGGACCTTTATTTTTCCATTTAAACTCTGGAATTTATGACATCCCTCAAAATATTTTTTTGACAACTCTCAAAATATCCAGGTAGAATTTTGATTGGGTTTGTTGGCATTATAGATTAATTTAGGAAAAATTGTTACCTTTACAGTAACATACTATTTCATCTTATCTAATAGTATGGAAAGTCTATTCAGTTCTACCTTTATGTCAAGAGAGTTTAAATTTTTTCTCAGGAGAGGTCTTGTTAGTTGTTAGTTTCTAAAAACTTGATATTGTACAGTTGTTGTTCCCACAGAGAGTGTATCTTATTTTTTGTTTTGTTTTCTAGTAGATTATAGTTTTGATTTTTATACACTTAACTGTTTACCTTGCTACACTCTTATTCTCATACTTTGTTGATTCCAGTGGTGTTTCTATTCAGGTAATCATGTTGCCTACAAATAATGAGAGTTTTTTCTTTTCCTTTGAAATCATTTTACTACTTCTTTCATATATATACTTTACATATATATATAGTTCACCAGTATCTCTATTAATATGTTAATAACAGTAGAATTTTAGTTCTGAGTTATGTGTATAATACTTAATTTTTTGTTCTTTAGTCCTTGACTTTTTAAAGAAATAAAAAAATTTGTTATTTTCTTCTATATATCTTAGGCACACACCTTCCTTGATTTATTTCTATCCTTATTTGGGTTTTTCCTCTTGGAATTTTGGAGTAGGCTTTTTTTATGGGGAAATATTCTGAGGATTTCCTTGCCTCCCAATATTTTTTATTTTGGCTTCACTGCTGAATGACAGTTTGGTTGGGTATAAAAATTCAAGGCTTAAAGTTCTTTTTAACATTTTAAAAAATATTAATCAATTATCATCTTGTGTCCAGTGCTGTTGCTGTGAATTTTTATGTAAATCTGCTTTTTCCTCCTTTGTAAGTAACCTACCTTCTCTTTTTGAAAGCATTTAGAATTTTCTTTGCCCTAGATGACCATAAATTTCTCTATAAAGTGTCTTGGTTGTTAGTTTTTCCTTATGTATCCCGCAGGATAGGGAGGAGAGTGAGGCAAGTGAGGGACCCAAGGTGCAAAACTTAAGGAGGCACTCATTCCCAGGGCTATGTAAATGCCCCCTTAAATTTTACAGCACATGGGTCTCACTTGCCTCATCTTACTCCTGGACCTGCCACCCTCCTTGGTAATCTATGAGCCCTTTCAATCTGAGGTCTTTGATCTTTCTCTAATTGGATATTTATCATCATTCTTTCCTTTTTTTCTTTTTAAGTAGGCTCCACACCCAACGCAGGGCTTGAACTCATGACCACGAGATCAAGAGTCATGTGCTCCACCACCTGAGCAGTCAGGCACCCCTATCATCATTATTTCTTCAACTACTTCCTTCCCTCTGTTTCTTTATATAGGTCTCCTGAACTCTACCATCCATGTCTTTTAGCTTTTCTTTTATATTTTAATTTCTTTATCCTTTACTGCTGCCCTTTGAGAGAGTTTCTCAGTCTGTCTAGTTCATGAGTCTTTTTATCTCATCTTTTTAAATTCAGCTATTATATTTTGTTTGATTTCTGATATATATGTGATTCTTTTTTAATGACCCCTTCTTCTTGCTTCATATTAATAATACTTTCTGTGTCTTTGAGCATGTTTGTTGTGCTTATTTTAAATTCCTGGAGTACCGGTTCTAATTATTCAGCCTCACACAGTATATGTTTTAAATTTTGTTGTCTTTCTTTATAGTGTCTGTCTAGTTTATCTTAGGTCATGTTCCCCAAGGGGAGCCAACAGCCCTGTGGAGGCAAAATGTAAAGACTAGGGTCTGACTTGTGTGCCTCCCAGTGAATTTAAAGGAAAGAAAATGAGGGTCAGGCTAGAGAGTGTCAGACCCCATAAAACCAACCTTGACCATTTCCATATGCTGTCACTGTACTAGGCCAGTCCTCTAGTTAGAACACCACCCCTCCCCTCCACTTTAAACTCTTAAAAAGAGGCATCACAAGAAGAGGCAATCTCTTGATGTTTTCAGTCCACCAGCACTGATGGTTGCTGGGGGAATGGTAGCAGAGCAAATACCCAAAGGGGTAGCATGCACCCATTTCATCAGCTCTAGAGGGACTTCTGTGCTGTTCACAAATTACTAAGTTGACAACAGATGGCTAGCCAGTTGCTGCCAGTTTCTTCCCCCTGAGGCAAGCAATGATCTTCCCAGGCAATGTGGGGGGGGGGGGGGAGGGGGTGTCAAGAGAAGATTTTAAAACCTGTCTGCCTCCTATTCTCTCTTAGCCATATCTGACCTTCCTACCCTCCAGCCCAAGCTGCCACCAACCCTTCACCCCAGTCCACTAAAGTCTTTGGGTTTCTAACAGTCAATAATTCCTCAGATTCATACTTCTCCCTTCCAAAGTTTTCCCTTTCATTAGGATACAAAAGAACTGGCCCCTTGCCTAGGTTGAAAGACCTTCTCTAATTTGATCCCAGCATCTTTCAATTCTCAAAGCAAATTATTATCCCCATTTTAGAGAGGAGGAAATTGAATCTCAATGAAGTTAAGTGATTTGTCCAAAGTCACACCACTAGGAAATGTGGTAGGGCTAGAATTTGAAAACATGTCTATCTTATCCCAAAGCCCATGCTTTCGATACTCCATTAACCCCAACTGATTAATGACTGAATTTAGAGCTGTTTTATTTTATTCAAGAATCTATCAAACCATGTTTCTAAAAACACTAATGTTCTGTGAGCTAGACCATGGCATTTACCCAAAACCCAACAGTCTTTTCCAAAATGGTAGAAAAAATGTGTATGTTATGGTTAGAATTTTCTCAATGTCATAGTTGCCCATACATTTTTAGTAAATCTTTGGCACCTGCTGTTCTTTTGTACACTAGCAAATCCTAAAAAAAAAAAAAAAAAAAAAAAGTAATGATTATGTAGAAAATGAGTTTTGAGTAACTGATCTCAATTAGAAATCAAGAAAATGTTATCAGTTAATGTTTTTTTCCCTGCTAACAGGGAAAAGATTGCCATTTCAAGTCATATAATATATAAATACTTAAAGACTCATCATTCCTGCTAGCAAAATTAGTTTATATCAATGTCTGAATATTGAATTGAATTCATGAATGCTTAATAAGTATGAATTTACTAACATATTTCTCCTTCTTATATATTCTCCCTAACTTTAAAGGCAAGATTTTTTAAAAATTAAATTTCATTTCTTCATAGTTAACACAAGCATATAGTGCAAAATTCAAATGGCACAAAAGAATACACAGTGAAAGTGAACCCACCTCTGTCCTCCAGTGACCTAATTCTCTCCCCCTGCAGCAGTCATTTTATCAATTTCTTGAATATTGCTCCAGAGATATGGTAGGTGGACATAACCTCTTATATATGACTTTTTATAAAAGGGAGAAATTTTAAATTTTTTCCTTGCCATAATTTTACCTCACTAAACTGGGAGTTGCTCTGATCTTTATATAACCTTGCATGCTAAACGTTAAAATAAAGTGAGTTTTAAAAGTTATTAAAAATGTGAAACAGAGAGAGACCAATAGAATGAATCCCTATATACCCATCACCTAGCTTGAAAAATTATTTAAAAGTGATTTTTAAAGGGTTTAACAGTCTTATAAATTTTCAGAACATCTGTCAATGGGAAATGAAAAGAATCACATGTTCAACTGTAACTACAGCAACCCTGGAGTCTTCCAGGTCATTCTGTTAGTGCTAGTTGGGAGCAACGTATGCATAAAGTTCACATAGCCTTTCTAGTAGTAAAAAATGAGTTGACAAATGAATTGTACTTACACCTTTCCTAAAATTTTGTTTGGTATATATGCAAAAGACATATCTAACAGACTTTTAAAGCCATTATTGCATTAATATTAGTTTTAGAAAGTACCAGTAATTCCATATATGGGGCTAATTCAGTTGTTTGGATTTGGTTCTTTTCATGGAGAAAGAATGATGTATCCATTATATTTATCCATACTTTAAAAAATTAAGTTTTATTAACATTTTTTAAAAAGCATGATTATGAATATTGATTATATTTCCATATACAAATCTTATTTTTGTCCTGACTTCACAAAATCTTTGTTCTCAGTTCCACTTGCCTCTCCTGATGCATCAGCAGAACTTCAAAAGAATTTTATACAGCACATCTCTTTTTTACATCAATATGATGCTAGGAAAAATCCCAATGAGCCCATCCGGGGAAAGGTGAGAGTATTCAAAATCAATTATTTAATACTTTAGGATGGGACAGATTTATGTTAGAACATTAAGCCTTTCCGAGTCATAACCATCTTTCTAAAAGTCTATTTCAACAAACTAACGTGGTTGTTAGGGGGGTAAAATCTCAACAACATGTCATAGTTAAAATTAAGGAATGATGTCATAATTTTGGATCACAGTCTTTGGAGTTTGGTTTCAATTATTACAATCATTCACTTAAGGTAAAGCAGTTTGATAAACTGTTGGATATGCTCATGTGGGTGAGGCAGGAGAATGCATCTAAGATTTACAAAGCCAAATGTAAATGTTATTACATATTACAATACATGCTGGATTTTTTTTCCAACTGCAGATGTTTGTTTTCATATTTTACTTTAAGTCTTTCATTGAAACTAACTGATATTTGGGATGCAATCACAAATCCTGAGGTCTATGAACTGTAGTTGTTATTGTATCCACAGCAAACTATAGAGCAAGAAATGAAATTTGATATGCGTAGTCTTATACAAGCCAACTGACAGAAATGTTGAGAAGGGGAAACAAGATGCTGACTCTTTGGCTTTCTGCCTTTCCCTTTTATTTTTCTGGCACACCCTGTTTTTATCATTGATTTAAAAGTTTCACTAATAATTATTATGCCACTGTCTTCAGTTTTAGACTAAAGTGACAACCAATGCAGAGGCAGAAATAAGGGCCTGCCTCACCAGAACTTGAGCTAACACATGAACTGAGTTCACAGCTGCATCTTCCAGCAACTTGTGCCCTGGTTAATGTCAACTTTGTTTTCCTTTCCAGCGACATGGAGCTTTTGTGCAGACAGAGATAAAACCAGGGAGTAGGCCAATAGTTCCTACGGGAACAGAGGTATTACGGAATGCTCCGGGGTCATGCTCATCAGAAGTGTCCAAAAAAACAGAGAAAGGAAACTCGGCGGAAAGCAAAATGATCTCACCAGGTCTCTGCCGACAAAATTCCCCAGAGCTGTCAGAGACTGAAACTCCCTTATCAGAAACAGATGTCAGAGAGGCAGCCAAGGCATGCCCCCGAAGTCCTGAGAGAAGGGAGAAGGTCGCAGACATCTTCCAAGTAACTGCAGTAAACGTTCTTCTCCCCAGGCATGATCGTTTCAATCCACCAATAAAAAGTCAGGATAAGTCAGGATAAATTACCTTCTTCAGATAAAAATCTAATCCTTGGAATGGAGAGAAATTGCAGAATCACACAAACCATCACAGTTGCTTTTTCTGTTATCAATAACCTCAAAAAATTCAATTTACATAAATGGGAAAATGAAAAAAGACAATTAAAATGCACCAAAAATTTAAGAGTGGTCTCTAATGAGTGGTGGATAATGAGACATATTTCTAAGTCATATTATTTATAACCCAAACAATTTTGTTTTTCACAAAAATGAACATAATTAACAAATATAAAACTCTTATGAGAGGCCCTATGGGATAGTCATTCTCTGGAATCAAAGCAGGGTTGGAATTTTGCCTCTACACCTATGAGCTGTGTGACCTTGGGTAAATTACTTAACCTTTCTAGACGTCAGTTTCCTCGTCTGTAAAATCAGGATAATAACGATTTCCCAAGGTTAATGAGCATGAGATTATGTACATTGATCAGTAAGTAACCAATGTGATTATATTATCACTATTACTATAATTAAATTTAAAGATAATGTTCTCCTATAACCTTAAATTTTCCTCCTTTAAAACTTTTAGTCCCTCTGTATACAATTAAGAGTGTGAAAAATCTGGAAACATTTCTCCTGGTACTAGTTACACAAATGTGTGCGCACGCACGCACACACATACTCTTAATTCAAGGACATATGGATACCTAGAATATAAAAATATTTCCTAAGTTGTTTTCTATTTTACTTAGATCACTTCTAGCACTAACTCAATCTTTGCTTTTTACAAGAGTTTGGCGTGGTTAATTCTACCAGCTCTTCTATTTGGCACATTTGGTGTGCCAAAATGTATCTATCAGAGGCTGTGTTCTGTTGCACACAAGTGCAGTAGGTGGAATATCTCTCTGCTGCCAAAAGAGTATTTATATGCTCAGCAAATTTCCATGGCACTATATCAGTCGCACACTATTATCTGTAGTGTTGATAAGACAATAGGTATATCTTTATCCCTTTTTTTCCACTAAAGAAACTTTAATAGACTGCAAATGAATGAATGCCATTATTATATATTTGTGTATTGGGGACTTTCAATTCTTACAATACAGCAGATTAAGGGTAATAGTGAGCCACTTTCATTACACACACCTTGAAATGCTGAATAAAATAAAACAACAAATAAATATATAGCCAAAGTCACAAAACAGAGAAACCCTCAAATAAGAACTTGCTTATTTGTCTATCAATATACACCTTAAAGATCTTTTGTGTAGAGTACCTCATTATTTTAAGAGCTGCATAGTCTTCCTTAGTATAGATATACTATAGAATTGAAGCACAAAGAATGCAAGCTTCAGTGTATGTGTGGGAAAGGGTGGGGGGAAGTTTGATAGCAAATATGGAAAGAAGTCTTAAAGGCTAAGGACTTGAAGTTTTTTAAAGATTTTTATTTATTTAATAGAGAGAGAGAGCACAAGCAGGGGGAGCAGGAGAAGGAGAAGCAGGCTCCCCGCTAAGCAGGGAGCCTGATGCGGGGCTTGATCCCAGGACCCCAAGATCATGACCTGAGCCGAAGGCAGCTGTTCAACTGACTGAGACACCCAGGCGCCCCTTGATGGAATCTTATGGCCTCCAAAATAGAGTTGAGATTGAAACCTGCATAAAGCTAGAACCCTCAAATAGTTGGCCTATCTTGGTACAAGGCAGACTAGAAGAACTTCACTTGTATAACCAGGCAGACAGCAAAAAAGTTTTCCTCTTCCTACAGCTATATATAGTGGTTAAAATCTTTGTAAGAAAGTAAAACCTCAAGCTTGTGCCACATTCCAGTTGGAATATGAATTTACATGCAGAACATCTTATAGGACAGAAAATTAACATAAAAATTAGTCCTGCTGGTGAAATGCAAATGCAAAACTCCCCTAGAGAGAGATTTCCACAATCCACAGAAGAAACAGTCCCTGCTAAAGGTAAGGTCACAAACAAAAATTACAGATCACAAAAAAGAAAACCAAACTGAGTAGGAGTCTGCAGTATAACAAAGAGAATGGTTAAACCTCAGAATTAGAGGTAGTAGAATTTAAATACTTTCAACTTAAAGGTACTTGTCTTTCTTTCATTCTGGAAAATTTTACTCTGTAGCCTTTCTATTATTTCCATCCCCTCCATTCTCTCTCTTCCCTCCTTCTGGAACAGCTACCAGCTGAATGATGGAACACTCAGATTTATCTTCTATATGTCCTAACTTTTCTCTCATGATCTTTTTCATGGTACTTTACCACTAAGTAATGCAAGAATCCCTTGACACTAATTTTCTACTGATTAATTTGCTTTTCAGCCATGTCAATTGTTATACCAGGCCATCTATGGAAAACATTTTTTAATTAGTATTTTATTTTTTAATTTCTAAGATCTATAAATGCTTCCTTAATACATAAGACTCTTCCTATATTATGGATATGATAGTTTCTCTTATCACTCTTAGAACATAATAAAGCTTAACATCTTAATTCTGTTAATTTTTGTTTGTTGAGCATGATGCCTCAATTTCTTGGTATTATACTTGTTTTCCTCAAATGTGTGGTGATTCTTGGTTGTATACTCTTCTCTGATTATGTGATTTTCAGATCCCTATCAGTGTAAACTGTTTCTGTCTGCTGCACCTGACTTTGGGACAGGGTTAGGATATGAGTCAGACGTGATCTGAAGATGATTTATGTGATAGGATTTTTGACGTTCATGGAGGTCAGTAGCTACTTGAGCACTGGCCTGTTTTTCTAGCCCTAGTGTATGAGTCAATTCATCCACAGCTGCCCAGCACTTAGCACATGCAGAACAGGGAGGGGTTACTAATTTGCTGCTCCACATGCAGTTCCCTAATTTTTCAAATTGATAAATGCCCCAGACCCCCTTCCACTTAATATCCATTAGCTCTAAAAAATAAAAATAAAAAATAAAATATCCATTAGCTCTATACTCGTAGTTCTATCCAACCTCCCTCTACAGCAGTCATCTCTAGACATGCGTTGGTTTTTTTTGTTTTTTGTTTTTTTAAGATTTCATCTATCTACTTTAGAGAGTGTGTATGAGTTGGGGGAGGAACAGAGGGGAAGGGAGAGGGAAAATGAGAGAATCACAAGCAGACTCCACACTGAGCACAGAACCCCATGCAGGGCTTGGTCCCACAACATCCTGAGACCACAACCAGAGACCAAGAATTGGAAGCTTAACCAACTGAGCCACCCAGGCACCCCTCGGTTTTTCTTTCATTTAGTTTTGTTCCTCCAAACATTTGTTCTCTGGTAATATCTTTTAGAACTTAATAAAAATCTATTTCTTCTGATAGTAGGTTTCCCTGGTTTCCAATGCTATTAAACTATATTTTATTATTAATATCTATTTACATGTATTTTTGTGAGATTTAGTGGGCAGTAAGTGGTAGATATGTATGACCAGTCTGCCATCGTGAATCATTCTCTAATTTTCTTTTAAGTAAATCATTTGCGAACTTAGTACTGTGGCCATTAGTAAATCACAGATTTTCTGCAATAGACCTCACAATTGACCGGCAGACATTAGGTAAGAATTGTCATAGTCCTTCTGTCTTAGGGAATGTGTTTTAGTGAGAGATGGAGGGTCTGGGGCCAAACAGCCCAGTTAGTGGACTACTACCATAGGCTAGATTGGTGGTTCTCAACATTTTCAAGTATAAGGACATGTTTTCTGCATTTAAAAAAAGTTTATCGTTCCTTACAAAGTGTAATTAAACTTTTAGTATCCATTGTTTGAGAAAACACATAATAACAAAATGCAGTGATGATTTCCAGGTTCAATTATCTGTTTTTTTTAACTGCTAAGGGTGTGTCTCTCCACAATGAATTCCATAGTCTATTAAAGTTATAACTGCCTATTGGTACAAATAGTGCTCTTAAATTTCACAAGAATATTTGAATATTTTCAAGTTGTCCCTTTATTAGTATTTTCTAAGAATTATAGCTTTTACCAGGATGAGGATTGTTTTCTGTTTAACAAAGGGGGAAAAAAAAAAGTCCTTCATAAAATTTAATATTTTAAAAAATACCTTAATGAATGAGCTAATGGTTTTTAGTCCTTAACGTTGCTATTAATACCATAAATCTTTGTGTGTTTTAAGGTTTAAAGCAGTTTCCAATCTATTATCTCATTGGATCTTTACAATAATCCTATGGAGCAGGGAAAATAATACTATGTATGTCAATCTTCCAACTAATTAATAGACTCAGAGAACTTAAATAATTTCCCCAAGTTGGCAGTTAGCAAGCAACAAAACCAGGGCCAGAACCTAAGTTTCTCAGTGCTCTGTCCATTCATTCTCAAATGTCAATGCACAGGACAATGCTGGCCCATTGCAAACGAAAAAACAAGGTTAAGGAGTATAAAAGCAATTTCAAAACTTTTATTAAGAGATTGTCACTTTACTGCTTTTTGGGATTCAAAATGCTCTCTGTTAGACTTCTTATCACTATGATGGACTAAGTTGCTGTGGGAAGCACCTATCATACCTACACCGACAAAGGCTCGATAAACAAAAACATTCGAAATACACAACTAAGCACTAAAACAAGAAAGCAAAATCCTCAGGTGCCAGAAAAAAAGAGAACACTAGAAATTAGTGATCAAGAGGTAAGGTTAACTAGGCAACTGCAGAAGTGGAATCAGAAGTTGAGCTTAGGAGCTACAATGGGAGTTGAGGCCCCACGTGCAATGGAGCTGAAGCTCAGCTGTTGTGAAAAGGATTTTAGAATCTCTCTCCCATTAGCCTGAGAATTAGGGGGTGAAGCAAACTGATTACCTCCCAGACAACACACTTCCCTAACTAAGTTGTGCACAAAGTAGGAGCCACAGGTGTATTCCTGAGAAGTAGCACAGAAAACGCAAACCAAGGTGGCAACAGAAAAACCTGAGAATCAAAGATCCAGAAGAATCAGAGAAACCCAAAGGACCCTGGTATAGACAAAAGACAAATACACTACTGCCCCATAGTCACACTCTACAATCCTGGGGACATGAGACACCGTGGAAAGAAATACCTAAAGATGAGATGGAAAATACCTATCTTCCAGGGGAGGGAGTTAGCAGAATTCATGCCCTGAGAATTACAGACAACAGAGCAAAGAGACTATAAAGTAAGTAAGCTGAAATGATTCTGGACATAAAGGAATAAAAACTATACAGAAAAACCAGAACAGCATAAAAAATAAGAGGCATATTTCAGGGGGGGAAATAAGCTATAGAAATTCCAAAGATAAAAAATATATCATTTTTTTCAAAACTTAGATTAAAAAAAAATTTAAAAACTTTGTAGACTAAACATAGCTTAAAAGAAAGTTGGAAGGCAAAGTTGAAATCTCACAGAATGAAACACAAAAAGATAAAAAAGAAATATTAAAAAGAAAGAGGCACAGAGAAAATAGAACATTACTAAGTGTTCCAGAAGGACACAATAGAGGGAATATGAGAGAAATCTGCAATAAAAACGGCTATGATAGAGACTGCTACCTGTTCCCAATAACCAGTCTCCCCCTCTGCCCTTTTCACAGAATCACCCATTTTTAGCTAAGAACTAGGCTGCCCAGAATAAAGACAATATTTCCCAGTTTACCTTATACCTGGATTGGCTATATGACTGTGTTCTAGAATGTAACCAAAACAGCATGTACAACTTCCAGAAATGTCCTTAAAGAAGTAGGATTTTTCTCTCTTTTTCTTTCCTAGTAGCTCAAATGCAGATGGTATGATTTAAGTTTGATTAGAGAATCTACTTGCTGAGAATGAATGGTGGAACAATAAAATAAAAGGGTCCCTGAGCCCCTGACACCATCAAACACCACCTGGAGAGCCTCATCCATGTGAAAAAGAAATAAACTTCTATCTTGTAGGAACCACTTTGATTTAGAGTTGTTTTTTAAAACCACTTGCAGCAGAATCTAATTGTAACTTCTGATTGAGAATTTTCTACAATTAGAGAAAGATGGGAGTCTTCGATTTAAGGGAGCGAAATGAATTTTGAGCTAGAAAAAATGAAATTAAATCCACACATGGACACAGAATAATAAAACCACAGAACATCAAATGTACAGAGAAAAACTTTAAAAGCAAATCAGAGAGAAAAGAGATTGTTGCCCATAAGGAAAGACAAACTTCTCAGCCAGAATGAGAGATACAAGAAGAAAATGGAATAATACCTTGAAAATGTTGAAAGGCAGTAATGCTCAACATAGAATTCCATGCTTAGCTAAACTATAAGTCAAGAATGAGGACAAAATATGGACATTGCCAGACATACACATTTTAGCAATAATAGCAAGTACCTATATAATACAACTTTATAAGGCACGGTTCTAAGTGCTTTATATATTTTCACTCGTAATCTGCACAACAAGCCTCTGAGGTAGATACTATTAATATTACTATATTAAGGATGATGAAACTGAGATACAGGGAGGTTAAGTAACTTGACCAAGGTCACACAGCTGGTAAGTGGCCAAATTGGGATTCAAGCACAGGCATCCTGTTTCAGATTCCATGGTTTTAATCACTCACAGAATAGAGTTTTTTACTCACAGATCTTCAATGAGATCACTACTGAAATCATTTAAAATATTAGTATGGTGCTCGCTTTGGCAGCATATTTGCTAAAACTGGAACAATACAGAGAAGATTAGCACGGCCCCCGTGTGAGGATCACATGCAAAAGACTGGTATGGAACCTGGACAGAACAAGTAGGATGTAAGCAGAAAAACAAGAAAACTAAATCAGCGAATCCTATGGATCAATTTATGTATTGACTACAGAAATGTTATTTCATGAAATAATTCCAATATTAGATTCTAGGGGACTTTTTCCTCTTGTAGTGTCTTTATTTGGCAAAAGAAAATATTTGGCTACTCTATGTCAATTCCCCCCAAAACTTTGGTAATTTTCCTAGTCTGTGAAATCATAGTCTGGCAACCATTGATCTATTGTGCAACAAAGGCTTTTTGTTTTCTGTGTGTTTTTTTTAAAGCAAATTTGCAAAGTTAATTACTGGTGTGTCATACCAAAAAATATTTATTGGTATTAGTATATTTTGTTATTTGTATTCATTCTGTGAGAAGGACAGGCTGCATGTAACCATTAGTGAGAATCACTATTTTCCTCAAACACTGCTCCTCAAACACGGCTCCTTTGAAGGCCATGCTATAAATCAAAATGTAACAAAGGAGAAAAAAAACGCTTTCCACCACAGAAACTCACTGCTAACTTATTAAGGTTTATGGAGAAAATGCTTTTTGTTGATAAATTATATCAAGGTGATCTACAATATTTCAGCCCAGAAGGCAGAGCCCAGTGCTGTTACATGCCCACCAAAATCAAAGATGGGTAACCACACAGAACACTTCTGAAGGAGTGAATTTTGTGAGAAATAGAGAATATATGTTACTTTTTACTTGTAATAATAACTATTATAAAATTTTCTTCAAATTACTCTGTAAACTTTTTATGCTGTAGATTAAGAAAGCCAAAGGTTTTACTCTTAAGTAATTTTATAGGTCTCACACAATTTTCCCATTCTCTAGTCTACCTTGCATCAGAAAGAGATACCCCAAAAATGGTCCCCAGAGTTCCCAGCAATTTGCTTCACAATCATAGGCAAATGATTTGAAAAAAATGTATGACCTAGCACAATTTCCATGGCTAGAATCTTAATTGTGGCAGTAAAAGAAACTGAATTTCCAGATTAAGTTCTCTGTAAAAACAATTTAATTTTTTAGGGTGCTATTATTTCTTGCTTTGCTTTTTTGTTGTTGTTGTTGTTAAGATTTTATTTACTTATTTGAGAGAGAGAGACAGAGAGCACAAACAGGGAGGAGAGGAAGCAGGCTCCCCAATGAGCAGGGAGCCCAATGCGGGACTCGATCCCAGGACCCGGGGATCATGACCTGAGCCAAAGGCAAAGACTTAACCAACTGAGCCACTCAGGCACCCCTTTGCTTTTGTTGTTTTATGAGTCTGTGTGTTTCACTGTGGAAGGAGTTGGGAATACTGAGAAGGTATTTTTTTTTAATCTTTTTTTTTTTAAATTTGACAGAGAGAGACAGAGTGAGAGAGGGAACACAAGCAGGGGGAGTGGGAGAGGGAGAAGCAGGCTTCCCAAGGAGCAGGGAGCCCAACGCGGGGCTCGATCCCAGGACCCCGGGATCATGACCTGAGCCGAAGGCAGATGCTTAACGACTGAGCCACCCAGGCGCCCCTTGAGAAGGTATTTTTAAGTGTCAGCCTATAAAGTAAAAATTCCCTTGAAAGTCCCCTATATAGTCCATGATGTCCAGTATACAAAATTTTGTATACAGTAATTCTTATATACACTAAAAAATATCACTGAGCTATGGGACAAAAGGAAAATCCCTATCAGATGTCTGCCTACCTGTAGGGTTTCCTCCGTCCTGTTTTTATATTAGGCTTTTATAACCATAGTACATGCTTGTGTAGTGAAGGATTAACCTTGCCCAAAGAGAGGTCTGGCTTTTGCCCTTGACTTCTGTGACGTAACTTCTAAGACATTGGAATGTCCTGCTTGATAAGAGTGTCTTTGTTTATCTGGGGACCCTGGGCCATGCCAGAAAGTCTATGCTGACAATGCAATTTTTGGTGGGGGGAGAGGTCTTGGGCCACACAGTATTAGTTTGACCTCTGGAGGGGCTGGAGATTAAGGTCAGCCAGGTTGGCAGTCAACCATGACTATAGGACCAAGCTCAATTAAACACTCTGGATGCCAAAACTCAGCAAGGCATCCTAGTTGGTAATATTCCATGTGTTTCATCACAAGTTACTGAGAGAAGTTAGCACTGCTCACAACTTCACTGGGAGAAGACAAATGGAAGTTCATGCTTGGAATTCTCCTGGACTCTGCCCCATGTGCCTCTTTTCTCCACTGATTTCAATGTGTATCCTTTCATTGTAATAAACCATAACTGTGAGTATAAGAGCTTTTAATGAGTTTGGTCCTTCTAGCAAATTAACAAATGTGAGGGTGGTCGTGACAACCCCAAATTTGATGTCAGAAGTCAGGCCGCACTTGGGGATTCTCAAACCTTGCAATACAGATTTATTTGTGAAAATTAAGTAAGATGATGACATCTACAGTGAAAACCCTTGGTAATGTGGAATCTCTCACCATATTAGATAAAGTTGAAATATTTGATAAAAGTTAATAATAAATCGTATTTGTTTTGCTCTAAAAATGTTCCAAAGCATTTTTAGTTAAGAACTTCTGAAAATTTTTTTTTTTTTAAGATTTTTATTTATTTATTTGACACAGAGAGAAACAGCGAGAGAGGGAACACAAGCAGGGGGAGTGGGAGAGGGAGAAGCAGGCTTCCCGCCGAGCAGGGAGCCCGATGCGGGGCTCGATCCCAGGACCCTGGGATCATGACCTGAGCCGAAGGCAGACGCTTAACGACTGAGCCACCCAGGTGTCCCGAACTTCTGAAATTTTTAAGGACAAAGTATTGATTTTACTACAAGTAATCTCACAGATGGTACTAAAAAATGGCCGAAAGAAGAAGAACTCTAGATCAATCACTAAAACTCTCATTTCTTCAATCAGTCCTATTAAAGGTCCTTCAGGCCTGTAAGTGGGAATCCCAATCTCTGTCCTATATCCAGCACCACTCCCTCATAGACTTCCTTTAACTCTGCCCACAGCTTCCTAAATAATCCTTTTATTAAATTCTCCTCATTCACCTGATTTGACTGGCCACTATTTCCTGGCTAGACTTGATCAATACAGTGATTGGCACTAAGGCCACATGTGATCACAGAATTTTCTTAACACTGAGCTCCAGATTATTATTATGAATTGATTCAAGTTGACACTTGAAATGCATTTGTCATTCCTAGATTTGAGATTTAACAATATTCCTCCTGGTTTGAGCTCCCACCAAGAAACATGAAAAATGTTCCTTATTATCAGACATTTCATTGCTCTCTCACTTCTAAGTCACTGAGGAACAGCTTCTAATACCTCAGTTTTACCACTCTCCCTGGGACCTCAGTGATGAGAATTCTGGTCCAGTATACCTGTTGATATATAACATCCACCAAGAGCCCTGTGGCCCAATGAATTTCTGTATCATACCTCTTTATTTGCCAGTCACTTGCTTCTATAGCTCAAATATCCTCAGAGACCAGGCAGATGGTCTAAGAAAGACAGTGGTATAAACAATAGGCAGTTCTGATTTCTGGCACAACAGAGAAAAGATTTCTAAAAATCCACTCCTCCGTAAAAGAAACGAGAACACTAGGCAAAAATTGTTGAAATCAACTGTTTCAAAACTCTGAAAATTAACCAAAGGCTTACAACAATTGGAAGAGCATTTATTCAATAAAAATGACAGTCTCTGTGAGAACAGTAAGCTTTGTGGTGCTTTAACTTGCCCTGTTCCCATCCTACTCCCAAAAAGGATAAAATAATTAGGAATAAGTATAGCAAAAAAAGTGCAAGACTTTTACACTGAAAACCACAAAATGTTGTTGAAAGAAATTAAAGAAGATCTAAATAAATAAAAAGACAGAGCATGTTCATGGATTGAAACAAGTAATTTTAAACTGGCAACACTCCCTAAACTGGCTGACAGAGTCAACACAATACCTTTCAAAATCCTAGGTGCCTTTTTGCAGAAATTGAAGCTGATCCTAAAATTCATATGAAAATGCCAGGGGCCCAGAACAGCCAAACAAGCTTGAAAAAGAACAAAATTGGAGGACTCAAACATCCTGGTTTCAAAATTTACTACAAGATTATGGTGAATCAAGATAGGGTAGTACTGGCATAAAAAGAGACGTAAAGATCAGTGGAGATTGGACAGTTCAGAAATAAACTCATACATCTTTGGTCAATTGATTTTCAACAAGGGTGCCAAGACCATTCAATGGGGAAAGAATAGTCTTTTCAACAAACAGTGTTGGACAACTGGATAACCACATGCAGAAGGATAAAGTTGGACCCCTTCTTTACATTTAACAAAAATTAACTCAAAATGGATCAACAACCTAAATGTCAGAGTGAAAACTAAAAAACTCTTACAAATAAAACATAGGTATAAATATTTATCACCTTGGATTAGGCAATGATTTGTATGATGTCAAAACCACAAGAAACAGAAGAAAACATAGGTAAGATGGACTTTAAAATTTGTGCTCCAGAGAGCACCGTCAAAAAAATAAATGTCAACCCACTGGAGAAAATATTTACAAATCATTTAAGAGACTTGTATCCAAAACATATAAACCACTCAGAAACTCAACAATTAAAATAATACCCAATTAAAGATGGGAAAGGATTTGAATAAACTTTTCTCTAAGGAAGCTATACAAATGACCAATAAACACATGAAAAAATTCCCAACATCAAGGGACATTAGGAAATGCAAATGAAAACCACAATGAATAACCGTTTCATCCCCCTTAGGATGGCAAAATAAAAAAGACAAGTGTCTTCCAGGATGTGGAGCAATTGGGACCCTGATTCATTGCTGGTAGGATTATAAAATGCTGCAGCCACTGTAAAAATAGTTTGGTAGTTCTTCAAAAAGTTAAACATACAACCCAGTAATCCCACTTGTAGGAATATACCCAAGAAAACAGAAAATATATGTCCACACAAAAACTTACACACAAATGCTCATATCAGCATTATTTATAATAGGTAGAAAGCAGAAACAAGACAAATGTCCACCAATTTATAGACGAATCCATGAAATGAAGCGTACCCATAGTATGGAAGATTATGCAGCAGTAAGAGCAAATATTGAAAATACGTTATGCCAAGGGAAAGAAACCAGACGCAAAAGGCCACAAGTTGTATGATCCCATGTATAGAAGATGTCCAAAATAGGCACATCCATAGAAACAAAAGATCAGTGGTTGCCAGGGGCTGGGAATGGCAGAGGGGGAATGGGGAGTGACTGCTAATGGGTACAAGGTTTCTTTCTGAGGTGATGAAAATGTTCTGCAATCAGACAGTGGTGATCAACGCACAACCTCGTAATAAAAACCGCTGAATTCTACACTTTAAAACAGTACATTTTATTGCATGTCGATTACAGTTGACCTTTGAACAATGCGGGGGAATGGGGTGCCGAACCCCCCATGCAGTCTAAAATCCACGTATAACTTTTGATGCCCCCAAATCTTAACCGATAGCCTATTGCTGATGGAAGGCTTACTAATAATAGATTAACACATGTTTTGTATGTTATATGTATTATATATTGTATTCTTACAATAAAGCTAGAGAAAAGAAAATGTTAAGAAAATCATAAGGAAAAGAATCATGGTACTGTACTACATTTATCCAAAAATCTACATATAGGTGGATCCACTCAGTTCAAACCCATGTTGTTCAAGGGTCAACTGTATATCTCAATAAAGTTATTAAAAATGAGGCAATAAGCAGTGCTTGAACCTAGAGTAAACTAAGGAGTCAAGGCCCTTTCTAAAGACATCATAATTCAGAAACATTTTAAATACACGGCTGTTCAAATAAAATACCAGTAGTGCTGCCAGACCCAGACCAGGAAGGGGAGCAGAGTCAGGGGGTTTCCCTCTGAAGTGGGTCATCACTTCCTAGCTATCACAGTCTTTGTCTCCCACACGTAGGACCTGCTCAGCAGAGCACCAAGATCCAGCCCGGGTGTCCCCTTAGTGCGGGGCACCCTTCTCTGGTGCACCCTGCCTCCCCTGGGAATCTGACTGAAACTCTACCCCAGTAGGGCGGTTCCATCAATCCAGCCCAACTGTCCTTCCAACATTTTTGAAAATCTTGCATCCTCTCAGACCCAAGCCGCAGCTTCCCCAGGGGCTCCGCACTCGCTCTGCCAGCCCTTGCTGACTGGTCGTGCTGTGCAGCTTTATGCAGAGGACACACACCGGGCCACGAGAACCGTTAGTCATCCGGGTCACGGCACAATATTCCTCTCAGAGTAAGAACTTAAATCCTCAGTTTACCAAAAAGTAAAATGAAACTGACATAGACAAAACTTCCAAAAATTTGTGTAGGGTGTGTGTCTGTATGACTATCTGAAGTGAAATGATCCTAGATTTATGGACATTTGGACTCCTATCATCTAACAGCAATCCCTTCTCCGGAGGCTAAAAAAAATCCTAGAAATCTCTAAGGAGGCACCTGGGACCAAACCTGAGCCAAATGCTTAAAAATCTGGTTTCTAACCCCAAGGCAGGTCTTGGAACAGGTCATCTCATCCAAAGAAATACCAGTTTCATGATCCAAGAGCAGTTACATTCACTCTGCCTAAATCACAGGTGACCTGAAGGATCAAATTGGAATCAAAAATTTATTTGAAAGTGCTTTAAAATGTGTAAAACAACAGACAGGTGTGCCGTTTCTTTATCTTATCTTTGAAGTCCTGATCCTGTGAAAATTTTAATAGGCAAATAAAAATGGTTGTTTAAATAACTAGGATAATTCCTTGGTTACAGTGAAGCACTGTTCTGAAGGGAAGAAAAAGAACACTACTGCGTGCATTTATTTTCATATGTCTGTATATATATGACACATATATTACAGGTGCCTGGGTGGCTCAGTTGGTTAAGCATCCAACTCTTGATTTCAGCTCAGATCTTGATCTCAAGGTCGTGGGTTCAAGCCCAGCCTTGGACTCCATGCTGAGCATGGAGCCTACTTAAAAAAAAAAAAAAAAAAAAAAAAAAAAGGTTTTCTTTTTAGGCCACAGAGTAGGAGTAGTTTGTAAATCAATGTGACACTGACATTTCTCATCACACTGCTAAAAAGAAAATCACAGGCCCAAGATTGAGTCACTTTATGTTAAGGTCCTTGTCAGCAAATGAAGACTCAATACCTAACCTAACTGCAGTTTCAACCCCCTACGGAATGCGACCTTTAACCAGCCAACCTGGAGTTTCCTGGTCAGCACAAGGAGGTAGCCAGCATGAGGAGGTAACCCACTGAGAGATCCTCTCTGTTCCCCTTACCAGGGTGACTTTGCCTGAAACAATGCATTCTTTGCTAATAATTTCCTTTTTCCTGTTCCCTCCCTGCCTTTAAAAACCTTTTCTGCAGCTCAAAAGAGCTCCTTTCTATCTGCTGGATGGGATGATGCTCGATTCATGAATTATTGAATAAACCCAATTTGATCTTTCAGTTTATGTGGAGGAATTTTGTTTTTTAACAACACCAAAGTTGCCAGAGTTGTTAAAGGAACCCACTGATAGCAATGAAGGCCATCCCACTGCAGGGTAGTGGGATGTTCCCTTCTTCATCTTGCTTCCAACATTGTTGTCAGTACATTCACACAGCACAAAACACTGAGTAATTCCATCCTACTTTAGTCCTATATTAGACTTCTGTGCTGCCAGCTATCAAAAAGAAAAAAAAAAAAGAGTGAAAATTACATTTTCAGAGAAAGAAGAGGGAAAGGAAATAAAATTCCCTACCACCTCTGTAAGAATGTAAAGGAAATCATGAGATGTTAATTATAAAAAGTACTTTACATATTCCTTTAACAGTACAAATATTAGCTGTTATTCTGGTGCTTTAAAAAAAAAACCCTCTAAGGAAGAGTAGCAAGTTTATTAACTCAGACTTGTTGCTGCAGAATAGATGAGATGTTTTTTGTTTTTGCCATCCAGGATTCCACCCCTAGCATCTGATTTGGGCAGGAACCCAGACAACTTGTGGGACACACACGAATCTGTGGGTAGTTCCGCCTGGTGACTCTTCCGACGCTGACCCTGTTCAGCCTGAGCTGTGGGAAAGGTGCAGAAGCCTCGCTGGTCTTCAGAAGAAGAAAGTTCTGTGAAGGAGGCGCCTTGTCTTGTGACTTGGGTGGAGAGGAAGCCTGGGTGGGGGTGGCCTGGGACCCACCAAGGCCAGACAGGGTTCCTGACATTCTTGCGAACTTCTTAGAAGCCTTGAGAGGTGAGCCACAATCCGTGGAGGGACCGGCTGCCCGTCGGCTTTGGCCATCCCCGGGCTGCCTGCCCAGTGAACTGCTTTTATTGTTACCAAATGTCACTCCACCCAAGACAGGATTTTCCAAAGATTCCTTAGATGAATGGGAACTTCTGGTTGCTCCTTGTTTTCTGAAGTGTGTTATGACAGGCATTTGATCTGTTCCTCCTTTGTAATTCAGGAAAAATTCCTTAGGGCCTAGAGGGTGCCCTTTAACAGAAAGCAGCGGACATTGGTGTGCCTTTCCAGCCAGTTTCAGGGTCTCTGATGAGTGGATAGATTCATCTTCTCGCAGATGTGCCAATGTGTTAGGTTGCTCAAGGATGAAGAGGAAGCCCGTCCCTGTGCTGAATGTTGTCGTTTGATTTTGAGCACCCCACGTAGAAGGCAGGTTGAGATTGGGAAAAGTACTGAGCTTGGCCAGGGTGCCCAGGGACTGAGAGGAGCCAGCCTGCAGGTACCACCCTGGGGGCTGACAGCCTTCCCCAGGGTGCTGGCTCTCCTTGGATTTAGAGGGGAAAAGCCAGCCTGTCCTTATTCAACAGCCCCCCAACACACAGCGGTCTGGGCTTCTCCCTCTGGCCAGGAAAGGGGGTAGGAGCATCTGCGCCTGGCATCCGCTCTGGCGCTGGGTCCGGGGGGAGCGGAGGGGGCACTAATGTGTCCCATCCCAGGTTCCCATTGGCTTTGGGGAAGGGGCTAGACCCCTACACCACCCCAGCCCACGCCCATCCCAGAGCAAATACAACAGTCTGCAAATTTCAAGGGGGGAGGCGGGTGCCTGCAGGAGTCCCACCTGCTGTCACAGTTGTAGGAATCTTGCTTCTAGTAAATTTCAGACATGCCGATAGTGGGCGAGGGCCGAGGCCGCCTCAGAAGCGGCTCCCAGGAGGACGACACCAGCGCCAGAAACGCAGCGGCTTGCCAGGAAGCTAATCCCACAGTGTGGGTGAGCGCCGGAGGGGCCTGGGAGCTGCAGAGCTGCCTTGGGAGGAGCCGAGCCTAAGGAAGCAGGAAGGCAGGTTTCCCACCCCTGCCACTTCCCGGCTGTGTGATTGTGAGAATGCTACCTCACCTCTCGGGGTCACGGTCCTTCCTCTGTGACAGGAAGAGAACGCAAACAGCGACATCACAGCGTCCTAGGGAGTCCGTGAGATCTTGCACGTGGAATGCTTTGCCAACAATAGCGCCGCGAGCATGCGCGGAGCGGGCCCGGTGCCCGGTACTGTTAGCCGAACTTCACGTTTCTTAACTAGCGCCCTCACCGACACCTTCAAAGAGGTTCCTGTCACTGCAGCCATTAAAATGGGATAACGGGTAAAGAAAAAGGGGCAGAGATATTAAGTAATATTTGCCTACGACCAAACAGTTAAGAGGTATTTAAACCCACGGAGTCTGACTCGGAGGCTGCCCTCTGATCCTAGCAATTACATTACAAGGAGGGAAATTTTCGCATGTATGTTCATCCTTGAGGCTTCCTTCCTCCCTGACATGATATTGAATCAGTTGCTAAGATCTGTATCATCTATTTGTGTCTTGTATTTGTCCTCTTGTTTTTATTCTAACTCATTGTAGTGGTTTTGAAACATGACCTCAAACTTTCTCTCCCATCGAGAGGAGTCTATGTCCCATCCTCCTTGAATCCTCCTGCTAGGACCAACAGACCAAGGCAGAAGCGATGACAACAGGCTTCTGAGGCCTGGTCATAAAAGGCCATAGTTCACTGGTACCCTTAGCCCGCATGGAAGAAGCAGGACTTCCCGAAAGCTACCCCGCAGGGCAGGCCAGATGTAGACATTCCAATCAGGGTCCTGGCTGAGCCCAGTGGGCGAGTCTTCTCCACCAAGGAGCTAGATACAGGAGTGGAAAAGCGTGGAAGCAGCTCTTGCAGCTCTGGCCATTCACCTTTCTCTCCAGCAGAGGCCCCAGACTGGGGAGTAGAGGTGAGCCATACCCCCTGCATCATAAAACGGTTATCGTTGTTGGCCACTAAGTTTGGGCTTGTCTATTGTCTTGTAGTAGATAACCGGAACGCTCATTATGTCCCAAATGAGACTCCAGTGTGTCTGTGTCCCCCCTTGCAAATTTCTGCCTTCAAGTTAATGGCATCATAGGTCACCCCGGGGGTCAGAAACTTTCATGTTCCATCTCCCATCAGTCACTGAATTCTAGTTCTTCCATCTGTTTCCTGTTTCCTAGTTCCTCTGCCTCTGCCTTCCGCGGTTCACTACCACAGCACTCCACTCATTTCCAGGCAACAGTCTCCTAACTGGCCTGTCAGCCTCAGCTTCTCATACCCTGTTCGTTCACTGGTCTCTGCAGGTTCCCCTCAGTCTCATCAGTCTCAGCCTCGTGGAAAACTCTCCAAAGATTCCTCCTTGCCGTCAGAAGGACTTACGAGGCCTCCTCGGTATGACAGCCTCCCTCCAGACAGCCATGCCTCCAGTCTGACGCCCTGTGCTCACATATGGAGCTACTCATTCTTTCCAGAACATTCCAGATACATTCGTGCTTCTGTGTCTTTATCCATGCTGTTCCCTCTGTCTGGACTGCCCACACCTTCACACCTCTCCCATTTCACACTCTCTGAAGTTCCACCTCCACCAACCCCAAGCAGAACAAACTGTTCCTAGCTGATTATCCCGTTGTTCCCCAGGATGCATGTCACTTTTGTAGCACTTACTTGTCTGTCTTTATACTCTGCATCTCTAGTGTCTACTGTGTAGCCTGCTTGGCAGACAACATGTACTCTACCAACACTTTTGGGATTTCCACTACTGCCACCCTAATTCAGAGAATAATCTTCACCCGAATATAATTTGTCTTCTTAAAGTATAGCCGCCCACAGGTCATCCCCCGCCCCCCTCAAAAACGTAGGTGTCTCCCCACTGAATGAAGACAGAACTTTGCACGACATCTGTGATCCATGCCTTTGGACTGAAGGAGACCTGGAGTAAGGTTCAACCAGTAAGTTGGATGGATTAACGTATTGCCCACCTCTGTGCTGTCTCTTCATCTCTCTCCAGCATGGCACGGTCTTCAGTTTTTTAATTTCTACTCGTATTTATCTTCCTAATAGTCTCTTTCTCTTGGACAGTTTATTCTTTGATTTTGCTTTTGAGTCTCCACATTAGGTCTCAGGAATGACCAGGAGGCAGGAGGTCATATTCATTTCTGGGTGTTAGATAGCAAGTTCGCTTTCTTTCTTGCCCATTGCCAAAGCAATGGAAGGTAGACATGGAAGATCAGAGACATGGTGTCTCGCCTTCTTTCCAATCACAGTCACCAGCATTTTACTGTGCGACATCCTCCTGCAACAGTGCTTTCTCTCTTCTACTCCAGACTCTCCAAAGTAACTGGTGGTGCAGTTTTAGCTGAGCACTCTTTGCTCTACAGTTATTTTTTTTATTCATTTGTAAATATTGTATTAAATTCAAGATAATCTATGTATTGTGGTCACAATGCATATATTGTAGAGATGTGAATACATACATACAAAGGTGTGATGCAAGGAGCAGCATTATTTGAAAGTGACCTGGATGCTCATTCTGAGTTGTATGGACAATCAGGGGCTCTCTGTCTTCTACCAGTGGGAGGACTGAGCCTACACCTTGCTCCTTACAGGACTAGGAGCTTCCTTTTCTCTGATAGCAGAGACTGCAACTTTCCATAGTTCCTGATATCTCCAAGTTCTAGGCAGTTGTGCTTCCCAAACAACTCCTGAAAACAGCTGAAATCCCTAATCCAGACTCCATGGTGTCAGGCACCATGCCCTCATGCTGTCATGCTTCACCCATAAAAAGGAGACCCACATTTGGGGAGGGATCTCTCCAATGGAGCCCTGACCCAAATTTGAATCCAGCAGTGATCTGACCTGAGCAGGATGGGGGCGGGGGGGGGGGGAGGATCAGGTGGACTAGTGCCTTTTTTAAAAAAATTGTGGTAAAATTCACAGCACATAAAAAGTGCTGTTTTAACCATTTAAAAATGTATAATTCCCTGCAAACACAAAACCAGCCCTACAAGAAATATTGAAAGGGGTCCTCTAAGCAAAGAGGGAGCCTAAAAGTAACATAGACCAGAAAGGAGCACAGACAATATACAGTAACAGTCACCTTACAGGCAATACAACGGCACTAAATTCATATCTTTCAATAGTTACCCTGAATATAAATGGGCTAAACGCCCCAATCAAAAGACACAGGCTATCAGATTGGATAAAAAAACAAGACCCATCGATATGCTGTCTGCAAGAGACTCATTTTAGACCCAAAGACACCCCAGATTGAAAGTGAGGGGGTGGAAAACCATTTACCATGCTAATGGACACCAAAAGAAAGCTGGGGTGGCAATCCTTATATCAGACAAATTAGATTTTAAACAAAAGACTGTAATAAGAGATGAGGAAGGACACTATATCCTACTTAAAGGGTCTACCCAACAAGAAGATCTAACAATTGTAAATATCTATGCCCCTAACATGGGAGCAGCCAATTATATAAGGCAATTAATAACAAAAGCAAAGAAACACATCAACAACAATACAATAATAGTGGGGGACTTTAATACCCCCCTCACTGAAATGGACAGATCATCTAAGCAAAAGATCAACAAGGAAATAAAGACCTTAAATGACACACTGGACCAAATGGACTTCACAGATACATTCAGAACATTCCATCCCAAAGCAACAGAATACACATTCTTCTCTAGTGCCCATGGAACATTCTCCAGAATAGATCACATCCTAGGTCACAAATCAGGTCTCAACTGTACCAAAAGATTGGGATCATTCCCTACATATTTTCAGACCACAATGCTTTGAAACTAGAACTCAATCACAAGAGGAAAGTTGGAAAGAACTCAAATACAGGGAGGCTAAAGAGCATCCGACTAAAGAATGAATGGGTCAACCAGGAAATTAAAATCTTTGGGATACAGCAAAGGCAGTCCTAAGAGGAAAGTATATAGCAATACAAGCCTTTCTCAAGAAACGAGAAAGATCTCAAATACACAACCTAACCCTACACCTAAAGGAGTTGGAGAAAGAACAGCAAATAAAGCCTAAACCCAGCAGGAGAAGGGAAATAATAAAGATCAGAGCAGAAATCAATGAAATAGAAACCAAAAGAACAGTAGAACAGATCAACGAAACTAGGACCTGGTTCTTTGAAAGAATTAATAAGATTGATAAACCCCTGGCCAGACTTACCAAAAGCAAAGAGAAATGACCCAAATAAATAAAATCATGAATGAAAGAGGAGAGATCACAACCAACACCAAAGAAATGTTTCAAACAACTATAAGAACATATTATGAGCATCTATATGGCAGCAAATCAGATCATCTGGAAGAAATGCATACATTCCTAGAGATGTATCAACTACCAACACTGGACCAGGAAGAAATAGAAAACCTGAACAGACCTATAACCACTAACGAAATTGAAGCAGTCATCAAAAATCTCCCAACAAACAAAAGCCCAGGGCCAGATGGCTTCCCAGGGGAATTCTACCAAACATTTAAAGAAGAATTAATACCTATTCTTCTGAAACTGCTCCAAAAAATAGAAATGGAAGGAAAACTTCCAAACTCGTTTTATGAGGCCACCATTACCTTGATCCCCAAACCAGACAAAGACCCCATCAAAAAGGAGAATTACAGACCAATATCCTTGATGAACATGGATGCAAAAATTCTCACCAAAATACCAGCCAATAGGATCCAACAGTCCATTAAAAGGATTATTCACCACGACCAAGTGGGATTTATCCCTGGGCTGCAAGGTTGGTTCAACATCCGCAAATCAATCAACGTGATACAATACATTAATCAAAGAAAGAACAAGAACCATATGATCTTCTCAATAGATGCAGAAAAAGCCTTTGGCAAAGTACAGCATCTTTTCTTGATCAAAACTCTTCAGAGTATAGGGATAGAGGGTACATACCTCAATATCATAAAAGCCATCTATGAAAAACCCACAGTGAATATTATTTTCAATGGGGAAAAACTCAGAGCTTTCCCCCTAAGGTTAGGAACACGGCAGGGATGTCCACTATCACCATTGCTATTCAACATAGTATTAGAAGTCCTAGCCACAGCAATCAGACAACAAAAAGAAATCAAAGGCATCCAAATCAGCAAAGAAGAAGTCAAACTCTCACTCTTTGCAGATGATATGATACTTTATGTGAAAAACCCAAAAGACTCCATCCCAAAACTGCTAGAACTCATACAGGAATTCACTCAAGTGGCAGGATATAAAATCAGTGCACAGAAATCAGTGGCATTCCTATACACCAACAACAAGACAGAAGAAAGAGAAATTAAGGAGTCGATCCCATTTACAACTGCACCCAAAACCATAAGATACCTAGGAATAAATCTAACCAAAGAGGCAAAGGATCTGTACTCAGAAAACTATAAAATACTCATGAAAGAAATTGAGGAAGACACAAAGAAATGGAAAAACGTTCCATGCTCATGGATTGGAAGAACAAATATTGTGAAGATGTCAATGCTACCTAGAGCAATCTACACATTTAATGCAATCCCTATCAAAATACCATCCACTTTTTTCAAAGAAATGGAACAAATAATCCTAAAATTTGTATGGAACCAGAAAAGACCTCGAATAGCCAGAAGAATGTTGAAAAAGAAAAGCAAAGCTGGTGGCATCACAATTCCGGACTTCCAGCTCTATTACAAAGCTGTCATCATCAAGACAGTATGGTACTGGCACAAAAACAGACACATAGATCAATGGAACAGAATAGAGAGCCCAGAAATGGACCCTCAACTCTATGGTCAGGTAATCTTCGACAAAGCAGGAAAGAATGTCCAAATGGAAAAAAGACAGTCTCTTCAACAAATGGTGTTGGGAAAACTGGACAGCCACATGCAGAAGAATGAAACTGGACCATTTCCTTACACCACACACAAAAATAGACTCAAAATGGGTGAAAGACCTCAATGTGAGACAGGAGTCCCTCAAAATCCTAAAGGAGAACACAGGCAGCAACCTCTTCGACCTCAGCCGCAGCAACTTCTTCCTAGAAACATCGCCAAAGGCAAGGGAAGCAAGGGCAAAAATGAACTATTGGGACTTCATCAAGATAAAAAGCTTTTGCACAGCAAAAGAAACAGTCAACAAAACCAAAAGACAACCAACAGAATGGGAGAAGATATTTGCAAATGACATATCAGATAAAGGGCTAGTATCCAAAATCTATAAAGAGCTTCTTAAACTCAACACCCAAAGTACAAATGATCCAATCAAAAATGGGCAGATGAACAGACATTTTTCCAAAGAAGACATCCAAACGGCCAACAGACACTTGAAAAAGTGCTCAACATTGCTCGACATCAGGGAAATCCAAATCAAAACCTCAATGATATATCACCTCACACCAGTCAGAATGGCTAAAATTAACAAGTCAGGAAACAACAGATGTTGGCGGGGATGCGGAGAAAGGGGAACCCTCCTACACTGTTGGTGAGAATGCAAGCTGGTACAGCCACTCTGGAAAACAGTATGGAGGTTCTTCAAAAAGGTGAAAATAGAGCTATCCTACGACCCAGCAATTGCACTACTGGGTATTTACTCCAAAGATACAAATATAGGGATCCGAAGGGGTACGTGCAGCCCGATGTTTATAGCAGCAATGTCCACAATAGCGAAACTGTGGAAAGAGCCAAGAGGTCCATCGACAGATGAATGGATAGAGAAGATGTTGTGTGTGTATATATATACATAGATATATATATGCAATGGAATATTATGCAGCCATCAAAAGGAATGAAATCTTGCCATTTGCAACGACGTGGATGGAACTGGAGAGTGTTATGCTGAGCGAATAAGTCAATCAGAGAAAGACATGTATCATATGACCTCACTGATAGGAATTCTTAATCTCAGGGAACAAACTGAGGGTTGCTGGAGTGGTGGGGGGTGGGAGGGATGGGGTGGCTGGGTGATAGACATTGGGGAGGGTATGTGCTATGGTGAGCACTGTGAATTGTGCAAGACTGTTGAATCACAGATCTGTACCTCTGAAACAAATAATACATTATATGTTAAAAAAAAAAAAGAATAAGAAGATAGCAGGAGGGGAAGAATGAAGGGGGGGAATTCGGAGGGGGAGATGAACCATGAGAGATGATGGACTCTGAAAAACAAACTGAGGGTTCTAGAGGGGAGGGGGGAGGATGGGTTCACCTGGTGATGGGTATTAAAGAGGGCACGTTCTGCATGGAGCACTGGGTGTTATACGCAAACAATGAATCAGGGAACACTTTATCAAAAACTAATGATGTAATGTATGGTGATTAACATAATATAATAATAAAAAATAATGTATAATTCCCTGGCTTTCAGTACATTCACAATGTTGTGTGGTCATCACCACTATGGTAAGAACACTGAAGTGGTCTAATTCTAGAACAATTTCATCACCCCCCCAAAAAAGACCCCTGTACCCATTAAGCTCTACAGTTATTCTTACAGATGGAACCCTAAAATGTTTCAAATGGAAGTCTTTTCTCTTCTCTGGTTCTGTTATGAAATATTTCAAGCAATTCTATATCCATGCACTGGAAGTCCTATTTAAAACTAGCTATTCTGAGCAATACAATTAGAGTTATCTGGTTGAAGAATGATATTTAATAACTGTTTGGACATTCATAGTTCCTTTGGTTATTGGTGGCATTTAAAGTAAAAAGAAAAACTACCTCAGGGCAAAAGGAACATAAAGATTTTGATACTTCAAGTAAACGTAAAATAATGCTTACAGAACCAGGAAATATACCCTAAGTTTCTTAGGGAATAACTAATTCCTTCCCAAATTACAGCATAATTGGTCTCCACATTTAAAGAACTTAAACATCAGATTTCTAATCTTTTCTTTTTTACTTGCAAAATACAAACAGAATGAGCAAGTGTTAAATTTCAGCTCCAGAGCAAATGATGAAATGTACATGTTAAGACACGTTTCCTGTTTCCCGTCAGGCTCCTTCATTCACTGCTGTGCGTGTTTGCCGCTCACCGACGCTCAGTGCTGCTTTTCTACTCTGCATTGACCTCCCTGGTCTATAACAAGCATTTATTAAACTTATTGGAAAAATATTTTTTTTGTTTCGCTTCTGTACATAGTATCTAGTAAAGTATTAAAAAAAAATGCTGGCTGTCTTTTTATGACATTTGTCAGTTAAACTTTCAAGGTTTCTTTTTCTTCTTAAGGCTTTCTAGTTGTCAGCACCTCAGAATACCCAAAAACACCCTATGCCCAGAGGCTACGGAACTAAGGAACAGATCAGATTTATCTACACAGAACGCAAAATGTAAATATGGCCCCAAATAGAACTTTAATAAAGTTTAAAAAAATAAATGGAAAAGTGAGAAAGTATTTGTGGCACTATAAATATTAATATCCCTAATACATAAAGTTATCAAATGTTCTATAGAAAAAGCTCATATAAGTCAGATTAAGTCAATAAAAATTAATAGGAAAATGGACAAAGGGCATGAACAAGCAATTCAAAGAAAAAAATACAGTGTGAAGTTCACACGAGTCTGTGTGTCACAGTTTTGTGAATGGCCAAGTGTTCTCATGATGTAAGGAGTCCACGCCACTCGCCTTAGTAATGCTCCAACAGACTGTTTTCCTGATTTCCACTCTCCTGGCCAAGTCTCTATTGGGTGGACAGCACATTAGGTTTACAGAAGGTACTCTTTAGTCCCTGTGGACTATTTATTTCTTATAAAGGGAATTCATGACAACACTTATAAGGATACTGCCCAGTGGTGTGTTGGTAAATGTTTAACAACCAGCTCTCCTGGAGAAACTACCCCCTGGCTTGTAATATTTATCAGTTTCCTTAGTGTCATTGCAACTTCCAAGCCTGAGTTCAAGATACCAACAAAATGTCACTGACTATTGGGAAGACGTGCACACACACAGTAACATACCATCATACACTATTTCTACCTCAAAAGCAGAGGTAATGGTGAAGTGTAATAAAATCATTAGGAAGTGACATTTGTTTTTAATATGTTATTTAATCATAAATGTATATGGTTTAGCATCTAATAATGGCCAAGTTCAAGAGCGTTCTGACAAAATTCCTGAAAATTTAACAGCTGGCTCTCATGAGCCCGTAAAAACTGACTCCAGCAAAGCCCCGAGACTCCCACAGTGCAAGATGTTACAGATACCTTTTTGCCTGGAAAAATCACAGTCATTTATTCCCTTAGTGGATACCCAGATCTCCCTGTGTTTTGGACAACACACGTGTCTGTATGGTGACAGGCAGTGTCTATGTTGAAGCATGTGTCTGTATTCACAGCTCCCTGGGCTTGGTGTCGGGGCTGGACGGCGCAGTAGATAAGGAAAGGCACCCACCCTGGAGTCAAATAAACCAGTACTGTTCTGCATCAATGTACCATTTAATTAATCTTTGGCTCTTAATTTAATGATTTACTATATTACCTATGTAATAAAAAAGAGATCCAGCAGGTAGAGAACATTCTTAAACATAAAGCAGATGTGAGGTTTAAGGACTGACATCTGCACAGCACTCAGCAGCTAACAGGAGCCTAATACATACTAGGACCCTTTCTCGTTAGCGAGCATCTCCACAGCTCCAGGTGAGGGATTGGAGCTATTTAGAGAGACCTGCAGAGCCAGGCAGCGTCAGGACACGGCAGGCTGAATGAGACTCCTTTGCTTTTTACCTGATTTGGAAATCAGGTTGGGAGAAACACTGATTTTATCATTCTGGTGCCTGGCAACGGTCTGTCGCCTCATCCCCAAGGCCAGCTGCCGTCGTGTGGCAGGCTCTCCAGATAGAGCCGTCCTCGGTTCGTGGGGACACTGTTCCTCTGGGTCACCCAGGTCGGATGCATAACCAGTGCCCTTCATTCTTGGGATCAATCTCCGCCTCATATGGTTCTGCAGCCACAGAGCCAACCCAGGGGGTGCTCAGTGCTGCTTCTCTATTCTGCATTGACCTCCCTGGTCTATAGCAAGCATTTATTAAACTTATTGGAAAAATAAGTACAAAGCTTTTCAACGGGACAACTATATATGACAGTGATTTGAATTCTTCCCTAATTAACTGATCAAATCACATGCTTTGTACTTGTGAATGGATTGTTGTTGTTTTTTTTTAGAACATCAGAAATTTACTCTAAAATGTATTTCAGAAAATATAGAGGTGGATTTACCCAACAGTTGTCTAGGGTAGAAGAAATACAAGAGTTCTCATTTTCCCCAAGAAACAGTATAATCAATAATGAAGGGCAGAGGTAATGGTTTGAACAATGACGACAAAACTTAGTAACACATCTAAAAACAAGATATGTGGTAGGATATGTAAGGGATATGTAAGGATTCACCAAACAAATAAAAAAGAAGTACTTGATGAAGGGGGAAAGCTGAAATGCCTTCTGCTCACTCTACCTGTCCAAATCAAACTCTCTTTTCAAGTCCCAACCCAGGTCCCGAAGAAGCCTCCAGTAAACAGTTCTTGGATGCCCATCCCCTGAACTCCCATGACTACACAACCGCTGTTGTTATCTCTACCGCTTTGTTTCTTCTTTCATCACATTCTGTACTGTTGTCTTTACAGAGAGTCCAACTGTCCTATTTTAACATCATCCGGTTTTGAGGGCAGAGAACAGGTCCTGTACTTTCCCGTAAGCTTCCTATAAGAGGCAGTAATTCATGAAAGAAGCAAAGCGATGAAGTCACAAATGAACCAACACTATGGATTTGGGCAGAGCACAGCTTCTGTGGCACCCAGTTTCCTCATCCGGCCTTACCCAAGGAGCTTACAGGCATTCAATTTACAAATGAAGCTTTTGCTGTAAATGTGGCCGACTGGCCTGGGGTCAGTGTGACAGGCATCTCCGAAAAGTGATGTGACTTTCCCCAACAACCCCTCCTCATCCCCTGCATAATAAAAATAGCCAGGAAGGAATCTTTGGTGTTCACTTGAGATCTTATCCTTTATTTCCAGGTTTCTCTAGTTCATATCTCCTCTAGGACAGTGTTTTCAGATGTAGGGTTGGTGGACAGTGTTTTCAGAGGTAGGGTTGGTGGATCGCCTCCTCAGATCTCCTGTGGCCCTGGGGAAATATGCAGATTCCTGGACACCACCCCCCCACCCCGCCCAAGGCTGTTGGATCAGATTCTCAGGTGGGAGGCAAGGCCTGCATCTCCCACGTGACTCTTCTGTACTCTCAAGTTTAAGAGTCTCTTACTGAGAAGAGAAGGGAGAGAGGAGAAAGAAGCATGTTAGGTGGCTCCCATAGGCCTGGTACTGGTATTTAAGATGCCTCCATGGATTCTCACACCACTAAAGGTCAATTTTATCACTCTCTTTCAGAGAGGAGTCTCAGACACTAATGTACCTATAAGACAGATTGCCAAAGGCCCCACAGCGCGTTAGTACTCACACCGGATCCTGATGCAGGTCCATCTGGCCCCATGTCTTCCCTTCTTTCCATGACATTACAGCGCTCACCCCACTACTACCCAGGGCACCTCTCTATTTGCAGACATTTGAGATCCCGGGTTCCAGTTGATATTTTCTATGTTGACCAAATGGACTTCTGAGATGCTATTCCTACTCCACAGATCATTTTCCAGAAGAGCTAAAAGCTCAAAAAGCTCCTGGAAATTTCTCATCTACCTATGGTGGGTATGTGTTTATCACCTCTCCCCCAACTGCAATATCACATGGGTTGGGTATGAATCCTCCACACCTGCCCTTGGCGCACGCGCACACACACACACACAATTATACCTGAGCTTTATGGGACAGGCACTCTATATAGACGCATGCTGCCATGGGAACATGGGTACAGAATATGTAGCTGGTTTTCCTCTTTCTTGTACAGATATTTTCAAAACAGTGTTTCTTTGGTGATATCTTTTTTAGTCTCCTTGTTTCCTTGACTACATAATGAAAGCCTCTGGGTGCTTTTTAGTAGATCCTTCTCTACTGAGCTTGGTGGCTGAATGAGTATTCCTATTCTTGATTCAAAGTCTATTGTATTAATTATATCATTCATCTATTTGCAACTGAATCTCAGAATATGTTTGCATAAAACACCTCCCTGCCCAAGAATTTACGATCATATCCTTCTCTCTACTCCATCAGCTCAAGTTCTCCTGCTTTCAAGGGCTGGTGTTGCCCCGTCCCTCTCTGCTCAAACCTTCCTCTGCCACCTCTATTCCAGACCCAGGTGTTATTTTGAATCTCTATGCCTATGTTCATACTGGTTCTCATGTGAGGTTCTAATCCAATTTCTAATTAAGTTGTTAAAACTCTCTAGGACTATTTCTTTATTTACCATAAAGAGCTTCCATTGATTACTAGAGCTACCATTTGCTACCCTAAGTATTTTATACATGTTTTATCAAATCCTAACACCCATTAAAAGGGATACTATTGTTCCCACTGTACAGATGAAGAAACTGAGACTGACAGAGAATAAGTAAACTGCCCCAAGGGACACAGCTAATGAGGATCCAAGGAATTGGAACCTGTTAAAAGACTCTTCCTTTCCTTTTTTTCAGTGAAGTTTTCCTCCACTGTTCTACTCACTTCTGTAACCAGGTGTGTATGTGTGTGTGTGGAGGGGGGTCCCCACTCCAACCAGTTCTCCAGCACCAGCTGGGCATCCTGTCCAATCCAGTTCTGACAGGATCCACCTGGAGTTAGCATTCAGCTCCCACAAGGGCCCTGATCCACAAGACTGTCCCCTTAATCCAGATGCCAATTGCACATCTGGCGTTATCACCTGCACCTCTAACCAACTGGCTATAAATCGGTGTTCCCACAATCCCCTCCTCGGGTTTGGTTATTTCCTAGAATGGCTCACAAAACTTAGGGAAACACTTGCCTACCTTTACCAGTTTATTATAAAGGCTATGATAAAGGATATAGACTAACAACCAGAAGAAAAGATACACAGGGGAAGGTCCAGAAGGGTCCTTAGCACAAGAGGTTCTCTTCCCGTGGAGCTGGGGTGCACTACCCTCCTAGCATGTGGATGTGTTCACCAGCCAGGAAGCTCTATGAATTGATCCTTTGGGGATTTTTTTGGAAGCTTTATAGTATAGGCATGATTGGTGATGAACTCAACCTTTAGTCCCTCGCTGAAAGTTGTAGAGAGTGGGCTGAAAATGCCAACCCTCTAATCACAAGGCTGGTTCTCCTCACCCTCGGGTCTTTCCAAAAGTCACCTCATTAAAATAAACTGAGGTGTGGTTGAAAGGGGCTTCTTCTAAATAACCAAAGACACTCCTTTCCCCTTTATCTCCTCTTATTACTTAGGAAATTCCCAGGGCTTCAGGAGCTCTGTGCTCAACTTATGTTCGGTCCACAAATTCTGTGATACCCCTCCTTTCAAGAATTGGAGCTTAATTCTACTTCTCCTGCTGTGGGTGGTATTTAGTGACTCTCTTCTAATGGCAGTATGTGGCTTCTGAGACTAGATCATAAAAGGCATTAGCGCTTTCCCCTTGCTCTCCCTCTCAGATCACTGGCTCTGGGGGAAGCCAGCTACCATGTTGTAATAATACTCAAACAGCCCAGCGGAGAGGTCCACGTGCAAGAAACCGAGGCCTCCTGCCAACAGCCAGCAAAGAACTGAGACGTTCTGCCAACAGCCATGTGAGTGAGCCCTCTTGGAAGAAGATCCTCCCATCTCATTCAAGCCTTCAGATGACTGCAGCCCAGCCAAATCTGAATTCCAGCCTCAGGACAGTCCCAAAGCTAGAACCACCGGCTAAGCTGCTGTAGAATTTTTGATCGGCAGAAACTGAGTTTTTTTAAGTGCCTAAGTTTGAGGTCGTTTGTTTCACAACAATAGGTAACTAATAGACAGGCTTCTCTATAAGACATCCCAAGCACTATTTCATACATACTCTCTTTTTTCCTACTCATGTACTTTGAAGTGAAGGATTCTGAACCTCTAGAAGGCCACAGATGGAAGGAGGCAGGATCCCTGAGTCACTGGGAGCAGAGGTAACCTAGAAGGCCATCCCTTCTGTGTTAAACCATAGGCTCGTGCTACTCACTCTGTGAATATACCCTCCTTCTGACTTCGCAGAGCATTTATTAGTCTTGACCACACAGGATATAATTATTTGCCTTTTTTCCATGAACATCAAACAAGTGGTTAGAAGATGCTTGGCAGTATGTGCTTTGCAAGCATGTATCAATTAATCCTCATAATTTTTCAGATGTGGAATCTGAGACAGGGGAAGGGACTTGCTCAAGATCACATAGCCCAGAAGAGGCAAAGCTGCTAAGTGTTCTGATCTAAACTCGGAGCTCTCGGCCTCTCTGACGTGCTCCCTCCTTTGTATCCCACACAGTGCCCAACACAGTCTCTCGCATACAGTTGTTGTTTAATCAATGTCTGTGACTGCATGAAAATGTGAATGAACAAATGGTAATATATTAAGAAGGGAAAGGTCATGGAAGTTCACAAATAGTCCAAAAAACCTGTTGTCCTGAAATCTTGTTTTCCTCTTACAAACGCCCTCTTTTACTCGTATGCATCTGAACTTTAGGGTGTTAGTGGCTAGAACACATAAAGAGATTCATTCACTGGAGGAAAAGCATGCTTCGAGAATACTAGGAAATTCTTCATAAAGTCTACAGCTTTAAATAAAGAGCTCGAAGTGCTTCAGGACATCAAACAAATTCGGGACTTTCTGAAGAGCCGACTCATTAAGGAAAGTCACTGTAATCCACGGGCACCTTTTAAGGAGAGGACAGGAACTACTGTACTGATGGGTGCCCATTTCTCTAGAAACCTGTGTCCATTCACGGGGCCTGGCGGGGGGAACCTCGGCATGACGACAAAGGCCGAATTGTTCTCTTCAGAACAACACGCTAATGCAGTGAAAGAGTGGGTGCCCTGTGTACCAAGGAAGAAAGGCCGTAAATGAGTCCCTGGCACCAACACAGCAGGTCAGCCTTAACAAAGAGGGGGACAGAGCTCCCTGCCAAAGACCAGTCTCAGCAAGCTGCTTCTAGGAGTGAAAACCCTATCAGATTTAAACTAAAACAGCTTAATTTCTCAAGTACGCAGGCGGTGCAGCCTGGGAAAAAGAAGACTATCCCTTCCTAGGGAGGGGAGATAAGTAATGAATAGTCCCAAAGTCCAGGTCTTTCTTTCTGATTTATTCAGAATTGGTACTAGCTTCAAGCCACTGCCCTATTTCCAAGTTCACGCCTGTATCTATTCCAGTCCCCCCAAAGAGAGCTTAAACCTTCCTGATTGTAAACATTCTTTTTCCGGAAATAAAAAAAAAAATGTTTAAAGTGGTTAGCTTTGGGGAGAGTTAGGGGGATCAGGGAAGGGGGAGACATTTGTTTTCCATTTTTACCTTCTTGTATTAATGTTTTATTGCATTATACTTTACTTCTTTAAATGTTAGAGTCCACCAGGGTGAGGATTTGACTATTTGGGTCTTCATTTTCCCATCATTCTGTTTCAAAGAAATTATATTTAATTTTTCTAAGTTTTTTAACTACAAATCTCTGCTCTAAAACAACACTTCCTATTCCCATAAGCAAAAACCTTGCTTCTCAGAGAAAAGTCCATTCAGTGTGTGTTCCTCAGAGCAGAATATTACAAAACACCTTCACTGAACGACAACAACAAATGGGTTACTGGGTTTTTCTGTAATTTTACTATTGTTTAAGATGGCATAACCACATACTACTCTTTTATAGAGAGCCATGGTTTCTAACTCAGGGTGATTCCCCCCCCCCCCAAAGGACGTTTGGCAATGCCTAGAAACATTTTTGGTTGTCCTAAGCAGGGGTGTGTGTCCTACCAGCACCCAGAGAGGCTGCTAAATACCCCCACGGTGCACAGGGCAGTCCCCACAACAAAGAATTATCTAGTCCAAAATGCCAATAGTGTCCAGGTTGAGAAAACCTCACTTGTTGACTCCATTGCATAATATGTAGAAATTAAACTTGTGCTCAAGGAATAAATGATTTGATGGGAGGGGAATCATCTCTTAATTATTTGGCTGACACAGCAAGTATGAGGTTGAGATTGGCCAGATTCGGGAGCAGGAGTTTGTGTCCATTCTTCCTGGATATACCAGGTACTTGATAAATGCTTCGAAATGGAACTGAAACTCTACTGTAGTCTGTATTCATTTACATAATAAGTATTTGTTGAATCTCTGCTGTGTTATCAGGTAAACACAGATAGTAAAAGACTGTCCAACTATAAGCACATCTGTCTTAATAAAAACAGAAGTGCTCAGGCCATTTCTAAATATTACAATCAACATTTTGGCCAAGATAGGTCTTGGGAGAACTAAAATGAAAGAATGAACCGGAACCATTCAGCAATTTTATATATTAAATGTGCATAGGATTAATTTCTAGTATGGCTGATTTCATCGTACAGTAATTATAAAAAAAAAAAAAACCTATCCTTTGGGGAGAGTCAGGTTCTCAAAGGGCACCAAATCAGGGGGCTTAAGTAGGCTAAACGAATCAAGTAAGAATTTAAGCCCAGGACATGGACAGAGAGAGCTTCTGGTATTTTGCTTTGTATTTGACCGGTCCCCACCCTAACCAGTTGTCTCAGAACAGGAGGTACTCCTGGACTTCCCTCCACAGCTAGAATAGCCGGAAGGATGTGAGTGTGTGGTCCCAGGGGCTGGACTTGGCTCCTCACTCAGAATGGGCTCATTAGGAAAGTTCCCAAACTCTCCCTCCCTAAGCAATCATGAATCCACAATTAATTCTCCCCCATCAAAGTAAGCCTCATAAAAATATTTTCCCTTAAACTTAAAGAAACCCCAGCAGGATGAATTCTCTCAGAAGTTTAAATAGTTGTAGCATTATTGATCCATCAACAATGCCTTGAATTAGCGCCTAAGAGCACAAAGCAGCCCCTGTACTTTTTCACAAGTCCCTGGGGAATTTTCTATGTCAATGAAAACAAGTTACACTTTAAAAAGAAATTTACCAAGAGCATCATTTCCAACCACCAATGTAACCACTTAATACAGTTTTTTGTTAGTTTAGGATTCAGACTTTTTTAAAAAGATTTTATTTATTTATTCAACAGAGAGAGAGCACAGTAGGCAGAGCGGTGGGCAGAGGCAGAGGGAGAAGCAAGGAGCCCAATGTGGGGCTCGATCCCAGGACCCTGAGATCATGACTTGAGCCAAAGGCAGATGCTTAACTGACTGAGCCGCCCAGGCGCCCCTAGGATGGACATTTTTTTTCTAACAATAACAACAAAAGAAATGCAGCTACAAAGTAAGATGATCAAATGGATGTATTTGCAAAAACTATATTGCAAAGGTAATTCTCTCCTATTTGTGGTTACTTTTAAGTTGCAAGAGCGCACTGATACCAACTCAACTGGGCCAAAACCAAAGCTGACCCAGGATTGGCTGAACCCATGGAGCTGAGGTCAGAACAAGTGCTGTCTGACCTCCCTGCTGGGCAGGAGTCTGACATGGATTCTGTCTGTCTCAGGCCATCTGGGCTAGGACGCTCCTGCTTGACCTTGCCTCCTGCTCCCAGTGGAACTTAGCTTGGACCCAACCCGAGTTCTGTGGATGGCCAAAGCCCGAGTCAGTACCCAGAGCCTACTCTCAGTCTCAAGGTTCGGGTGCCCTGGTCTGGCATGCAAATAGCCTCGACTCCTTGGGGTCCCGTCAGCAGATGCTGGGTCCAGGACCAGCCAACGAGTCCTGGGTGAATCCCACAGCTTCTCAAATCCAAGGGCTTTGACTGGAGCCAGAAAAAAATTATGGGAATGCAGCAAACCCTTTGCCCCGCTGCAGTCAGCCCTGGGTCAGTCACAATGGGTGTTCAGAACTCCTAGTCCTATGTCATCAATCAAAGACAGACAACTTCCACTAAGAGCTAAAACCCTGGGCAGGCTGTCTGGCTTTAAATCATGCGTTGTGTCACTTTGGAACTATGGAAGGAGTTAAAGCTCAGCATGTTCCTTGACTTTAACTCATTCCAGTTTCTGGGATGAGAACAAAGAAAACATCAGCAGTTGCTCATCAGCAGAGAAGTGCAATCCACTCTGGGCCCAGCACTGTATTTTTGCCCTTAACTCGGAATTTCCTCTCACCTACAGATTCCACACGAATACTTTGTTTTGCCAAATGATGGCACATCTATTTGTTTTTGTTCATTTACTACATGCCGGACAGTGTCTTTAGTGCTTTATACACACTCACGTATTGATATTTATGTATTTATACATGTACATATGTAGAATGCATAAATTTATCACAAAATGTACATATAATGGGGTTGCATAAATTCCAACAAAGGGTGCACTTTTTTCAGTTTTGTGACTAAATGTACTTTCTAATATTTTTAACTGAAGTCTCATGTGCTATTTTAAGAAAGTAAGGAAAATTTTATAAAGAAAAAGTGAATTATCTTGTTGTTCCCTTCCAGACCCGTCCTCCTGAGGTAGCACCGAAAGTTCAAGAGTGGGGTAAACCTTCTGATGGGGGCACTAAAAAAGGCTTTAAAAGCAACCCAAGCCTCAAAGCAAAAAATTAGCATGGAAAAAAGCATAACATTCTTTCAGAAAAAATTAAGAGATGAAGTGGAAAACAAGATAAAGGAAAAGACCCACAGCCCTGGCACAGAAAGAGGTTAAAAAGCATAGCCGTCATTGGTGGAGGTGAGAGTGATGAAGAATGGGCCAGAAGTCGGTGTCGACCTGGGGTAGTGGGGAGAGGGGACGATGCAAAGTTTTGGGCCTTCCATCATTTATCAGTGAGTTTCTAATTGTTAGAGAAAAGGAGCATCTAGTAGTTACATTCAGCAGACGTTTCCTTTCAAGTTGAGACACATGCTCTTTTGAAAATAGCCCCTTTACCTTCTGCTCATACACCCCGGGACTGCATCTGAACAGTCTGCCAATGCCAAAAAGAAATCTTGTCCTTATTCCTCTGGAATAGGGCAGCCTCAAAGGGAAATCTGGAAACATTTGTCGACAGAGACCCAGCATCTTCCAAGAACCTCTCTTCTTCCCTGTGATGTGTGCTGGACACTTTTGGCCCTACCTCCAAGAAGGCTTCGAAGCCAAGGGAAGTTCCCAGATGCCCTGGAGAATAGGATCTAGGGTGGTCAGTGCCAAAGGGGTCCTTTGTGGAGCCAAAATGCAGCACAACATAGCAGAGGAGATTCTGAGTACAGAGATTAGCTGGAAAATAGAGAAGGGAGTAATCAGGACAGAAAAATACTATAAATCCTGCAGGGTCACCATCACAACCCTCGGCGTAAAATGAAGGCTTCAGGCTCCAGGGACCACAGTTCCAGCTGCAAAAATGTTATAGACTGAGCATCTTTGTCTTCCAAGGAGACCAAAACAAAGATCAAATAATGGAGGGCATAGGAAATGGGAATATAGAACTCCCTAGCTTGCTGACCTCAACGCTGCATGTGATTTAGAAGCTTTGTTGTATCACATAGTCATCAGTCTCTTGGCCTTTTAAAAATACATGTGTTTATAGTTATTTCATATCTGCATAGAGAACTCTTAACCTCTCCCCAGAGCTAATTAACAATTCTTAATGAGGGCAGGTGTCTTGACTTAAACTTCAAAGTGTGGAAAGTAACAACGAGTCGTGGTTTAGAGGGTATTTGTCGAAGGCCATAGTTCAGCATCCTGGCTGCACATTAGAATCACCTGGAAAGTTTTAAAATGTTGATGCCTGGAATCCATCCTCAGAAAGTCTGATTTAATTGTTTTGGGGGTAAAGTCAGGTTATCCATACTATTTTTGCAAGTTCCCCCGGAGATTTGAATGTGCAGGTAGCCATGAGAAACATAGGGCTAAAATCACTGGGATCCTATGGGATCCTAGCCATCCATTCCTACGAGGTGCACAGAGAAGAAAACAAAACAAATAACTCTTTTTGAGGAGGTTCAGCCTAAATATCACTGCAGTACTGTAGTGAACTAGGCTGGGCCTAATGAATATTTTTGCCTGCACCTGAATAGCCAAAAACCGAAGCTAAATGAAAAGCTAACTCTTCCTCTCCATCCCCAAGTCCAAACCAAAGTGTCTGTTGATACCACTTTAATAAGAGAGACAGCCACATCCACCAGCAGAAAGCAGAACCAGTCATATTTTGCCACTCCTATTTTAACCAAGAAAGGATTAATATCTCAAAACAGAAGGAAATACAAACCCATAAGAAAAAGTCAACAACCCAATGGAAAAATGAGCAAAGAACAGAAACAGCTAATAAAAGAGAAGCCTCTGAAGTCCAACACACATGAAAAAATCTTCATCTCTCCTGACCAGGGAAATGCCAGTTATAATCACAAAGGAGATAGATACCATTTCACACTTAACAGAACGACTAAAATCCAAGTTTGGTGATACCCAATGTTCACAAGGATGTTGAGCAACAAGAACTCACATATTACTAATGGGGTGTTGATGTGCACAGCCACTTAGGAGGGCAATTCTGCAGTCTCTGTGAATGTAGACGATGCTCACACCTTTCGAGGAATCCATTTCCCCTTAAGTATTTGCCACTGGGATAGGTACAGGAAAAGACAGACCGGTATGCAAACGGTCCACTGCAGCACTGTTTGTCATGTGACTCGATTAGAAGGACTGTCCTCCAATAGTGGTTTCAGCATCGTACAATGAAATAGTATACTCAGGGGCACCTGGGTGGCTCAGTCGTTAAGCGTCTGCCTTCGGCTCAGGTCATGATCCTGGGGTCCTGGGATCGAGTCCCGCATCGGGCTCCCTGCTCGGCGGGGAGTCTGCTTCTCCCTCTCCCACTCCCCCTGCTTGTGTTCCCTCTCTCGCTGTGTCTGTCAAATAAATAAAATCTTTAAAAAAAAAAAAAGTATACTCAGTTAAAATGAGTATCTACATATTTCAACATAGATTAATCTTAAATATAATGTTAAAAGTGCAAGTTACAAAATGTCATTTTCGGTATGATACCCTTTATGTAAAATATTAAAACACACATATGTGTGTGTGTGTATACTTATGAACAAATATATAGAAAAAGTATAAAAACATGAGCAGGAAAAAGGCACATGAATAAAAAAGTTATTACCTTTGGGGAGACGCAGTTATCTCCTCAGTTGAGATCGAGGAGGCATTTTGACTCCAACTAAAATGTTCCTTCCTTCCTCCCTTCCTCCCTCCCTCCCTTCCTTCCGGTTTTTTAATCTAAGCACATGTGGCCAAATGTTAATAATTTTAAAACCCGGGTAAGGTAAATGTGTACTGTTATGTTTTTATCTGTATCTTATAAAACATTTGAAATATTTAATAACTTTTTAAAAACTTTTTCAGAGGAAGAAAAAAAAAGAAGCCACGAGTACCTCCTCGAGGAGCGCTGGTCTCTTCCTTTAATACTGAGCGGGCCAAACAGCTGCGCTGGATCCGCTGGCCGATGGGGGCGGAGCCTGCGGGTCCCAGGTGATCCATCTCACAGCCACCACGTCAGGCTCCTGCGGCCTCACCAATGTCCACTTAATAACTCGGCTTTGGAATGTGGGTGAGATTTCATCTGATTTCCAGAGCAACACACAAACCCTGGAGTGAAGGAATCTCTGTACTACTATAATGGGTGTTTTATGTGGATTAACTGTTTGAATTGTATTTAACCTATATTTGATGTGTTTCAAATGCTCTGGCCCCTATAAAAGATCAGGTTATGAGTCATTCACGAGCGAGTCGAGGGGAAATTGGAAGCAGCTGGGAAATTGGAGCCAGTGCCCAGGGCATCTGCTGGATGAGAAGACCGAGACTCGGGAGGCACTGGGGCTTGTCGGAGCCTGTGGCTTTGCCATTGCTGGACCCAGTCTCATTGCTGGCTCTGGTCTCTTGACTCCCTGCCCAGTGCTCAGACCCCAGGCTGCCATGGGGCTCCTTTTCAGGGACGGGTGAAATACTCTCAGGGGAGAGAAAACTCGAAAAATCTGAAGCTTTTCGCCCATTCCTTTTTTTCTCTGTGGTGTTGCTTTAGCTCTAAAAATTTACTGAAACTAAGTTATTACACATTTTAGGTAACCAGTTTATTTGAGGAGCCTCAACTTGAAGAAGGAGATGGCTTTATATATATTTTTAAAGATTTTATTTGAGAGAGAGCGCGCGTTAAAGAGCACAAGCGGGGCGGGGGTGGGGGTGGGGGAGGAGCAGAGGGAGAAGGAGAAGCAGACTCCCCGACGAGCAGGGAGCCTGACGGGGGCTGGATCCCAGGACCCTGGGATCACGACCCCATCCGAAGGCAGACACTTAACCGATTGAGCCGCCCAGGCGCCCCTGGCTTTATATTTTGTTAATTACTGCTTTCAGCCATGTCCTTTCATATCGTCCGTTTCATCCTCTAGTGTTATTTTAGGCAGTTTTGACATCTCTTAGGTCACTTTTAGTTACTAAAATTTGTCCATATTAACCTCATAAGCGATTCAAAGCTCGACGCCCCTTCTCCAGAGCAGGCTTGGAATGGGTATGTGTATTTGGTGTACGGGTGAGACCTACTGTGACACCACCACCCCCTTTCTTCTCAGGGGCTCGCTCTCTCTTTATGGGGGTGGAGGCGCTAGCTCTCTTACTGCGGGCTTCGAGATGGAGACACTTCAGGAGTCTGTTTCTGTGGCTAGAGGTTCTCTGTTGGGGATGGGGAGGTCACTGGTGTCACACTGGTTTGTAGTGGTTTTCTCTGAAACTGGAGGCCTCTGTTAACCAAGAGCCCATTATGGTGGCAGGGCCAATTAAAAACCGGTGCCCCCAGGGAACATTCTGGGTGCTGTACATGCTTTCTACCTTGCCCTACTTTCCCCTAAGGCATCCATAGGAATAGTATGGCCTCATCAGTCAGGCCTTTCAAAGCCAAGGGTACTGCAGAGAGCAGGCTGTTGGAGAACATGCACTACACACGTGTGGTTTTCCAGGCTCTGACGCTTTCCCAGCAGGCCTCCTCTGATCCAGTGTAGCTGCCAGAAAGAGGTTGAATCCCTCACAGACGTGGTTAAGGCCTTGCTTTTACCCTGAGAGGCATCTGTTTTACTCCATTAAACTAAGGGCTGGTCCTTGAGTCCCAATGAATAATTTATCAGTAATTGCATCCACTGCAATTTGAATTGCATTCAAAACCGAGCCGGGGAAGGAGGAAGAAAAACACAATAGGCCTCACGTATCCAGGTGGTAATGTCAAAGGTGAGAGAGGAAGCATTCAAAGCATTCATTCAAATGGCCATTTTGTCCTGTTTGGTTGTAGGGAGGAAGGAAGAGAGCAGAGGGGAAGGAAGACAGGCTTGTTCTAATAAACCTTTTCTTTTCTTTTCTTTCCTTTTTAAGAAGGTCACTAGGAAGTTACTTTTGGAGACAGGGTGGTCCCCTCATCTGACCACATCCACTGCCTACAGCCTAACGTTAGCTGTCCTGCCTTATTCTTAGGAAGGCTCTGGGGAATGATTCTGAGGCCGTCCTGTGTCTGAGGCTCCTCCACACCAAGAAAGCAGTGAGCAATCTACCCCTAAAAGAAAGCTGTCTTCAAAGACAGCATCATTTATACCAAATGGCAGGTCTGTTTGGCTCTTTGGAGCTTGTCAGGGACCATGCATTTTGGATGGAACTTGGACATATTTTAATCCCTGTCAGTTTAGAGCCGTAAGCAGCTAAGGCTTCATTCCTTATGGGCTCTTATTTAAAATTCTGTCTTTAGTATTAAAACTGCCAAACCTTTGAAGGTAGATCTCTGGATAGAAATTGATTTGAACTATATAGATCTTGAAATAATCCATGGAATACTTTGGGTAAGTACGAGAAATCATGTATTAATGTTATTTCAGTATTTTTTTTATGTTGCTGAGATGTTCAATTGTTGTTATGTGTTCTGTGCTCGGAGATGTTTCCAGGTCCGGTCAGAAGTTAAAGAACTGGGCGCCTGGGTGGCCCAGTTGTTAAGCGTCTGCCTTCAGCTCAGGTCATGATCCCAGGGTCCTGGGATTGAGCCCCGCATCGGGCTCCCTGCTCCGCGGGAAGCCTGCTTCTCCCTCTCCTACTCCCCCTGCTTGTGTTCCCTCTCTCCGCTGTGTCTCTCTCTGTCAAATAAATAAATAAAATCTTAAAAAAAAAAAAGTTAAAGAACTGAAATAGTCAATATACATTGCACTCACACCTTGTAAATGTAGAGGACCAATTTCTGTCAAACATCGGAAACAACATTCTGAGGCTAATGTGGGATGTCCAGGGAGAGATTTTGTTTCTTTAGAGGGTCAACAAGATGCCTATCTTTTTACCAATTAAATAATGTATTTATTTTATTTTCCCCCCTCTTAGTTTAAATTTGCATGGCATTAATTTCCCTTTCAAATATACAGTCGGGGCGCCTGAGCGAGTCAGTTGGTTAAGCATCTGACTCTTGGTTTTGGCTCAGGTCATGATCTCAGGGTCATGAGATCCGGTCCCGTATGGGGCTCCATGCTCAGTGCGGTGTCTGCTGGAGATTCTCTCCCTCTGCCCATACCCCTGAGTGAATGCCTGTGCGCGCTCTCTCTCTCTTTCTTTCAAATAAATAAATAAAATCTTCATATATATAGTCGTGGGGTTTCTGGCTGGCTCAGTTGGTGAAACATGCAACTCTTGATCTTGGGGTTGTGAGTTCAAGCCCCACGTTGGGTGTAGAGATCGCTTAAAAATAAAATCTTAGGGGCGCCTGGGTGTCTCAGTCGTTAAGCGACTGCCTTCAGCTCAGGTCATGATCCCAGGGTCCTGGGATCGAGCCCTGCTTCGGGCTCCCTGCTCAGCCGGGAGCCTGCTTCTCTCTCTCCCACTCCCCCTGCTTATGCTCCCTCTCTAGCTGTCTCTCTCTCTGTATCAAATAAATAAATAAAATCTTTTTTAAAAAATCTTAAAAAAATATATAGTCATTATTTACATTTTATGTCATTCATGTTGGTTAAAATTCTTCTTCCCCTAAAATATTATCATAAAAACCAAGATATAATAAGCCCTGGCTTTCTATTCCAGTTGTAAAGAGCAACCTGGTTTGCAACCCAGAGAGGAAAGGATGAATCCCAGTCATCTTCTCAGACTAGAAGCGCATAGATCTAAAATATTTATAATGTGGGCAGGTCAAGGATAAGTGCACTTGAGGGTAATTTTATGTATGCAATTAGCAGGATGCAGAGCCTAATGATATATAGAAAAAGTGACAGTTCCAAATAACAGGAGCCTCTCCAGTTAAAGCACATCTCCCAAATGTCTCTGAAACACTTCAGAATGACTGTCATTAGCAGTTATCACAGTGATGGTTTTAAAGGCTGCCATGTCCCTTTGCAGAGGTAAGTGGCTGGTTCGTTCTACCCATCTGGTTACGACTCAAGGCTCTGGTTTCCCATTAGAGAAAATTATGGGGGTTGAAAAATGTGAAAGAGAGAGAGAGTATGAGTGTGCGAGCATGTGTGTGTTAAGAGTTCCAGGAACCCAATCAGAAATCCACCTTTGGGACCCCCAAATGACGAAGGATGTGACGATACTGGCAGGCCATGGATTATGGTACATTACCTCACTTTATCCTCTGGATGGTTTAGCAGAGGCGCCTTATCTAGAGATGCTGAGAATTGGCAGGGAAAGCTGGATCTCTTTCCTTCATAGGGATTTTTATAAGCACAGAAATCCCCTGATTTACTCTCTGGTACATTCCTGCTCATTCAAATGGATGTGGGTGAAGACCTAAATGTCCTTTCCGCTGGTGCCCTTATTGCTATTGCTACTAGAGCCCTTTCAAGGCATCTTCTTTCCCTAGGGCAGTTTGTATGCCTTTAACACTTTGATTCTATTCAAGGTGTCTATTCATTTTCTCTGTATCTTTTTATATTTTAAATTATTTTGAATAATTTATGCTGGGCTTTTAGCTTTTCTATGCCCCATCTCAGATTCCTTTTGTCATGTAAAGTGAAAATGTCCCCTTTTCCTGCCCTCGGTTGACCTGGCTACTTGATTGTAAAGCACCTTCAGCTTCCCATCCAGAAACAAGATGCTAGTATTTCTACAGTCAACCCAGCTGCCTTCTCCCTCTCTGGGGTGGATGGGTATTCTGTCAGTTTAGCTAAACTGGGACTATGTTTCCCAGAGACCTCCTCCTTGCACAGTTGGCTTGGGTCAGAAGAGAAATTTTGTTTGAGATTCAGAAGGCAGAAGTGAAGTAGCCATTTTCTTTTTGTGCTCAGAAGGTTGGTGCCAGCCCGGGGCGCTGGGGCCACTCACACCTGTCCTTAGAGATTCAGAGGTTCCACCGGATGGCATTGGGGCAGCAGCCGGACCACAGTGCTCCCAGCTCCTTCGGGGTGTCCTGCATCAGCTCCTCTGCTTCCCGGGCCAGGTGCACTGTCCTCCAGGACGGAGGGGCTGCCGGCTTCTTCCGCAGGTTGCCTGCGCTATAGACTTGAAGGTAGTTGACAGTGCCTGTTGAGGTCCAGGCTTCCTTGCAGATGCTGCGTCCTCCTCACACGGTCCAGGTTCTCTGTGCTTCCCCTACTTCCCGCCCATCTTTTCTCCCCAGCTGCCTGCCTGCTAACTTTGAGTTCCAGTACCAGAGGCAGAAGCAAAGCTTCACAGAGACTGTTCAACCAGTCCCACCCTGCATAAGGTCAAATCCCTAAAATCAATCCGCTGTTATTCTGTCACCCCTAGTGATGGTGCTTCTCTGAGAAAACCTTTGTGGATACACTCATTTTACTTGGTGGGGTGCATTTTGGCGAGTAAGGGTAAAAGGGATTTAGGATACAATTGTTAAGGTCAAGGTTACCTGTCCATTAGCCTCACCTGGGTGGGAAATCTGCAATTACATTTAAACGTTTCCATTTGGGTCAAACCTCTGGAATTCAAACCAATAACGTTCCATGCAATCAGCTTCCATCCTAATGCTCAGAGCAGTTTAGGGTTTTTTTCAGCAATTTTGCTGTCGGTTCTCTTACGGGAACAACACCAGGATAGGTTAATGGAGCACTGAGTGGCCAGGGTACAAACAGCACCTTTGGGAATGCCCTGCTGCCAGTCTTCTATCAGAGCTGGGCTGTTTGGGGCACACTGCCACCCTCTGATCTGCCCAGTCATCCTCCCTACCATATTACAGGACTCACACATCCTGTAAAGAGGTCTTTTCAGGGAAAATCATAATCCTGCTGTGCTGCCAAGCAGTGAGAATTTATTTAACTCTTCTACATGGGTGGGTCTGTTGATTTTTAAAGATATGATTTAAATTATGAGAGTTGCCCAGAAGCCACAAACTACATTTTGGTTACATGCATATTTATGCAAAGAGAGCTGGTAAGATCTGGAAAACACTTTAGGAAATTCTCAGTATTGTTCTCATAGCTGAACTTCCTGAATATAATGCTTTTTTTTTTTTTTTTTACATGAGAGTTTCTTTTGGATCAGACTTAGGTATACGGGTCATGACTTGTACAGGATCTTAAGTAACCCCAAACCTAGATGAATAAGAACAGTTTCTAAACACAGCTGCTTAACAATGAAGAATTGCCAATGTTGTTTTTATGAGGGGAAGAAAAGGAAATTTTCAGAAATCTGTTTTCTTTTCTCTGGAGTTTGTTTTTCACTCAATCCAAGAATGAAAACTTATTTTTTTGTCAACTAAATATCCATCCTTGAAGTAATTTGGGGGGTGGTCTTACTGCCTTCAATATCTTTAAACCTTAGCTAACTTATGTTGGATTCACTTTGTGTAAGTTCAAGCAAATAGACTAGTATCAGTACAGCTGAGCCTAAAAGCGTTCAACTACATGATCCTTGCAAGAAAAAAAGGTCATAAAAATGGAAGCCAAACATTACTCACATAAAGGAGACAGCATCTTTTGATGGTATCTTCCATATTTAGGTTTATCAGTGTGCATCATGAGAGCTTTGAGTGTCCCAGGGCCATACTAGTCTGAGGATACACAGAGGCTCATGCACGGAGGGGTATTAGGGTGTACATACATATGACCTCTCTTTCACCCATCTGAGTTCGATAATAATTAAGAGCTAGACACAGGTGTCAGATAAGTGAAAATGAAAATTATCGGCATTCTTACTAAGAAATGCTAAATTAGAGGACATAGCTAATTGTGCAACAATAGGCTTATTCCACATTGCCCCCAGTCACAGGCACAGCTGGACCATCTCAGTCCTCACCCATAGGGTCAAGGACTGTCCACTAAGCTTCCTGCATGATCAGGAACAGATGAGTCAGGAAATCCCAAAGGAGAGGAGGGAGGAAAGGAATGATCAGAGTATGCCCGGTTCCTTCCCCTAAAATCCCTCATCAGAGAAGTCGTTATTCCCTTCATGGGGAGAAGAGAGTAAAGGATGAGGAGAGAGGCCAGGTTGTTTTTCTGGGGGTGCCCTCCCCATGAACATTGCTGCCTTTTCTGGGCTCTGCTGCTGTCTCCTACCAGGTTCAATCATGGCTTCTGGAGCCCTTGAAGAACCCCAAGTGGACTAATGATCCTTAGCAGATTAGGAGAGAATGTTTCTATTCTTTCTATAGTTTTGTAGCAGCATCTTACTAAAGAATCCCAATTTTGCTCAGGCAGGCAATCTGACAAGCTATTTTTTCCCCAGCCCCCTTGCATCAAGGGATGGCCATGTGACGCAATTTGGACCAATAACATATAAACAGAAGTCTCCTGAATTTTTCTGTGAAATATTTTGCTTTCCAGACTTTAAATATATATATATATATTTCTAGTAGTATCTTCCTATCCTATTCCATTCTTTCTGCCTTGGATTCAAATGATGGAGTATAGCCATCTTGCCATCATCAGGAGTCAACGATGAAGGTGAAGACCAGCACATTAAAGATGCTACAGCTGATGTATAGAAAGAGACTAGGTGTCTGGTGCTACTGTTGATCAGCTGAGTTAAATGAGCATCAGCCTACTTCTGGGTTTCTTGTTATGTGGAAAAACAAAAATAAAATAGACGTCTCTATAAGACACCTAAAGATGGGTTTTCTGTTACTTGCAGATAACTTTCATCTGAACATCATGAAGAAGTAAAGGATGAAGGAACCTCCTTTCCTCTCTCCCCCCACTACTCGCAGCCAGCCAGAGCATCCAAACCAACACCAATGACCACAGGGATAAAACATGTTGTGATCACTTCACCCCCACCCCATCATCATTTAAGAGCACTGAGGGGCAGAGCCTGTGTCTTCATTTTTATCACTTACGTCTTACTTAAACTCCACTTTCACTGTCTATACCAAGCCAAGGATTCACCACCTCGCTGACAATAATCACAGAGTCCATTCTCCTGGCTTTTTGTTTAACCTAAGGGTCATCTACCATTTAGAAAAAATAGGATACATCAGAATTCTACTTCTAAAGTCTATTTATAAAAAGCTATTTCATCACTAACTTCTCCAGCTTTAGGCAATCAATTTCGTTTTCAGCAAACTCAATTATTTGTTATCATCTTCAAAAACAGATTTGTATTGAGTAGACACAGAGCCTGAGTTGAAGAGACTCCCAATACTAGATCAATAAAGAAATCACATTCTTACCCCACCCCCACCAGGCAGTGCATCCTCAAATCCCAGGGAGCTCCATCTTACACAATTTAGTAGTATTCTATAATAATAAAAGAGGTCCGAGGATGTAGAGAGGGAGAAAAAACACTACCATATCATTCCCTAAAATGCTGCTTCCTGAGATATACACACTTGAAAAAGATTACAAGCCAAAAAAGGTTTCTGGATGCTTGTTTTATTTTAATCAGAAATATAACGTAATATTTTTTTTTTAAAGATTTTATTTATTTATTTGACAGAGAGAGACACAGCGAGAGAGGGAACACAAGCAGGGGGAGTGGGAGAGGGAGAAGCAGGCTTCCCGGAGAGCAGGGAGCCCGATGCGGGGCTTGATCCCAGGACCCTGGGATCATGACCTGAGCCGAAGGCAGACGCTTAACGACTGAGCCACCCAGGCGCCCCCGTAATATTTTTTTCTACCAAGAAACATTAACAGATCCAGGGAAACTTGCAACAAATAAGTACGTATTGGGTTATTGGGGTTTATTTTTTTTTTTTTTGCTTCCTTCTATAAGAGTGTAAGATTCTTTTAAATTAATCTATATATTTATTGTGATATTTCCTGTCACTTTGTGGTTTCCATATATTTAGATAGCTCTGTGTGCAAGTGAGTCTTATTTTTATCTGGCTGTATTGGTTAGAATGCATTGAGCTTTAAGGAATAGAAAACCTAATAGTGATTCAAACCACAAGGACACTTATTGTTTAGTTATCAAAAAGTCTTGAGGCAATCTGTCCTTGAGTTTGTTCAGTAACTCGGTGGTATTGTCTAGTACTAAGGGTCTTTCTGTCATTCTACCTGGCCCTCCTCAAAGAGTTGGTGATGTTTCAAGATGGCTGCCACAGCTTCCAGAATCAGTCTTCATAAGGGAAAAGGCAGAGCTAAAAGACAAAGGCAAAAAGGGTCCTCTTAATGGGCCTGACTTTGTCAGCGAGGAAACTTTTTTGCAGCTGTAGTCCAATAGGCTTCCCTTTGGATTTCATTGGCCAGGAGCAGGTCATGACAAGCACTGGCTCTGAAGGGGGCTGGGAAGTCCAGTATGGCATTTTCAACCTTTTTATGTAGGAGACGGGCAAGGAGGAAGGGGACTGAGAACAGCTGCTGAGGCGGTCACAAACATCTGACACAGAGTATAAACTCTTAGAGATCAGCAATTGCATATTTTTATAATAAAACAAAAAATATATCAAAATAATAGCAGTAAATATATTAAAATAGTACTTTGAAAAAAGAAAAAAACACTCATAATCCCATCCCCTTATTACAAAGATTTCTTTTTTGTGTATTGTCCTCCACTCCTTGTCCATAGTCCACATTCTTAAATATTTTTACCTATTTACAATCTTGTATTTTTTTCATTTAATATTACACTGTAATCATTTTCCTATTTTCCTATTTATTGTTTATAATTATAATTGTGAATGGAAAGTTTTTTCTTTTTTTTTTTTTTTTGATTTTATTTATTTATTTGAGAGAGAGAGAATGAGAGAGAGAGCACATGAGAGGGGGGAGGGCCAGAGGGAGAAGCAGACTCCCTGCTGAGCAGGTAGCCCGATGCGGGACTCGATCCCGGGACTCCAGGATCATGACCTGAGCTGAAGGCAGTTGCTTAACCAACTGAGCCACCCAGGTGCCCCTGGAAAGTTTTTTCTTTAAGATATATCACAACTTAACCATTTCCTTATTATTGTACTCAGATGATTTTCCATTTTTTGGCTAAAATAGATTATACTATTATATTTTGGCTAAAATAGATATATTAATAACATCTTCCTGTATAAGTTTTTCTGCTATTAGATTATTTTAAGTTTAAAATAACCCCTGAAGTCATAGGGATGTAATGTACAGCATGGTGACTTAGTTAATAATACTGTATTGCACATTTGAAAATTGCTGAGAGTAAATCTTAAAAGTTCTTATCACAAGAAAAAATATGTTTAAACTATGTATGGTGACAGATGTTAACTAGGCTTCCTGTGGTGGTCATTTTACAATATATACAAATATTAAATCATTATGCTATATACCTGAAATGAATATAGTATGTCAAATATATCTAAAAAAAAAGCTATGAATATTTTTTATAACTTATATCGTCAATACTTCATATAGCCAGAATGACTGTTGCAGTTTAAAATTCTTGAAATTAGGGGCACCTGGATGGCTCAGTCATTAAGTGTCTGCCTTTGGCTCAGGTCATGATCACAGGGTCCTGGGATTGAGCCCCACGTCAGGCTCCCTGCTCAGCGGGAAGTCTGTTTCTCCCTCTCCCACTCCCCCTGCTTGTGTTCCCTCTCTCGCTGTCTCTCTATGTCAAATAAATAGAACTTCAAAAAAATTCTTGAAATTATATATATGAAATTATATACTATATGTGTATGTATACATTTGTAAATTTAACCACAACATCACCAGAATGGTACTCTCATTATTTAGATGTGTTTTTTGTTTTGTTCTTTTTTTTGCTGAATCACAACTAATAAAATGCTACATTATATTTCACTTCCATTCTTTTCCTTTTTTATGGCAAGGAGACCAGAGGACTAAACCAGCCAGGGAGGACCTGATATGACCATAGTTGGGGCAAGGTAGCTTCTTACCCAGAGCTAAGTTAAACCAAAATGCTAGTAGTCTTTTGAAGAGTACCTCTGAAGAGTATGTGCGAGAGTTTTGTCTAATTTATTTTCTACCTTGTTTTTTTCTAATTATAAATTGAAATGTATTGCTTTGATAATGACTATAAAAAATGACAATATATTATTTTACTAATGAGTTGAGCTTTGATAGTGCTGCATAGATGTGCAAGTAAAGAAAAGGGTCCACACAGGTCATCAGAACATGGAAAACCTAAAATGGGAAGACAGAGGTGGAGAGAAGGACACATAGCCAAGGCCTGGGGAGTCCACTGAGACGGGAGCAAGGGACAGCATGACAGTGGAGCAGACGGGAAGTTAAAAACAAGGACATGAGGACTTCTCATGAGCAACTGAAGCAGGGCAGGAGAAAGTCCAGACCCTTCAAAGTCAGAGGAACAGATGTGTCTTTGATTGCTGCCGAGGTCTTTTCCTACTGTTATTGTTTCTCCTTCACTGAATTATCTATTCACGTCATAAAACTTGCCTTTGTAATTATAATGTCAATGTACTCACTCACTCCACAAATACTTACTGAGCACCTGCTATGTACCAAACATTGTAACCTCAGGGATGGAGCATTAAACACAATAGACAAAGCCCCAACCAGAGAAGAAGGTGAACAGTTACAAAGAAGGAAAAGGAGGGGAAGGGCATAGAACACGTCTAGGAGAAGGGCGAACCTCTTTCTCATAGAGCAGGTCGGAGGAGACTTCTCTGTTAAGTGCCATTTGAACGGGACCTGGATGAAGTTAGAAACTGAAACATGCAAATATCTGGGGGAAAGCTTTGCCTGATTGAGAAGAGAAAGTAAAGAGGTCCTAAGACCTGAGCCTACTGGATGTGTTGACAGAAAAGAACAATAAGTGAGGGAGCAGTGGCAAGAGATGGGGATGCAGAGAAACCTGGAAGCCGGATCCCACAGGCTCTCACAGGCCAAGCTACGAATTTGGGACTGTGTTGCCAATATAAGGGAGGTCCCTGAGTTTGCAGTGACGGGCATTTTAAAGGAATCACTGGTTGGTTGTTGTTTGGAGAATAGATTGGAGGCCAGAGTGAAAGCTAAGAGACCCATCAGAGGTTATTGCAATAGTCTTGGGCAAAGGTGTTAGGCGTGTGGGCTAAGGGAGAGGTGATGGAGCCAGTGAACAACCCTCAGAATCTGGATAACTTTCCAGGCTTGAGCTGATGGGATTTGCCGATGGGTAAAAGGTGCCATGTAAGAGAAAAGGAGGAATCCAGGATGACTCCTAGTTTCTTGGCTAGGGGCATCCTAGTGCCTTGGACTGCATTTTGGAACATGGGGTGGGGAGCAGGTTTGGAGGAGAAAATTGAAAGTTGAGATCTCTTAAGTTTGAGATCAGGTATCGAAGTGAAAATGTTGAGTTGGCGGTTGAACATATTTGTTTGGAGTTCAGAGCAGAGTTCCGGATGGAGATTTAATTTTAGAATCATCAGCGTATAGGTCCTATTTAAAGCCACAAGGCTGGATGAGATCACCAAAGAGTGAGTGCAAGTGGAGAAGAGAAGAGGTCCTTCAACAAGTGGAGACTGGGAAGATGAGGAGGATCCAACAAAGGTCACCAAGAAAGAGTGGCCGGAGAGGTGCCAAGAGAACCAGGCAGGTTCAGGGTTGTGGAAGCCGCATGAGGCAATTGTTTTAAGAATTGTTTCAATCAACCACATCAAATGCTACCAAAATGTCTCAGAAGATGAAGACAAAGAATTGATCTGCTCTGGGGCTTGGTGAACACCTAAACAAATGCCAACGGGGGATAAAAACCACGTAAAGCAATCCCAGCAACCGTCTCTCCCCGCACTACTCCAGGGTGGCATTCACAGGCTTTAGATCTGTCTTTATGTAGGTAAAGACCAGTTGGCTGGTAAGGGAAGTTCCACGAGTTGTTAAATCCCTTGTTTGAGATGTATGCTCAGGTATTCCCGAGGTTGTTCTGAGGATTAAATGGATAATAAACTCGAAGTCTGAGGGATGGGGTCTGGTGCAGTGGGATCACTCAATAATGGCAGCATTAGATATTAGTGACCCTAGTGAGTCCCATTTAATTTTAAGCGCTCATTTCAGGCTGTTGCTTAGCACTGTTCCAAAGACAAGCCCTAAGTTTTCTGGAAATGACTGAAAGTAATCACAGCGTCATAGAGCTGAAAGGACTGTAGAGATTATTCACTCCATTCTCCTCACTTGACAGGTAGGAAAACAGATGCGGCGAGATTAGGTGACTTTCTCCAGATCACGCACACCCACCAAATTAGGAGCAGAACATAGGTCTCGCGGTGCCGAATCCTATAGGATTAGTGACAGAAAAACTCACAGGGAGAGACTGAACATTCCATGTCAGGGGATCTATTTCAGATAACTGAAGCTTGTTCCTTTTAACTACCAAAACTTAATAGCAATCATTATGACCATCATTATCGCTCTTGATTAAAATCTTCTACTGCTTTGATGAAAACACTTTTCCTACACAACGGAGTTGTGTTAGTCTAGAAGATTTGAAATTCTTGAAGTCAGCTTTTCTTGTTACCTTATTTCTTTGCAAGCTGCTTTAAGCCTTGAGAAGTCCCTTTGACTTGTAAAGCAAGCGACAACTTCATATGATAGGGTTACACAATATTGTCAAAGCGATCACTTGATATTTTCTGAAAAAACAGAAATCTAAGGAGTTAAGAGCAGCAACAAGCACATGATTCTGCATCTAAGAGCATCCACAACTCTAAGAGTACATTTATTTATATTTTATATACATGTAGAATCGTAGATGTATTATTCAGGAGATTTCAGTGCACAACATTGATCTGAAACTCATGGAGAAATTAATCTTAAATGAGTCTGTATTATCTCTCCTTCAACTCTTCAGAGTACACATGGAGTTCATATGTATTTAGTTACTTAAATAATTTGTATCTCTGTAGCACTTTTCCATAGAGAAATTCCAAATATCGCTTATTAAACACCCAAATGCTCTAGTGAGAGATGAAGAATCAGATATTATTATTCCTATTCTAGAAATGAGAAAACTAACATCCCAAAATGTTAATATGCCCAGAGGACTTATAGGAACGGTAACAAAGTCCTTTCTCCTTCTCGCCAGGCAATCTTTGAGTATCGTCTAGAAATCTGAATTTAGCCTTCAGCATTTTCAACGTTCCAGGAATGGACCTTGTGAGAAAATAAAGCTCATTGATTCTAGTGCTCACAAATCCACTCTCAACATTTCCTATTACTAGTGACGACAGGCGCAGCCTCTGCCTGCCTCTAAGGTCATGTGGTCTTTGTTGCTACAACAACCATGAATCTATCGAATTTCTCTATTAAAAGTAAATTGTCGGTCACTTACATTCTATCCAATCTTGTTAGAGCAACTAAGCTGTGCATCTCTAGAGAGTGAAGTCTCAAATAACAGATCAGCAAAGCATTCCTTCTTTCCCTACCTAAATTTTGGTGCCTGTGAGTAACTAGAGATATTGTTGGATGCTGGGTGTGTGGAATGTCCTGGAGGAATAGGGTGGTTGGGAGGATTAAAACTAAAGTAATGCACATGAAGTGCTTACCAAAGGTTCTTGCTCAAAGAATATGTTCAATAAATGTTAGTGTTCGTTATTACTAGTATTTGTAGCTTAGCTGGTAGAATTTGGGAAGAGCTAAAATTATAGTTCTGGTTACCATTTATTAAATTAGACTTAAATCTCATGATAAGGTTACAGAGGTGATTATCATATTCCCCATTCCACAGGTAAGAAAGTGGCAGACTTGGGATTTGACTCATGTTTTACCAAGCTTGTTTATTTGTTCATTTGTTCATTCATTCATTCATTCATTCATTCACAAATACTCACTAAGCTCCTCGGCACTGAACTAGGCAAAGAGGTAAACAAGACAGACCTGGTCTCTGCCCTCACAGAACTTGGAGTCTAGGGAGGAGTACAGGCAAGTGAAACCCAATGTCATGATGTCCCAAGGCTCGTTCCCATTCTTGCCCTACCATTTTGAATGCAAACCCCTGTCCTTCTCTTCATGTTCCTAAAATAAATTCACTCTATTAGGCTAAGATGAAGGATATTTTACTGAGGAATGCATAGGAGAAGTAGTTTACACTTCACAATGCACAAAATTTCTCTCCGAAAGCCCCCATAAGCATCTTTGTCCTCATACTACATCAATCCTTAACCTCCTCACCCACCTATTCCACCCCAGTCTCCCAGTCTAGGAATAGGCCCCTGGCCCAGGGTCTGCCCTGAAAGCTGCTCTATGGATCTTTCTTTATGCAGGCTACTTAAGTCTTACATCTCAAATGTCCAACGAAGTTTTCCCATTAGCAAGATATATCTTCCTTATAAGATAGCCGGGGATTATAAGTACATTATTATTTTTCTGGTCCCATAAGTAAACAGGGAGGTCTACCATGGTATGATCCCCTGTGTTAAAAGAGCACATTAGAGAGACTTGGAACTTGGATTTAGGGCAGCAAGGCAGGTGTCCTGGAAAAAGCGGTATGTAAAGTGTGGTGGACGTTATGGTGGCCTCCTTGATGTCTATTATTCAACTCTTGGTAACTACACTAATGTGGTGGTAGAGATTGGAGTTGGTTGGGGGGGGATAGTCATACCTTCCAAATGAACCCCACATGCCTTGGGGGGAACAGTTTCACCACCCTCAACTCAAGTCTAATAGCATAAGTTCATCCCTCTAGCCAGTTATTGGCTCAGGGGTAAGCAAGGACTAAGCTGCAATAAGACTGAAAAAGATGTGGAAAAGAGGGAAGTTTGGGTGGGAAGAAAGTCTGGAAAAGAAATGCTGTCTTTTCTTTAATGGACATGAATAAGGAAGTGCACAAACTTTTTTTAAAGATTTTATTTTTAAGTAATCTCTGAATTCATGACCCCAAGTTCAAGAGTCACATGCTCTACTGACTGAGCCAGCCAGGCGCCCTAGGAATTGCACAGACTTAGTCATTACTGTTGGCTATCTGATCACCACAAGGACCAGCAGCCTCAGCAGGAAGGTTATGTTACCCAGCAGAGTGAAGAGCTAAACAGAAATTAAACCCTTCGTTATCTGGTAGAGCTGCTGAACTAACCTCAGTGATATGAGCCTCTTGTCTAGGAAAGCTTGGTTTGAGTTTTCTGTTACTTACAATCAAACCCAAACTAACAGATACAGAAGGTGAGATTTGATCAACAAGTAGTCAAATCCCTTATCTATAAGTTACAAGTTCATTTAAATGAGGCAGTTTGATTTTCAAGAAAAACATAAAATATAAGACAACTCCTACATACACTTAATTACCAGTCTGATAAAAAATTTTAAAAAAAGATCTATTAGCACGCACACACACACACACACACATATCACACTCACAAATTTCCAAACCTAAAATGATTAGGAACTACCTAATGTGACATTTAAAAAGAAAACTTCAAAAACTTTGTTAGAACATTTAAAAGATGATAAGATGGGGACGCCTGGGTGGCTCAATTGGTTAAGTATCTGCCTTCGGCTCGGTCATGATCCCAGGGTCCTGGGATCAAGCCCCGCATCGGGCTCCCTGCTCAGCGGGAAGCCTGCTTCTCCTTCTCCAACTCCCCCTGCTTGTGTTCCCTCTCTGGCTATGTCTCTGTCTGTCAAATAAATAAATAAAATCTTAAAAAAAATTTATAGATTTAACACTATTCTGATTGAAGGCCCAATAATTATGTTCAATCCATAAAATTATTCTAAAATGTATGCATAAAAATAATAATACCATGAACAGGGAATATAGAAAAGAAAGGCAGTGGGAGTTCTGCCAATATCAGCCATTAAAAACTCCTCTATAATAGAATAAGGATTAAAGTAATGTGCTAGATAGATCACAGATTAATGGAACCAAATAAAGAGACTTAAAAGGCCTAACAATTTATAGAAGCATTTGTGTAGAATAAATGGAAGCAAAACTATATATACATGTGTATATATATACACACACATATACATTTAAAATATTTTAATGTATTATAAAATAGTTTTTTTAAATATAAGGAGAGAAGGAAGATGTGTGGCAGACACTTCTATTTGGCTGAGTCAATGGTCTTTCTCAACCTTCTTCTCTTTTTGTTGTCTTCTACTATTAAAGCAGGAAGAATTAAATTCAGCTAGATGTGACCGTATGATGCAGTTCTGACTAATAAAACATAAGTGAAAGTTTGCTGGTAGGTTTTTGTTTTCCTGATAAAAGAAACTGATGTGGTTCCCATTGCCCTTCCTTCCTGTTGCTTTGAATGCAACATTCTTCCTGCTTTAAATATAGATGAGATAGCTCGAGGTTCAGCAGCCATCTTGGAACCAGGAGGTGGTAAGCATTAGGGAAAGGCAAAGAGAATTTTAGAGTCTCCAGCCCCAAATCATTGAGATGCTGAAATGATGGCAAAAGGTACCATATCAGTCATGGTTTGTTTTGTTTTGTTTTTTTAAAACTTTTTTGTATCTGATAATGTCCTGGCATCTTAAAAATCTTACTGGCCGGGGAGAATGACCTTCCAGTGCTAGCTAATATCTCAAGACAGTAAACAACTTACTTGTACTTCTCTCATACATACCAGCTACCCCCTTTATTTAACTCTGACACACCAAGCCAATATTTCTCCAGTCCAAAATCATCTCAGGGCCAGGTATCCCACAACTAGACAGACCACCCTAATAGCCCAAAACCCACTGCAACTAGAGAGACCACCTTAATAGCCCAAAACCCACCAGAATTATTCAAACTAGTCGTTCCTAAGCTGTTTACTCTGACTTGCCTTGTCTTGCCTGCAGAAACCCCAGTAAAGGCTCTGGCCTAGGCCTTCTCTAGCTACTGCTTCTGACCAAAACCTGATGCTTCTCCTGTGGTCCTGCGTGGCATGGCGTGCCCTCTTCAATCCGGAAATGTAAGGGGTAAATTCTTTTTTTCAATGGCACAGGTCTCTCAATGTCATTACTCAGTCACCTCTGTAAAGTAAAATCCCACAGGTACATTTCAGGAAAGCTACCAACCTCTGGACTTCTTGTAGAGTGAGAAAACTAAACCCCTATTTGTTTAAACCATTGTTATTTGGATTTTTGTTACTTGCAGTCACATAATCATAACCGACCCAAGGAATATTTACTAAGAGGTATAGAAATTAGTGATAAAAATTTTTAAAATAGGATATAATTCAGCTAGATTAATGAATTAATTTTTTTATTATGAGAAAAGAACAGAACATTCAATTAAAGACTTAGCGGATCTGTGAAAAAGAACTCTTTTTCCCCCCTGGAATTCTATAAGGAATCATAAAGTGATAGGTAGGTATGTATATAAATTTTAAACTTCTGTACAATGAAAAACAGCAAAAATGTAAGAAAACAAAATACAGAATATGAAAAATATATATCATATGTGACAGCATATAGGGTCATATATAAAATATAAAAGGAGCTTATTCAAATTTATTATATTTCTTTACTCTGATAGATAAATGGACAAAGAATATGAACAAGCAATTCCCCCAAGGAGAAATAGAAATAGTAAATAAACACCTGAGAAAATGTTCAGCCTTGGTAGTAATCAAAGAAGTACAAATTAAAGCAACCTTGAAATGCTGTTTGACCCCTACTAAATTAGTGCTTTTTAAATTGATGGGCTGGCAAGGTGCCAGTGACGTGGGTGTTCATTTCAGGTGGTGCTACGGATCGGTCCCAGCTTTGGGAAGGCACCGTGGCTGGTAAGGAGAGACACTCGTGCCTTTTAACCTAGTGATTCCAGTTTTTGCAATTAGCCCTAAGGAGAATAATGAACAGAAGCAGAGAGACACCCTCAGGACTGTTCTTCAGAATCTTTGCAATTCAATTCAATTCAATTAACATATATTTTACACATTCCACCTGCCAAGCAGAGGCAACAGGGAATTAGAAATTAATAAGACCCTGTGTCTGACCTCAGGGGGCTCACAGTCTGGCAGAGCAGTCAGATAGGTAAATAAATAACATGACAAAATAATGCAATGAGTCCAGCAAAAAAAACACAGATGAAGTCAGATGAGCTAGATTTTTATGGTGAGGCTTACCTAAGGGGACAAGGTGAAACTATAGGCAAAAAGGTACAGAGAGTTAAAACGGGGACAGTGAGTTATCCAGCACTATGAGAATAGACATTCCAAGAGTAAGTTTGTGGAAAACCAACATTTGTGGCAGAGTGCAGAGAGCTTTATTGACCTTGTTTGACATCTATAATAGTATAACGTGGAACATTCTTAAATCACCAGCATTGGAAATATCTCTTCATGAATTATGATACATAGCAGACCATCATCCCACCATAAGCATGAAAATTATGAAAAAGTATATAAGACACTTAAAAACATTTACAATATGCAGGCGGGATACCTGGGGGGAGAGCAGCTGTTGGCCTCCACAACCCTGAGCATTGGTCCAAAATTCACCTTTGCCCCTTTTTTCCCCTCAAATTTAAAAAATCAAAATATAATTCACATGCTGTGAAATTCACCCATTTGAAGTATACAATCCAATGCTTCTAACATATTTACAAAGTTGCGCAATAATCACCACTATCTAGTTCCAGAACACTTTCATCACCTGAAAAAGAAACTCTGCATTCCTCCTGGCCTTCATCAACCAAAAATCTACCTTCTGTGTCTGCAGACTTGCCTATTCTTTGCCTTGCCCTGCAAGAAGCCTCCCCAATTCCTGCTGCCCTCCCCAGGTCTGGGTAAAGAGGGGCAACAGCTATTCAGTGCTCTGGCCCCAGTGCGGATACTGCCCCCCCCACCCTGCCCCAGTGCAGCTGCGTGAAAGCCGGTAAACACCACCGATTAAAGGTTCAGACATAACACAAGGGAATTAAATGTAGACTCATGTAAACCTAGAGAATCTGTCTCACAGACTGCATAGCTTGCTCTGTGGGGCTCTCAAGACCCATCATCCTAACTTGAGCCCCTCCCCGAAGTGAGCACCCCCTCAGCTCCCTCCCTCAGGGTGAGGAGAGCATGACGGCTGGGCAGGAAGCACACATTCTGGTAGAGCATTTTCATTTTTCCACTAAGAAACTTGTAGGAGACATGGTGAGTGTGGTAGCTTGGTCTCTGGCCGCCTTCCCCAAATTCATTACCTCTCTTCCTCGCCAGCCTCTCTCCTGCCAGACGCCATTTTGTTCCTTTCCCAGGGACACTGAATGCAAAAACTGTGGTTCTCTGTGGAAGTGACCACAGATGCATTAGCTTGCAATTTGTGTTTGCTGTGTTTTCCTGACTAGTTAAGGAGGATACTGTACACGTGGTGGTAAAGCTTGACCTTTCTGTTTTATGCACTATGACATACTCTCTTTGGTGGTCTCAGGGGTTAGAAGACCTTATCTCACTCTTGATGAGCAAACTACAGCAATAATTGATTGTCCCATTTCTCCCAGTCCCCCCAATACAGCATGAGGCAAAGATGGGGATGAACCACAACACTGTCAAAAGCGCAGACACACAGGCAGTTCGGCGATGTGTTAGGGGGAGCACTGACGGGAGTCTGGATACGTGGGTTTGGGTTTACTCTCTCTGTTCTCAGTTCCTTCATCAATAAAGTGAGAGCTGGAGTAGAACGAGGCTCCAGCAGTTCCGCTAGATTAAAATTCCAAAGTTTCTGTAAATTAGTAAGATGAGGACCAACCTCATTATTTAGGACCCATCTGGTCTCAGGGACCTTGTGAGAGAGGAGAGAAGAGGAAAGTGAGGGGGACAAGAAAGGAAGGAATTTAGGGGAAGGGAAGGGGAGGTTCAGGAGACGATGTGAAGGAAGGGGACAAAAGGAGATGGGAGAGGACAAAGGAAAAGAAGAAGGGAGAGGTGAGGACCAAAGGAGGGAGGGAAGGGGGCGGAGGGGATGAGAGAAGAGAGGGAAGGAGGGAGGGGACAGGAGATGAAGGAATGGATGGACTGGAGGAAAGAGGACGGAATGAAGGGGCAGGAACACAGGGGACCAGGGGAGAGAAGAATGGCAAATTAACGGACTTGACTGGAAAGAAGATAGGAAGAAGGGAGCTAACATTTCTGTTGTCCTACTAAATATCAGCTCTCAAAACCATCTTCAAGGTCAGGACAAATACTGCCCTCTCACCAGTGAGGACCTGAAACTTCAGATTCAGGCCCCTCTCCTGCGTGCTGAGTGAGCGAGACCCCTCTGCCCCAAGGGATTCTAGTGCAGTTAGGGAGACTTCACAACACGCTGGGTTAAGTACTTTGCCCCCAGTCTTCACTGAGTTAGTCACGGTGCTGAAGTTCAGACTCGGGCCTATCCAGTTCTGAGACCTGTGTTCTTTCCAGAAAAGAAACACAAAGAGATGTGAGGAAAGATTTCAGTGCATGTAATAAAAAATGGGCTACGAAACAGTCTCAGTAAAATCCACTCCAAAAAAAGGGGGGGGGGGCGGAAGGAAAACGTAGGCTGGGTTAAGTAAAACCTATTCAATTCAAGGGAACAGATTTAAGATAAAGTCTCAGAGGCGTTCCCAGGGCAAGAGACCTTTTCCATAATTAACACATCTCCCTCTGGGCTGGCAATAACTCTTACTGCCTTATTCTTTAATAGGGATCTAGATTTAACAATAACACTTTTCATTCTCTAGCACATTCACAATCTTTAAAGCACTTTCGCATTCATTATTCCTTTTGACCTTTCATATAATAAAACAAGAGTTCAAACAAAGATTTTGGCATAAGACCTCAGCTTGATTGCCACCCCTGTCTTATGAGCTGTGTGACCTTGGGCTGATTATTTAACCACTCTGAGCTTCAATCTTCTCTCTCTTACAAGATGGGGATAATAAAAGTGCCTGCCTCACAGGGTTGTGGTGAGCACCCAAAGGGATAATATATGTCAGCATTGCCCAGGATGTACTAAGTGCTGAAGAAATGCTAACCAGCATTATATATATATTTGTCTCAAAAATTATATGACATTTGAAAATAGGCAGAAAAGATTATTAGGCCTTCTGTCAGTGCAGTCCTGAGATTAATTTCCTATTGACTTTACAACTCTGAAGTTATAGGGGCTAATGTGAAAATTTTTGTCTCGTCAAGATGCAAGTAATTTCTGTCCAATAGAGTAGATAAGCACAAAGATCACAGTTTATCGTCCTGTTGGACATTTACCAGTTTTGTATCTAACTTGACAATCTTTTACTTTTTGTATTAAATTATGTACACACACACACACACACACACACACACATCTCCAATGCTCTTTTGACCAGTTTTAACCTCTTAATGTCCCCCTCGATAAATAAAATCTTGGCCATGTATTGTTATTATATTTGCCTGAGAGATAGGATTTTACCCTTTTGAAAATTATGCTTTAACCTATGAGACAGCTTCTACAGGGAAGCCTGTCCCCCTTTCCTGGAGAGACTCTGAAAATCAAAGAGATTTTTGACTTGCCCAGAGTTAGGAACAGAATTTGGTTTTCTCAAATTCCAGTCCCAGGACTTTTTGGCTCCAACATATGCCTTTGCCCAAATGATATACGGAAAGAGAATAATAACAATAAAGAATATAATATGAAAGAATCTAAGGTTTCAGCAGTTTCGGGGCTATCTTCACAGGCATCTCTCCATCAAAGAGGGATGTGAGAAGCTCCATGTGAAGCTGCTTTCTGAATGTTCTGCTTCTCTGCCTGTTTTTCAAACCCAAAGAGGAAAAAGGGACAGTCTTTAAAGCCAGCAACGGTCTAAAAAAAGGAATGAGGAGGGGAATTTGATCATTCACTAACCTAGTTAAAGGGAAACCAAAACTATTCTATGCAAAATAAATTTAATCTATATTGATGAGGTGGAGGAGACGGGGTTGAATCTATCTTGGAATTGGAGCCGACTCGGCGTCTCAGAAGAATTTATATTCTCTTTTCTCAGCATGAGAGAAATGTAAGCCTTCAAAATCAGAAGGGTGATTAAGAGTGAACCCTATGTCAGTGAGCTGCACTCTCTGCTGGGCTCTGGATGGGGAACGTACCTCAGCCTAGCATGCTGCTCAGCATCCAGGGGCCCCAGCTGTTCTGGAAGCAGAAGCAGCAAGCAGAGCCGAGCAGTGGGTAGGTGAACGTGGAACCAGGGTTAATTTAAATCAAGCGGTGCGTGTATCAAGTGGAAGGAGCTGCCTTTACATGTATTTTAACTGCAGGTGTATTAAAACAACATAAATGAAAAGTGCCTTTTGTATTTTAAAAAAAATTCTATCGACATTATAGTTTGGCACAGTTGGCCCTCATTTGTGCAATACTTTCATCTCGAAATTTCCCTGGATTTCCTCCTAACTCGCTAGCTGCCCCTTCTCAGTTTCCTTTGCTGACAGTTGGTCCTTGATTCCTCAATGTCACTCCACACAAGGGTCATTCATTCCTTGGCCCTATCTTTTTCCCCATTACCTGGATAAATGTCAGCCATATGCTGATGCTTCCCAAATTTTATCTACGGCCTCAACCTCTTGCCTGAACTCAGAACTAATTTATTCAGCTGCATATGTAAAATCTTCACTTGGATGCCAATGATCAACTTAATATGTTTAGAACAGAGTTTTTTATTCTATTCTGTACACTTTACACCTTTTACCCCCAAAGAACAAACTCTGGGTCAGGGCCTTTGTACATGCTGTTCTCTGGGTCTAGAACACTCTTCTGCCAGTCATTTCCTGGAGAGCTTCTTGTTGTCACTCAGATCTCAACTCAAACATCACCACCGTGGAGTTGTCCTCACCCCCACCCCTCTAAAGTAGCCCCCCACTTTCCCCAGCACCACCAACAGTCATTCTCATGGTCAGGAAGATAACCTGCAATGGCTCCGTAGCCTCACGTTTATCACTACACGGAATTCTGTTACCTAAGTGTTTGCTTGTTTCTTATTACTGCCCCCCCCCACATCCAATAGCTCTGCCCTCCACAGAAAATGAGCCTCTAGTGAGCTGGGACTCATCTGTCTTAGTCACTGCTATTCCACTAACACCTAGGCCCTTAACAAATTGTTACTGAATGCATATATGTATGAACGAATGCATCCCTGGGGATCTGTTTTCCCATAAAACCAGAGGGTAATATCACAGAAAGTCTGCATGATAACTGGGAAGGATGAAGATACCAGTTCAGGCATGACATTGAATTTTTAAATTGATTCAGGGATAGTAAATGCCATAGGGAGAGTAAGGAGGGCAGAGGATGGTGGGGGTATAGTAAGCAAATAGAAAAACACAAGGAATTAAATTGCTCACTTTCTAGACTTTGGGATTACAATAATCCCTAAGTGTTCAGAAAACCTTTGAGAGACAAACATAATCATTTTATTATTATTTTGCTGAGTAAAGATATTAGGGGGAAAATTATCATCTATTGTTATTATCACCATCATGCCATAAAATAAAGTCCATTTAACTTCCAAAAAGGAGAAAAGACATAAATAAACTTCACTGGGTTTTTTTAAAAGATTTTATTTATTTATTTGAGAGAAAGAGAGAGAGAGAGCATGGTGGGGGGGGTTGCAGAGGGAGAGGGAGAAGCAAACTCCCTGCTGAGCAGGGAGCTGGACGAAGACTCAAGACTCCATCCTAGGAGCCCGGGATCAGGACCTGAGCTGGAGGCAGACGCTTTATCTACTGAGCCACCTAGGTACCCCAATCTTCACTGTTTTTTAAATTGAATAAACTTTGTTTTATGAAAACTACATATTGACTTCATTTCTTCATTTGTCCCCTTTATTGACTTCGTTTCTCTCACTGCGCCATCATCTTTCAGAAATGTCATCCCTGACATCACGGGGAGTCATGGACACAAGTGACTGGTTCAAGATCAACAAGCAATCATTGGCAAGTCTCCTAAATCTACTTCTTCACATGTCTTTGGCCAGTTAAAGCTCTCTAATAAATGTTCTCTATTAGGGTATTGTAATGTGCATGTGATCTAAGAAACCTAGCATTGAAATGTTACTTAGAAGTTTCCCCATACATTAGCCAATTATAAGGCCAGACATACCAAAACAAACAAACAAGAACCCATGTAAGATATCTGAAGTAAATAAATAAATGAATATGTATCGTGTGTACACACGGGTGCATGGGTGTGTGTGTGTGTGTGCATGTGTGTGTGTGATGCATTAAGAAGACACTAGTCTTCTAGTGGATTGATAGAGATTTCCTATGTAAAGAAGATTAGTAGTAGCTTCTGAAACTAATAACCACAACATTCAGGATCATAGTCATGGTACATAGAACACAAAGGAGAATTCCCTTTCATTTTACTGTAAATGGTTTTAAAGATAGATGTCTTTTTAAAGAATAAGATGAAAAGGCACCAATAACAGAGGCAACTGAAAAAAGAAGTGTTTGGTCTACTGAGGAAACTAAGAAACAAAACCAAGGGAGGCAGATGATATCAAGCATTATTTACATTTACTGCTGAACCAAATTATTTAGGAGTAACGCCCACATGAGAAGGAGAATATATTTTGCAAATGGAAATGTGAATAATTACCTTAGATGACCTACTTCATATGAAAAGAGGAAAATCTGCCTGCGGAGAATGCACAATGCAAAGGACAGTGAGTGGAAATGTAGTTGTAACGGGAGAAGGAGAAAGATTGAGTGCTGAGGGGGCATTAGCCAGCTGGAACCCGAAAGAAGTGGGGGCAGATGGGATATGTGTCACAGTCCATTAGATGCCATTTTAAGAAATTAATTCAGGATTCAGGGGGAGCTTTGGGTGACTATAGTCATATATAAGAAGCAAATAACAATAAGGACTAAGTGTTCTGGGCATTTCACTGACCCACGGGCTTCTGGAGGGCAATAAACAGGGACACTCTCTGGCTCACTAGGTAAACAACAGTAATAAGAGGAATCATAATAGTTCCAGTTTGGAACCCTAGCTCTGCAGGTGGCAGCTGCATGATCCACTCAAGTCAAAAAGTAAGAAAACTCAATTAGCAGCTCTCCGCCCCCAGCCCCACCCCCTCTGATGAGGGGAAGGAGTAGAATGTTCTCCCACACGCTCCCTAAGCCATGGGGGGTGTTTTTTGAGCTTCTGAACAGCAATCAGGAAATGAGGCTGTTCAGTAGGTTGATACTGTGAACCATAGTTCCCCTGAAGAGCTTCGGTGGAAAATGATACCAGTGGATAGATCTGAATTCCCAGTAAAACCAAAGCTATGCTCCCTATTGAGTTCTAGTAGAAATTGTCATATTTTAAAGAAACACTGCATAATATGTGTGATTTCAAATCAGATTCAAAATCTTATCTTTTGATTCAGCAAGCAGTCAGCAGGCCTTTTCCTGATACTCAGGAATAGCAAAGGTAATGGGTACCAACTTCCCAGACCTAAGAATTGCTGCCCAGCACGGTCCTCCTGGAAACATCTTGAAAACAAAGTGGCTCCCAGACCCTGCTGCTTCCCTCGGTTCCTGCAGTCAGAGCCCACTGTGGGCTTCACTCCTGCATACTCCTGGAGATGTATCTACAAGCAGAAGAAAATAGGTCCAGTGACCCTGGTTTATTTGAATTTTAATAGAAAGTTTGCAAAGAGTGCTGACATTTTTGCTTCAAGATTCATCTCAGCTGGACTTAGGTTAATCTTTCCCTCCTGGTGAGAGTCTCTGTGAAGAGGTGGGGCCAACAGGCGAGAGGAGTTGGCCGATGGGATCTAGGCTGTCTGTACCAGCAGACGGCCATGTGTCCATCCGACATGCCATGTCACCCTTCTCTGAACTGTCGTTTTCTTAGCTGGATGATCAGAGAGTATTGATAATCTTTAAGGTCTTTTTGAGTTCCAGAATAATATCATTTGATTTTTATAACTCGGTGCGATTGGACAGAAGTTTTGAATAGATCTATTGCCCAAGAATAAACTGGTTACCTCATTCCGTTGTTGCAATGACCAAGATAACTGGATTTAAAAATCCTTGGCTGAAAAAAAAAAAAAAATCCTTGGCTGGCCATTTCAGCAACTCTAACCACTTACTGGCTTGACCATGCTTTGCCTAAAACAGCTTTTGAAAGAGTCACAATAACTTTTTAGAAAATAAGAATAACCACCTTTGATCAATTGGTCTCCACCACATCATCTGACCTTGTGTGTGGACTTCTTGAGACACACTGCCCACAGGGTTATTTTGTAATCTCGCCTCAATGTCTATAGCCCAACGTTTTGCTGCATCCTGGATGATGCTTGCTCTATTTTACAACTCCCCTTTCTCTGTCCACTCCCTAAATGTTACTTCCTTAGCACTCCTTCTCAGGCCTTTTCCTCTCTCATTTTATTCGCTCTCCTTGGATGATCTCACCCTCCACCCACGACAGTGTGCAATAAGCGTTTGGGTTTGTGCTGTTTGCTGATTTCTGCGGTGTAAATACTCTCATCACTGCTGATTTCAAGCTACCAATCATTGTGGAGTTGGGAACTGATGCACAAAATTGGCCCTTCAGCTGTGAGAACCAGCCTCCAGTGCACACCACCCCCATCACTTCCACTACCGCCTACATCTGAAATCTCCCTCTCTTTGTGTGTGCCTCTCCCACTTCTGAGTTTGTTTCACATTCAAATCTACTTGAATGTCACATCTTCTCAACATCATCAGGAGCAAAACGGACACACAGTCTTCCTATAAACCTTTTCTGGATTCTCTGTTTATCAAGGTAACCCTGGATAGGAGTGAATGACCCAGGCTAGGGAAAATATGCTAACCTTGAACTCTTGTGTGGTTGCATCTTTTGAGCAATGGAATAAAAACCACATGCAGGTGCGTGGGGAGGGAGGTTTTCCCAGCAGAGAATGGGTGTTCTGGTTCAACCATCCTGTGAAGTAGTCTCTCTGGGGACAAGAAATAAAAGGTGGGGAATGCTTTGAACCGGAGTGGAGAAAGATCTAGTGCCTAAGACCAGCTGAGTCTGAATCTGAGATATGGAGAAGCCTCGAGTTGTTCTACAAGAAGAGGAATTGCTGGGGGCGCCTGGGTGGCTCAGTTGGTTAAGAAGAGGAATTGCTGTTGTCACGTGGAGGCAGTGAATGATGACACCGGATTTCTGATCTAGCCACAACGTGAAGGCTGACAAGGTGAGGCCAAAAGGGGGCCAGTTTCTGAAGATGCCAGACTGAAGCAGCCGTTGTGGATCTGGTTAGTCTTGAGAGGGCACATCCCGTTTTCAAGGCTGGAATGGGGCCCACAGGGAGCGGTCACATGGACATCAGCTGACCCCGCAGAGCAGGGATCTCAGAAGGGCACGAACAGTAGCAGCAGCAAAGCAGTAAGATTAGAACGTTAGAGGGGAAAGACCCAGGGACTTGTTCTGTAGCTCAGCTACATGGCGCTCCGAGACACTGAGCCGTAACAGATAGGACACTCTGACGGGACCTGGTTTCCAGCAAGCAGCGCTGGTGCAGGCTCTAGGCTATAAGAATTTAGGCATATGAAGGAAGAAGAATAATTTTCTGTCATTGTCACAGGCTAGTGGGGCCAGGGTATTCCCCTGGATGACATTTATTTCCATCGAATTAGACCAGTTACTGCAATGCCTAGGCCAGAAAATGAGGAGTCGTTTGGCATTCTCTGCCCTACCGCGTGCATACTCAGTTACAAAGTCGGGTCAGTTCTGTCGCCTGACATTGGCTTGAATCCATCTTTGCTCTTCATGCTCACAGTCATTCCTTCAAGCTCAGGCCTGTCTCTGACAGCCTCCACCACCACCACCACTACCTAGCCTCCCTAACTTCTGTCTTGCTTGCTCCCATCATGTTGCTGCAGAGTGATGTTCAAAAACAAAAACCAAAACAAAACCTCAACCAAACAAAAAACCTGTTCAAGTCACTCCTTTGCTAAAAATTTTTCAGGATAAAATCCAGACCCCTTGGAATGGCATATGAGCTCTGTCGTGATCTTTCAGGTTCATCCCATGCTTCCCTCGTACCTCCAATACGTAGAGTCATCTAGATTATGGGAGGGTGCTCTGGATCTTTCCCTGACCTTCTTATCGTGATAATGTAGTCTTAAACGGTCATGCTTTTCTTCCATTATACTCCTCCTGGTTGTTCTTTCTCACCTTCTTCTTTCTCTATTCATTCCTTAAATGTTGATTTCCTGGAGGTACTTAGCTCAGCTCTCTTTTCTGTGTTCCTGGAAAATGTAACTCATTCCTGGGGTCTCTGCTTCCACCTAACGCTGGATCCTCTTAAATCTCTGCCTCCAGATCAGACTGGACTTCTCAACACCTCTGCAGAATGTTTCCCAGCTACCTTAAACTCCACATTTCTGAAATAGAGCTCTCCCACCTTCAGATGGGTACTCCCTCCTGTATTCTCTACCTTAGTTTATGTCTCTGTTGGGAACTTTTATCTGCTATTTACAGCTGCCTAACAGATCACCCCCACACACTGACTTAATACAACAGCCATTTATTATTGGCTAACAAGTCTACGGGTTAGCTGGCATTTCTGCTGCCCTGACCCAGACTCCGCTGATCCTGGCTGGGCTCTCGCACACGCCTGGAGCCTCAGCTGGGACAGCTGCACCAGCTGGCCCATATGGTTTATCCTCCAACAGGTTAGCTTAGGCTTATTCACGAGGCAGAGGTGCGGAGTTCCAAGACAGAAAGCAGAAACCATTCAAGGCTTCCAGAGGCCTAAGATGGGAACTAACACACTACCACTCCCAAAGCCTTCTATTGGCAAGAAGTCACAAAGCCAGCCCAGGGTCAAGGAAAGCAGAAATACACAACACCTTTTAATGGAAAAAAGCTGCAAAGTCAAATTGCAAGTGGTGTGGATACACAGAGTGGTGCAGGAGTGCAGGATTTTTGCAATCTGCACAGAAGTAATCCTAAATACCACCATATTGATAATGTGGTCGTGGGTGGTAGTGAAGGGAGCTAGCTAATGTTTACTGACGCCTAGCACATACCCAGCTCTGAGCTAATCTCAAGGAAAAGACGAATTTTGCATTGTGTTTAAAGTTATTCATTAAAATCACCTTTTATTTTATTTACATGGGAGTTTCAACTTTATTATGAGATGATACAGAATATGTATAAACTTAACCTAAATTTTATGGTAATCAATATGGAAATACAGTAATTACTAATTTTTGTATTTAACACTAAAACAAACATGGTTACTAATCTAATGCTTTGAATTCTCAAAAGCACTTGGGTCAATAACTTCTCATTCATACAAACAACTAAATGGTGTCAAAATTCCTCATTCATTATTATGTCCTTGTCCTAATAATGAGAAAGCTGCTTTGAGCAAGAATGGTTTGATAACACAGTCACATAGTTTAGTCAACTTATTTCACAAGGATTAAATCAAAACAAAACATTTGTCATTTACTGTACCTTTGATTTATTAATCCCCTGCCCTGGACTGGACTAATTATGGCTTTCAGGACTTTCTGGATATTTTCTCCTCTACTTTTCATCAGCTAAATATGGGCAAAGAAAACCAAAAGATACAATCTTGTCAAGATATTCCATCTAGAATAAGATACAAAATATACAAAATTTATATGTATTCCACAATTATAAATATTCACAAAGAAAATAATAGAAAACAAGTGCTCATCAGAGTTTAAAAGAATTTTCTCATTCTTGCAAGTTTTACAGTAATAAATAATTTTCATAATAAATAAATTGTAGCCTCTGGTTTTAACTTTATAAAATTATTAATTTATATAATTAATTTAGATTATTATATAGTATTAATTTTATAATTAATATCAAAGCATATTATAAATTATATATTAATTCTAGTATATATAATCAATATAGTGATATTAATCATGAATTAAAAATTAATTATATTGATTATAAATATTAATATATTAATGTATTAATAGTATATATTGATTTTATTATATTATATTAATTATATATATAAAATTTATATAAATATATGTTAATTACATATTAATTATGTTAATATAGTTATTTTATATATTAGCTTTTTTCCCCAATAGGTACTTTATGTTATTTCATTTAGTTTTCAAGTAACTCTAGAAGGAAGTTGTTATTTTTATTAATTCCTTAATTTACAGTTGAGGTCATGAAAGTTTGGTATGGTAAAATATATAGCTCAAGGCCACACAGCTACTAAGTGATAGGGCCAGGTTTTAACTTCATACAACTTGACTCCGGGGTCACTCTTGGACAAAACGCTGCATTGGCACCTCTCTCTCCTTTATTTTCCACATCTAAATGATTCACCAATTCTACCTCTTTTCCATTTACTGACCTAGCTCCTTCCATCCAATGCCACTGGCCCTGACTTTGTTCAGGAGCTCATAAATTCTTGCCTAGATTATTCCTTTAGCTTTTTTTTTTTTTTATGTCCTTATTTCTAGTCCTGCAGCTACAGTACAAACCTAGTAACTTCCCTCTGTTATTTAAAACACTTTGAGGAGTGACGTACAAATTAAAACTACGGTGAGATTCCTCACTCCATTAGCCAGCGTGGGCTGCCATAACAAGATACCACAGACGACATGGCTTAAACAACAGATATTTATTTTCCCACAGTTCCGGAGTCTGGGAGTTCAAGATCACGGTGCCAGAGGGTTTATTTCTGAGGAGGACTCTCTTCCTGGCTTGCAGATAGCTGCCCTTCTGACTGTGTCTTCACATGGCCTTTACTCTCAGATAGAGAGAGAGCTCTCTGGTGTCTCTTCCCCTTTTTATATGGACACCAATCCTATTAGATTAGGGTCCCCCTTTTATGACCTCATTAAACTTTAATTACCTCTGTAAATGTTATAACTCCAAATACAGTCACATTGAAGGTTAGGGCTTCAACACATGAATTTGGCAGGCTGGGGCTGGGGGGCACAACTCAGTCCATAACAACCACACACACACACACACACACACACACACACACACACCAGAATAGCTAAAATGAAAAGGATAAACAATATCAGTTGTTGGAAACTGGAACAACTGAAGTTCTCATACAGCGCTGCTAGGACTTTAAATTAGTCCAGTCACTTTGTAAAACTGGCAGAATCCAATAAAGCTGAATATATACTAAGCTTATGACCCACATATTCCACTCCTAGGTATTTTATCCAGTGGAAATGCATACATATACTCACCAAAAGACATATGCAAGAACCTTCACAGCTGCACTATTCCTAATAACTTCACACTGGAAATAACTCAAATGTTGATATGTAGTAGAAAGCACAAATAAATGATGGCAAGTGCATATAATGGAATATGATACAACCATGATATTGAATGAACTACATCTCCACGTGACAGAGTGGATGATGTTCAGAAACATAATGCTGGCTGACAGAAGCCAGATAGAAGAGTACACATTTTTAAATTCCACTTAAATAATGTCAAAAAAGGCAAAACAAATCTATTGTGTTAGAAGTTAAGCAGGCGGTCCCCCTTGGAGAGGGAAGTAGCAACTAGAAGGGAGCAAGATGGGCCTTCAGGGGTTCTTGTTACATTATGATCAAGTTTCTGGTTGCCCAGCTGTGTTCAGTTCATGAAAATTCGTCAAGCTGAACACTTATCATATGTGCATGTTTCTGCATATATTTTACATTTCAATAAGACGTTTTTCTTAAAAAAGAAATATTGTGAAGATTCCATATCACCCGAGAATAAAGTCCCAGTACTTCAGCCTGGCCTAACGCCCTTTGTGACCTGGTCCCGGGCCAACCTTTCCAGCCCTCTCTGTACGAATCCTAGCTTACACGCCAGCCAACATAAGCCATCACCAAATACCTACAACGCATCGTGCTCTTTCCAGCTCACCCCCTGCCTGAATACCATTCCCATTTCATTGAGCTAGTTAACTCCTTTTAAAACTTGGATCAGACTTCATTTTCCACCAAGAAGTTTTTCCTGACCCCACCATCCCCAACCCAGACTGAGTTAGGAGTGCCTGCTCTGTCCTCCTTTATCATTCTATGGACTTATTATTACCCCTAGTCCATCACACTGTCATTTTCGGTTTCTAAATCTATCTGATGAACTGTGAGTGTGATGAGAGCGAGGATTGGATCCTTTATCTCGGCATACACAGCATCTAGTTCAGGGACCAGCATATAGCAAATGCCCAATGAACAGCAAATGAATTAATGAAGAGATTAATGAAATTTAGCTTACATCTTGATTTTGGTGCAGAACATTTCTTCAGTCATTCCAGCAAGAACAGTTGAAGAAGAAGGAGGAGGAGGAAGAGAAGAAGAAGAAGGAAAAGGAGGAGGAGGAGGAGGAGAGAAGAAGAAGAAAAGAGAAAAGAAAATAATAATCTGGTAGCACGGACTATACCATGCCCAAAATTTAGTCTGCAATGAGTGCTTTGTTCCCCACGAACATTAATATCAGGGAAACCAAATACACATTTCTTAAAACATATAATAGTACTATTGCCCATTCCCTAAAGACTGTCCAACTGTACAAAACGATTGCATTCCTCTGAAATATGGGTGAAGTGTTAATGTTCTTGGTTGGCTTGAAACTCAAGAAATTCCTCTAACATCAAGATTGGCCATGTTCCTTGGGTGGATCTGCCAAAAATTCCTCAGATATCCCGGTCTGGGATTTATGGACTGAGAGGTTTATGATATTTCAGAGTGTAGAATGGGCTATTGTTTTACATATTAGACAAGTCAAGTAAATACAATGAAAGCTGTGATTGGGCTCCGGGCCTAAAAAGTGAATCAAATTGACAGCAGTCATTTTTCTATGCAAGTTCCAAGCAGGCTTAAACCAGGCAAAATGCTAAGTGGTGATCATATTGGGTTCTCAACGATGTTTCTTCCTACTTCTGAATTTGGCCTTCAGGCATGGCTCCATAACAGAAAGCCATAAAAGGTATTAATGATGAGAGGTAGGACGATGAGGATATTGCCATGATGACGATTCCTGGTAAGTAAGCATGCACAATGTGTAACAGAACACGCATAAATGTGAAACCCGACCTCAGCAAGAGTTAGGGCAAAGGTAAAGAAGTACTCACTCAAGCATGTACACTCTGGGTAGTGAAGTGAGGCCTACGGTGAGGGCATTTGCCCACCCCGACTTCAATGAGGACTTCTTACCCACTCCACTATGCCCAGACTTGACTCCACCCATCTTCTTGAGCCACAGCTGATTGGACCAGACATAGGCACCTGACTCAAGCAGGGCCAATCAGATGCTCTCGGTTTGGAATTGGGCAGCAGGTAAGCTAGTGCTCTCAATGAGGATCTGTGGGGTTGCCTGCCCAGCCATTTGGGGTGCAAAGGAGTAGGGAAGCGGAGAAAAGAGGACCGTAGGGAGAGAGAAGAGATGCAGTATACTATCGAGGCAGGATGGGGGTTGACGAGAAGAGAGATCAGTTCCTGACAGCTTTCCTGTTTCTGTTTTCAATCCTCTGGAGGGATCTGGATACATTCTCTGGCCGAGTCTGGCCTGTTTTTATGAGAGAAGAACGTGTTTCCTCTGCTCATGCTGGTTTGGGTGGGTTTCCGAGGTTACAGGACTAGGATACTTGCGCTCTGGTATTCCAGCATGAAGTCTGGCTGCACTCCCTTAGTTCCTTTGGAGAAGGACAGAGGGAGCAACTGAGGCCCCGCTCGGGTGAGGGGGATTGCACTGCAGCAGTCGCGGGGCGGGGGGGGGGTCCCTGGCCCTTGCCCTTGCCCTTGGTGGCTGGAGTTTTAGCTCTGAGTACAGCCGGAGCTTGCGAGCTGTTGGTTAGTGGGGGTGTTAATGTAGTTCTTTTTAAAAAGGGAAGCAGGACACCGCGAATGATGACATCTGAGCGTCAACAATACAAAATTAAGCCTGTGGAAAATGTCAATTATGATAGCTAACACAGGAAATTGCATTTATGTATGGAAACCAAATTTAGAAGCCTGGACAGATTGACAGGATCCTTCCTAAATCCATGTAAATAGCCCATGCCAGGTGCCAGGAAGTAACTGCGGGAGCAGGACCGGCTAGGCCGGCAGCCCCCTTGGCTGTCCTCAAAAATCGGAAGGAAGAAAAAGGGCTTTTCTCTAACGCTAGTTAATTTTTCAGAAGTCTTATCCTCCAGGTTAAGAGAGAATTAACAGTTTTTGAAAGAATCATTTTCAAAGCTGTTGCTATTCTCTCCCTGCTTTGTGTCCGTAAACAAGGAAAGGGTGTGGTCAGGCCTTGGATTTGCTCTGGGCAGTGTTTACGAAGCCCTTGCTGGCTGCCAGAGGCCAAGCCTGCGGAAAAGGGGAATGTGAGAGGGGTGAGGGGAGGTCTCTCAGGCTCCCTCCCTTCACTCACTGCACCCCCCCCCCCACGCTCTTAGGGTTCCCTCCTTCGCGTGGTGTTCCTCTACCACTTCAAGCGCCAGTGACATGAAAACTGGAGTCAGAAGCAGAGGAATGACATTCATGGTGCTTCAGTAGGGCAAGGACATTGGAGTCAAGCAGACAGGTTGAAAGCCCTGGTACTATTACTAGTGCTTCTCTCAGACCCCCACCAGAGCGGCATCTGCCCTGGGCTATGAGGTCTAGAGGGCCCCACTGTGGCGCTCCTCGTGGCATGCTTCACCCTGTGGAGGCGAGAGTCCACTAGGTCAAAGGAACTTGCCCACCAGAGCCTGTATGTCCCTCTGTAGACCGTGCTCCAGGTACTGAGACGCCAGAGTTCCCCGTGCCAATGGCCCTGAGCCTGTTTGCAGGACCTGTGCAGGCCTCTTCCCAAGTGTGTCCTCCCCAGGGTATGTATCGCCTAGATTTCAGGGTGGCTTAGGGGCAGCTGTTTGTAGAGAGTACAGATAAGAGTTGGACAGTGTGTGCCCGAGTGTCTGTATATGAGTTTCAGGGGTGGGAAGAGAAGGGCACCAGGCCAAGGACTGGGGCATTACTCACTGTGCACTACCTCTTTCTGGCTCCGACCAAGAAGTCTGAAAATTCTAAATTTGAATCTGGCCTTCCAGGTTGTTATGAAGCAGGAGAAGAGAAGATATTTTATTTAACTATAAGCTTGATGTATAGTTTTTGCCACGGAATATGGGTCTCAACTTGTTCTCTTGCTGCAGGCCCCCTAAATGTTAGGAGTGGGCCACATTACCACTTCAACAGTGTGCGACCTTAGGTAAGTTAGGTCAGGCTTCCGAGCCTCAGTTTCCTTATCTGCAAAATGAAGGCGATAATAGTAGCAGTTATTTTGAGAATTTAAAATGTAGTTAGTTTGGGGCACCTGGGTGGCTCAGTTGGCTGAGTGTCTGCCTTCGGCTCGGGTCATGATCCCAGGGTCCTGGGATCAAACCCCACATCGAGCCCCACATGGGGCTTCCTGCTCAGTGGGGAGCCTGCTTCTCCCTCTCCCTTTGCCCCTCCCCCTGCTTCTGCATTCTCTCTCTCTCTCAAGTAAATAAATAAAATCTTTAAAAATATATATATGTATAAAATAAAATGTAGTTAGTTCTATTATTCTTATGTGCCGTTTGGCAAGTTACTTAATCTCTCTGCGCCTCAGTTTTCTCATCTGTCAAATGGGAGGATGCTAATAGTACCTACCTTCTGGTTTGTTATCAGTTAATGCATGTAAAGGTTTTAGAACAGCATCCGGCATGTCACAATGCTATGTAAATGCTGGTTGTTGTCATCTACCACCCATTATCACCACTACCACCGCCGGGCCTGTTGGATTACAGGGCAGAGTATATGCAGTGTGTAGGTCACAGTGAGGCACACCTCTGCCACATTTCTTAGTTACTTTGAGACTTGCCTCATACTCCAGACTCATCCTGTGATTTCAAAATCCCCTACCAGACTTCTTAGGAAGCATGAAGCCTGTTCCTGTTTCTAACTGAGACTGTTGCTTTGGCCAAGTGTAATCTGATGAATACAAACTAAGAGTCCTGTCCTGGGATAACCCTCATTCTTGTCTGTCAAGGGCTTTGAGATCCACTCAGAAAGGTGCAAAACAAATCTTAAATCTCTGGGCAGAGACACAGTGGTGGCAGCAAGTGAGGAATGGGGGAGGGATGTTGGCTCTTCTCCTGAGATCCACCAATTGCCATTTCTTGCTTAATGGAAGTTTCTCCAGCCCGGTGCATTGGCAGGCTTGGTTGGGTTTGGGAATTAACTTGAAATGCTAATTCTGTAAATATCTAGAGAAGGCTGATCCTCCAGTCCGGGGGACTTGATCGCATAGAAAGAACCTGTAATCCACAGAGAGCTACCAAATCGTTTTCCAACCACAAGCCCCATTTCTTTCCGCTACACAACACTACCTCTGTGGAGCAGCAGCTCTTTCTTCTGCTTGGCACTCAGGCAGCCCACTCCCCATTTGCTTCAACTTTGTAAGGGATCACCAACAGGCAGCTGAGATACTACTGATCTCCACCGAAGTGAAACTTAAGAAAGATACCAGCAAGGCCGTTAGCAAAACATCAAGCTTCAAACCTCCAGCTCCTCACCTTTGTAGCATCCTCTCCTCAAGGAGGTTCTTCTTCCGTCCCTGTGCTCTATAAACACATTTTATCTTAGGAACATTCTATTCCTTCCTCACATTAAGGCATGAGTTACTAAGAACAGCTATTATACTAAGGTATTATACTAAGAACAGTATTATACCTCTCTCTCAAATTATTTTCATCCAAAAAAGCCTTAAGAAAGCTCTAAATGAAAGAAACAAGGCAATTTCAGATAGCAGTCGGCAACTGCAGAGGGTTTTTGTCAGGGTGGGGGTCCTGGGGATGGCAGGCCTATTCCAAAGTGCTTCTCATCTCAGAATCCATTTATTCAGCCTAAATGCGTTTCTACTGTGCTTTCAGGTACGCTACCAGGGACTGACTCCACGAGTTTATTGGCATCATTGTGGTTCGGGGCTGGTTGCACAGGGCCCATGAGCAGTGTTCACTAAATCCCCATGGCCATGGTTTCCAATGAGGCCTTTGTGGTGGAATTCCTTTCTCCTTATGGTCAACAGCTTTGAGTTGTACAGACAGCCGTGGCATGGTGCCCTGACCACCTTCTGCTTGTGTTTGGTGGTTCTGACACATACACGCACTCCTACAGCATGGGAATGGAACCATTTTAACATATAGAAAAATGTTAGAGTGAGGAAAAGCAGCGCCATGGTGTTGCCAATGAGGGAGGGTCCCTGCTCTGATGGGCTTAGTGGTGCCTTTGTTTTTAAGCTCATATTTGATCCAGGATGTAAATATGTTAGTTGGTTTGCATGCTATGCTGAACAGGCCCAACAATACACTGTAAACATCCTTGTGACATTTCTCAAAGGAAGTAGTTGCTATGTGTGACTAGTCACCATTTTTGCAAGAGTTAAACATCTGAGCTATTTAAATTCCCCTGCAAAGTATGAAACGCAAATTAGGTAATCATGGCATAATCACTCAGATCCAAAGAATGAGGAGTGCAGGAGTTGGTTGGTTGAGTTGGTTCTTCTTCTAACTGGTGAGGTAGTAGGGGAACATCAAATCTGATGGTCAAAATTCAGTCAAAATCTCTAGCCATTCAAAGTTTTTGGAGATAAATGATATGCCTTACAGATGATTAGCTAGGATGAATATCCCTGTGGCACAATCCAATCAACATGTACTTGACTGCTGTTTGCTCTGTACTACAGAGTGAGTGTATTAGTCCAGGGTGTGGGGAGACCGCTGTACAAGTGTGGAATGGGTGTGTCTGTGAAGCAGCGGGAATGTTTTTGTTAACGTTCTGTTTATGAAGCCCCAGGTCGTTGTATAGTTGCTGAGGAGCGGAACCAAGGGATATGATAGTCAATATGTTTCATCCATAAGACCTAGTTTTTAAATAAATTTATCAGTAGTGCAATAAACCGTATTCCATGCGAGCTCTTCTCTGATCAAAAGAAGAGATATTGCTCACTTATTTCTCACGAAGAAAAAGTTTTGATTTCACCGTAAACGTACCTTAGTTTATTTGTAGAGCTGTTTCCTATTTTTTCTTATCAAAATATCTCCGCTGTAGCTCAATAAATAGAGGAAGTATAGGAGGTTCTGTCCCAACCAAATCAGATGAATGTTTTTTATCACAGCCCTGAAGCAGATCCACTATGTTAGCAATTGCAGCACTTTAGAAAAATAAAAGGGAAAAGTATTTTTGTTCCAATATCTCCTGTGGGGAAAAAAGGCAGATGGAAAGAATAGCAATGATGAAACAGAATTAATATATTTATATTATATAACCACCAAAAAAGCTGCCATGCAACATTTCTGTGTTTCCTTTCACAAGTAATGTGCATTTTTTCCCTTGAATATGAGTTTATGCTTGAGTTGGTAGCAGTTTTGCCTTAAAGGTCTGGGATAGATCATTGATTTCTGCCCCTTTAAGAAGATTTTGTGTATCTCTGCCCAGTGCTGTTATGTGCTGATTTCATAGGTTAGCAGTCAGAAAGTGTTTGTTTCACTATTTCCTATTTTTTTGGTTATACATGTTTCTCTATTTCCTATTTCCTGGTTGTGTTGGGGGTTGGGAGTGGCTATCTTACTTTTTGCCCTCATGGACCACCTACATGTATGAAATCAAATTCCTAGGAAATGTATTCTAACTCCCTCTAAGCAACATGTGAAAATGCTTTATTATTGGAGACTGAATGTATTCAAGTTTACTGACAAATCCAGCTCTGGAGTATCAAAAATTGGATTATTTTTTTCTCCTGTTTCTTCTATGGAGGAATCAATAGTATTGAACAAGAAAAAAAAAATTGTGTTACTCTTGGGCCAAGGAGTGAGTGTAGCACTTAGGGGAGGTGAGAGAGTTAATCATGTGTCCTAAATTGATGTGGGGGCGATGTACCTAGTGCATCCAGTTAACTAATCTTTAATTTTTGTACCAGGAACACAGCCAGCACGTCCACTTACCCAGGATAGATGATTAAGAAGAATGTTGTAAAAAAGCTGAACATAATTCACTATCACCAAATATAGGAGGCATCTCTGAAGCTCACAAATCTGCTCCCACAGAATGCAATACATGATCTAAATTGTGAGAAAAAAAATCCAACTTGGTTAGGATAGGTAAGGCAAACCAAAACCAAAAGAACTTTGGCCCACAAGTCATTTCCGCTTGGAAATATTTCTAAAGATTGAGCTTAGGCCGGCAGTTCATGTAACACCACCACCTGCACACTGCCAAAGAACAGCCTTGGCACTGAACCTGGAAGCTCAAGGTGGGAGGAAATTCAGTGGACAGAGTCGAACTTCTGAAGACGCTCTTCTCAGAGCTTCCTGAGACCTTCCACAGGGATGATTTCCAAACTATGTTTAGCCGGGGGTGGGGGTGGGGGGAGGGGGGTGGGGAGATTTTGCCAGCTCTAAACACTGGATTTGGTTATCTGCAGCCTATTTCCAGCTTCAGAACCATTTCTGCTTCTACCTTATAACCCACTACAGCCCAGGATCTTAAGAATTTTATCTGAAAGTATCTCAACATAGTTTATTTTTTAAAAAGAAAATTAGCACAGAAAAAACTTTTTTTAAAAAACCACTTTCCAATTATACATAGAGTGTCCAGTGTACGTGTTATAAACATATAACTTATATTTTATTCACACATAGAGATTTGACTCAAGTAGGTGCCCTCCCCCTATTCCCTGTATGGAAAGTTCAAGGAGAACCATCTCAAGATGTTACTTAGATGCTTCAATTAACTGGACAAAACAATTATTATACCTACAGAAAACAAATGGCTATGGGGCACCTGAATAGCTCAGTCAGTTAAATATCTGCCTTCAGCTCAGGTCATGATCTCAGGGTCCTGGGATCAAGCCCAGCATCAGGCTCCCTGCTCAGCGGGGAGTCTGCTTCTCCTTCTCCCTCTGCCCCTCCCCCCTGCTCATGCGCGTGCTCGCTCGCGCTCTCTCTCTCTCATAAATAAATAAATAAAATCTTTTAAAAAACAAATTTAAAAAAAAGAAAAGAAATGGCTAATTTATTTAACATAAAAATGAGTGTTACAAGCCAGTAAGAAAAAGATAAACAATCCTGTAGAAAATAGGCAAAGGATAGACACAGATAATTCAGGAAAAACAAACAAACAAACAAGAAACCGAGGAAATAGACATACAAAAACACACTTAACCTTGCTCATGGTTTAAAAATTCCAGGGATGGGCACTCCTGGGTGGCTCAGTCCGTTAAGCATCTGCCTTCAGCTCAGGTCATGACCCCAGGGTCCTGGGATTTAGCCCCACATCAGGCTCTCTGCTCAGCGGGGAGCCTGCTTCTCCCTCTCCCTCTCCCTGCTGCCCCCCCCGCTTGCGCTCTCTTTCTCTGACAAATAAATAAATAAAATCTTTAAAAAAATTCCAGGGATGATGAGATAGCAATTTTCACTTCCAACTGACAAAATCAAAAAGAGTGATGGTAAAACCAGGCGAAGATGTGAGGAAACAGTCCCTTTCATACACATTTGTTGAGTGTGTTAATCGATACAATGTTTGGTGGTGGCAGTTTTGCAATGTCAAAGTTGATCCAGAAACTTCACTTCTGGGGATATAATCCATAGAAAAACTCCCAGAAGTACACAAAGACAAAAATGTACATGGATGATGATTGCAGCATAGTTCTTTTTTTAAATTTTTTATTGTTATGTTAATCACCATACATTACATCATTAGTTTTTGATGTAGTGTTCCATGATTCATTGTTTGTGCATAACACCCAGTGCTCCATGCAGAACGTGCCCTCCTCAATACCCATCACCAGGCCAACCCATCCTCCCACCCCCCTCCCCTCTAGAACCCTCAGTTTGTTTCTCAGAGTCCATAGTCTCTCATGGTTTGTCTCCCCCTCCGATTCCCCCCCTTCATTCTTCCCCTCCTGCTATCTTCTTCTTCTTTTTTTTTTTTTTTTAACATATACTGTATTATTTGTTTCGGAGGTACAGCAGCATAGTTCTTCATAGCTAACAACTAGAGGGGCGCCTGGGTGGCTCAGTGGGTTAAGCGTCTGCCTTCGGCTCAGGTCATGATCCCAGGGTCCTGGGATCGAGTCCCACATCAGGCTCCCTGCTCTGCGGGGAGCCTGCTTCTCCCTCTCCCACTCCCCCTGCTTGTGTTCCCTCTCTCGCTGTGTCTCTCTCTACCAAATAAATAAATAAAATCTTAAAAAAAAAAAAAAATAGCATAGCTAACAACTAGAAACAAACCACTGAGAAGAATGAGGTAGAGCTACAGGTAACTCACACAGAAAGCCCAAGAGGCAGTAAAAAGGAAAAAGAACCAGTTACAAAAAATGATGTAGAAAAGGATTCCATTTTTGTTCTGTGTGAAAGTAAAAAATGTAATGGCATATATATTAAAACGTAAATGCTGGTTGTTTCTGGGAGTTGGCGTTTTGGAGCACCTTCCATTTATACTTTACATATATCTGTCAGATTTGATCCCAAACAAAAGGTAAAATAAAAGTAGTCTTAAAAAACAACAATACAAACGTCACTTACGTAGTTTTCTTGCCAAACATGTTTGTGCTGAATCTAAACATGAGGAAACAACCACATAAACCCAGCTTGTCTGATATTCTGCAAGATAACCAGCCTAGACTCCTCAAATTTATCAATGTTAATGAAAAATGAAAAGGAGACTATTCTAAGGTAAAAATAACTAAAGAGAGCCAATAACTAGAGGCACTATGTGATCCTTGATTGGATCCTGAAGGCATAAAAAAAACATTATAAAGGAACTTTTAAGACATAATTGCCTTGGTGAATCTAGGTGAAAGAATAGTGATTCTAGAATTATTTTGGGAAATTCTAGTATAGGAAATGCCCCATTAGCTGAAATATATTGTGCCCCTCCATGCTAGGTGTTCCCATGGATATATTATCTCATTTAATCTTTGTTATTTATTGAAGAAAAAGATGGTTTCCTTTTGAAGCTAAGACTCTATTACTGTGATTGCTGAGGGATACCGATACATTCAATTCTAGAATATCTTATCTGGTTTATAGATTTCCAATCAGTGCCTAGATGCCAACTAGGGTTTACTACAAAGTTAGAGAATTTCAAAGCTGGAAGGTATCTTTGAGGTTGCATGGGATCAACCCTTATAATTTTACAAATGAGCAAAGAGCCCCAGATGGGCAAGTGACCTACCATAGTTAATTCGAAAGAGCACTAGTTTTGAAAATCTCCCCCCTAAGTTTAGAATTCTTACAATAAAACCATTAAGATGCATTTAATTCTTGCTGAACATCACCAACAGAGTAGGCATCATAATGGCCTGCCCTGAGATGGGCCCCTTCTGCATGGAAAGAGGCTTACCACTTGGGGAGGAATTGCATGGTAATCCTCAAGGAACAAAAAGCCTCAGACTCCCAGCACTGCAATAAGGCAGACAGTCTGCCGAGTCCAAGCCGAACCAAGACATGCCCTTTGCTTGACTTTTTTATTATATAAGAAAGCATGAGGAGTTCAAGCCAACACTTTTTTCTCCCTAAAAAAAAAAAAAAAAAAAAATACAAAAGAAAAAAGAAATGACTGCTTATGGAAGATGGATAACAAGAGTCCTGAGTCCTTTACTTCTCTTCCTGATAAACATTTCCTCACAACACATTCCCAGCAGGACTCATCCCATCTGGTAGAATGATGAGAGAATGATTAAATCACTTTTCCTTTATAAAATGTGTGTACCTCCTTCTTACTGGACCGAGACTCCGGATTGACATTCCCCATTTTATATCTCTCTCTGAGAATCATCTCCTGACCTGCACAGCAGACTTCAGAAAATCAAAAAGCTCTTCTCCCTGATTGGTTTATCAGGAAAACGATTCTCCTGATTGGCTTATGTCCGCTCCTCACGGGCCAGTGGAATGTCCCACAGTGGTGGTGACCCTGTGACTTCTCCTTGCGGTGGGCCAGGTACTGGAGGGGCAGGGCAGGCAAAGGGCTTGAGAGGGCACAGGGAGCCACAAAGGTGCCCAAGGCCAAAGTCTGTAGAGGTAATCTGAGTCTAAATATCTGGAAGAGCACATGCAGGGTGAAGTCAGGAGGCTACTGAAATTGGAGTTGCTAAGTTAAGGGTGTGGATTTGAACAGAAGTGGGCTTGTAGCACAGGCAAGTCAGGACCAGGCAAGAGGGTCTCTGGAAGACAGCCCCAGATTCCAGCTAGCAGGTGCATCTTGCCACGTGTGGTTGGCAGCGCCTGGTGTTTTGAAGTGGCTGAAGTGGCCAGGATCAGTGGACCTGGAAAAGCCACTGGTCTGTGAACAAAACTAAGAGTGCTAGGGTCTGAGTTAGGTCTGAAGTGAAAACTGGATCCCCACATCCAAAGAGGTCAACAGGATGTAAAGTCAAGGACAAACCCATTGTTAGTCCAATAAGCATGTTTGACAAATCAAGGGAGGAGCAAGAATGCATGTGTGAAGCCAGGGAGAGCAGGCAGCTGTAATGGTCAATGTCGGCAGAGTGCAGTACAGCACTGGGGTGGGATGGGCTACAATGATTCCAGGGCCAAGGAGTGGAGGGTACAGCCACTCTTCATTCTGTTCCTGTGCTCTGAATGAGATGTGTCTTGTGCCATAAAAGTACCACCAGAGCTTTCTGCTGTAGGCTTGAGAGGCTGGTATCAAGATGGGCAAGTTCATGAAACCTCAGAAGGTGGTGCTGGTCCTGGCTGGATGCTACTCCGGATGCAAAGCAGTCATCATGAAGAATATTGATGACGGTACCTCAGACCATCCCTACAGCCATGCTCTGGTGGCTGGAATTGACCGCTCTTCCCACAAAGTGACAGCTGCCACGAGTAAGAAGAAAATGGCCATGAGGTCAAAGATCAAGTCCTCTACAAAAGTTTATAATACGATCATTCATGCCCACAAGGTACTCTGTGGATATCCCCTTGGACAAAACGTTATCAACAAGGATGTCTTCTGAGACCCTGCCCTTAAATGCAAGGCCTGACGAGAGGCCAAGGTCAAGTTCAAGGGGAGGTACAAGACCAGCAAGAACAAATGGCTCTTCCAGAAGCTGCAGTTTTAGATCCGTTTTGTTTCAGTCATTAAAAATAGCACAAAAAAAGTACCACCAGCATGACTATAGTTAATAACACAGTATTACATATTTGAAATTGCTAAGAGAATAGATGTTAAAAGTTCTCATCACAAGAAAAAAATTTTTTGTAACTATGAACAATGACAGATTATCAACTAGACTTAGTGGTGATCATTTTGCAATATATATTTGTATATATATATTTGTATAAAATCATTACAATTTCATTACATTGAAACTAATATAATGTTATATGTCGATTTTACCTCAATAAAAAAAGTATCACCAGTAACTTTGTTTACTCTTTTGCCTTGCATTAATTGAGAGTATGAAGGAGAAAAGAAAACTTTGCTTATGGGGAAGAGTATGTTTGTGTTGACTGAAAGTACTATTGGGGACTTCCAGAATTTCAAACACACAGGCATTCCTAAGGGAATATGCTGGGGCAGTAGGAAGTGGGGAATAGGGCCCATGATCAGCCATACTCAGTTTTCCAAGTGACTGGTTAGGGATCTATGCATCTGGTTGAGGTGCTCTTTTTAGAAAAATTCCATGAGAAGGCACACATTTTGGGGAGGGGGTAACATTAGCACACTGGAGAGTCTTAACAGCTCAGTTCAGATACATCTATGCTTACACCTGGAAGGAATGGAATGAGGCCGCTAAGGTACTTGGAAGGCTAGGTTCCCAGCCTTCGGGAACTGTGGGGATGGTCCGGCATCTGTGCAGAGAGGAGGGTAGGGAACGGGGTCCAGTTTACGGGATGCCAGTATGCCTACCTTAACCCCAACTTCTACCACACTAGGCCAACTTTTGTCTATTTTGCACATAGGGTTTCTGGGATTTTCTTTCATTTGGCTTCAGACCTTTTGAAAACCACCACCTTCTATCAACCACACTAAGCACTGTCCGTGTTCTTAGCTCTGTGCGGGATACTGCCTTGGCTGTATCATGCAGGATGCTCTCCTCAAGGAGTTCACAGTGTCTCTGGAAATTCCAGTTTTATGAAATGCTGTAAAGGAGAAAACAAAATAGGGTAGGACTTAAGTGCTGAGTGATGTGTTGGGGGTACAAGTGACTCACAGATTTGAGGGAAAAAAAAGATTCCTGGGTTTTAGGGGGAAAGGAGCCACGTCAAAAGTTATAGAAATTTCTACCTGAAAAAAGTGGTATTTGTGCAGAAGTTTAAAGGAGGAGAGGATTTGAGTGAGTGGGGAAGGCATTCCAAACTGTGGGGAGAGCCTAAACAAAGATACGGAGATAGGAACGCTCAAGGCCAGTTTGGGAAACAATAAATAGAGAAAACATATGGATGACTGACAGTGTTTTCCATTTTTTAAATTACTTATTCAGACAGTACCCTGAGCAAGAACAATTTCCTGTGGTTTATAAATAGGTCCCAGTTATTTTAGTGGAACGTAATGCTGATGATCATTCATGGAATGTTCCACAGAGACTTTAGTTTTCCGAGGACCAGGAGAAAATGTATAAATGTGTAAGGAATGGTCCAGAACATGAAACACCATTAATAAAATTCGAATACCAAGTTTATGCAGAAACTTAGGTTCCTAAGCAGGTACTTGTCTCCTTCGCTCTTTCTCCCTCCTGGATTTGTTCCTGATTTATAATGCAAAGTGCCCAAGGCTTCAGATGACATGTACCTCTGGATATGAAAGAACGAGAATAGGAATGGGAGATAATAAAACAGGCACAAGAGATGAAGTCATTTGTCTGAGCTCATAGGGTGGGTGGTGCCAAGGTTATAATTCAGGACATCCATCTCAAGTTTCCTTTCACCCAATATTTCCTACCCAATTCCAAAACCAAAAAGCGACTAGAATGGTACAGAATCCCAATTCCAGTGATTCCTAAGATGAGAATTTTTCATGAGGCTGGTATGTTTCATAGGTTGGGGATCGCTGTTGCCCAGGCTTGAGAAACATCCCAATGCATATGACTGGGTTATAGGATATGCAAAAGAAAGAAGATATTTGAATTCATTAGATTATGGATGGATTTGTATTTTATGGCAATTAGTCAGCATCATTCTCAATTTTCCTGTGCTGTTCAATTTTCAATGTGTTTCACTAGCATTTGTATCTATATATTGTTCATTTTGGCCTAAGAAAGATTATGAGTGAATACATCTTTTTTATTTGTGTTTTTCCTTTGGGTTCCTCTTCCTATAGACGTAGGGCAATAGGAGCGATGGTTATCCTGAATATTCTACCTTCCAGTCAGTGTGCAGTGGTAAAAGAGGAAGTTTGTACTTCACTCACAGCCTGAGTCATTAAAATTAAGTTTTAGAGAAACAGCAGCTCAGCAAAGTACTTTATTATAAAAACTTTCTTAGGAAAAATATCCAACAGTTAATCTTGTCTGTATCTGAAGAAACCCCTATCAAACATCTCCAAAAGTATGAAATGACACTACTCCTAGTGATTTTCCAGGTTTTTGCAAGCACTTGGAGTTGTAGCTAAGCCTCCACCCACACCCCAGCTCTCAAAATAAGAATGAATGTTATGAACTCGTCCTCTCGTTCTTACAGTTGGGTTATTTTATGGGGTAATAAAACCAACACCGATAGCATTTCTGGCCATTCTAATAATCCTCCCACAAATTAAAAAAATACTCCTAGAATTGAAAAGGAAGCTCCATTCAACTTATCAAATGTAATAATAATTGCCTACAAAAATGTCCTTTGACAGGCAGAATTTGTAGTCAGTAAAATAATATTATTTTCACATAGTGTTTAAGATTTGCAGAATCCTTTCTTAGAGACAAAGGTTTTCCTTGGTTTACCCATGCCGTGTGTGTAAGTTTTACATTTCATGAGGCAATTTGAAGGAAGGGGGGAAGGTATTCATTCATTCATTCATTAAGACCGAGAGCATGCTCAGGAGCAAGGTGGGGAAGTGGGGTAAAGGAAGAGAGAGAATCTCAAGCAGGCTCCACGCTCATCGTGGAGCCCGATGAGAGGCCCAATCCCACAACCCTGAGATAAAGACCCCAGCACAATCAAGAGTTGGACCCTAACCAACTGAGCCACCCAGGTGCCCCGAAGGTATTCTTTTTGAACATACTCTCTTTTATGGTGATATGATAGTAACATCAGATTATAAATTAAACCACCAGCTAATCAGAAATTAAGTTCACAGGCATAACCTAAAAAGCATGGCCCAGCATATACTTTTTGGTTCCCAACACCCCAACATTTTTACCTTGGGGTGTGAAAGAATTAGAATAGAAATTAGGAGATTTCTGCTTTAGAAATCAAATCGGTTTTCTCATTTTGATACTTAAATAAGGACAAAAACCAAAACCAAACCAAAACAAAACAAATCAGTTTTCTGAGATATGGAAGTTTGGATAACTTCTTTTCTGTGCAGTCCTCAGAAAGGAAGATCCCAGTGCTCTTCATATTTTAACATTATAGATCTGTAAACAGTGCATGTATGCTCAGCTGATCAGGAAACACAGCTTTCCTTCCTTTCTCCGGTATGTTCTATTCAGCCTTTCCCAAACTGGTATACCTCCCAGCACTATTTCCACTGAGTGTGACTTGAACAAAGAGCTAGGGAATGGTGAGAGAGGAGAGAATCGTGGTAAGATTTGTTTTGGAAATGTGAGATGTAACATCTACCTCTTGGGTGGTTTATGAAGCATGGAAGTATATTAAAATCTCTGAGAAAATCTGCAATTAAATTAAGGTCTAACTTTGTTTATCTTAGCATTTCCCAAGCTTAGTTGACCACAAATGCCAGTCCCCTCTAGGCTATGCACTAGAATTCTGTGGGCTACATTTGGATAAACGTCAGCCTGTCACAAGCACTGGCTTTCATTCAGACACGGGCCTCACAGGCTCTCTTTGCCACCTGACAGCTTTGAGAGTCTGAGCAAGTTACTTTTCCTCTCAGAAGCCTAGTTCCCCATCTGAATTATATGGAAAATAATATCTATCTTACATGATTTTTTTGAAGATAGAGTGCATGCTCAATAAACATTTATTTCCTTCTGTTTACAAACATGGTAGTATAAATCTTTCTGTGTTTCAACATGCATTCCAATATCCTCTCTAATAAGACTATCTTTTTCCAGTCTCATCTCCCAGGAACATGGGGAAGTGTTAACACTGCTTTAGAGTCAGACTCTGTAGAATGTAATCTTACTGTGTGACTTATGACTTCAGGCAAGTTATCGACTCTCTCTGTGCCTCAGTGTCCCCACCTGTAAAATGGGTTTACTAATGGTACTTGCTTCACAGGTTGTGAAGATTAAAGGCTAGTATTGATAAAGCACTAACAATAACACCTGGCATAGGGTAAGTGTTCAATATTCTCATTAAAGCTACTAGTAGGGCACCTGGGTGGCTCAGTCAGTTAAGCATCTGCCTTTGGTTCAGGTCATGATCCCAGGGGCCTGGGATGGAGCCCCACATCGGGCTCCCTGCTCCACAGGGAGTCTGCTTCTCCCTTTGCCCCTCCCCCCACTTGTTGTGTGTGTGTGTGTGTGTGTGTGTGTGTGTGTGTCTCAAATAAATAAATAAATAAAATCTTTAAAAAATAAATAAAGCTACTAGTAGTCTTATTTTCTTTTTTTAATATTTTATTTATTTATTTGACAGAGAGAGAGAGCACAAGCAGGGGAAGTGGCAGGCAGAGGGAGAAGCAGGCTTCCCGCTGAGCAGGGAGCCCAATGCAGGGCTCGATCCCAGGACCCTGGGATCACGACCTGAGCCCAAGGCAGCCGCTTAACTGGCTGAGCCACCCAGGCGCCCCAGTAATCTCACTTTCTAATCATACACTATGTTTCAGCCATACTAGGCTCCTTGCTACCCAAAGATACCTGATGTTTTCCCATATCCACATCTGTACTCTTGCCTTTCTGCATCTTTTCTTCCTGGTGAAATCTTATCCATCCTTCCAGGCCTGCCATGAATGCTACCTCCTTGGTGAAGCCTAACCAGATGACTTCCTGCTACAGGGTACCCCGGCTCCAAGGGGCTTTGTGGTCTCCTCCTGGCTCTGACCATGTTTGACTTTGCATTCAATGAGTTTTATATTCCTGGAGGAGCAACACAGACACACACACACACACACACACACACACACACACACACTGAGCACCCAGCACCCAGAAGTGTGAGCTAGCAGGTACAACTTCAGGCTGAGCATCAGTAAACATGGACTCTGGTCCCAGACCAACCACTCTGTAACCCTGGGCAAGTCGCTTTGCAGGAGCTTTGGTTTCCCCTTTCTTAAAACAGTCGGTTGGATTAAGCCAGCTCTAAAGCCTCTCCTATCTCTACCCTTCTATAAGTCTAGTACACACCCCTTGGGCAGCCATCTAGAAGCCTGTGGAACATCAAGAAAATAGAAGGAACAAAGTTTGAGCCAGAAATGTCTGATCAGAAACACCTGTTGCGCTGTTTATAAAAGCAAAAGACTGAAACAACCCAAATAAATAAAGTGTGGTGTATCATGAAATATTATGCAGCTGTAACAACAACAACAAAAAATAAGGAAAGCTGATGAGGAATGATCTCTAGGATGCATTAAGTGAAAAAAAGCAAGGTGCAGAACAGTGTTTGTAGAATGCTCCCTGTTGTATGATAAAAAGAGAGAAATTATAAGAATATATATTCGATTTTGTTTATATATGCCTAAACATATGGGCATATATAAACCCTGGGCAGGTGCCCTGGAAGAGGACACAAGAAAATTTTAAAATGGTTACCTATAGGAAATGGGGTGGGGTATGGGGTGGGTGGGGCCTGGGTGACAGTGAGAAATGCATTCCTTTTAATACCATTTTGAGTATTTATTTATTTATTTATTTATTCATTTATTTATTAATCCCTACACCCAATGTGGGGCTCCAGCTCATGACCCCGAGATCAAGAGTCACTTGCTCTTCTGACTGAGCCCAGCCAGGCATCCTTACCATTTTGATTTTTAAATTATGTGAATGTATTGCCTGTGAAAGAAAAAATTAAAAGAGAAACCATGACAATGATTTTTAGCAAAAAACAGATATTTATCTTAGTTGTTTATTTGCAGTTTTTACTGAGGCTCAGGCTGAACTAAGGAATGATGTACTAATTTATTGTTGCTGCTTTGTACTGGAATATGAATCCCTATGGCATACCTGGCATTGGAAAGGTGAAACTTTGGCCATTTGGGTATTCTTGGAGTTTTCTTCTCAAGCTGGCCATCTTGATTCCCCAGTTCATGCCACCTGATGCAGATGCTCAGCAACCAGAGGTTTCTACTCAACTGGGATGTAGCCGGAGGTCATGTGAAAGGTCTTGGGGTGTTCTTTCTGGAGGATCTGGAGAATTCTGTTGAGGAGGGAGGGGCCAGCCTAGCAAATTCTCAAATCCTCTTGGAAGGCAAATAAACAGAGGAACAGGGGAATCAGAGAAGGCTCTGATTCTCTTTTTAAGGATGGTTAAAGATGATAGGTAGCATCTACACTCCAACAGCTAAGACACAGTTCAGGGAATACTTCCGGATAACTTTTCCAGCTTGCCCACAGAATCTACCCCTCGGAGAGCATAAGCCTTCCTCCCAATAGGTGAAATCCCACGTTCTTCTCAAATTTAGGTAGCCCACCACCTTAAGAAACTTGGACCTGTAAATACTTTTTGTTTCTACCACAAGGTCTCACAGCAATGAGAAATCCAATGTATGGCATTCTCAGCTTGCTTTGGTCCAAGGTCCCGTTGGGAAAGAATCCTGAGATTAAATTACTTGCAGCTGAGGTAGGCCCACACTTAGCATATATGGCATCAACCCCAGCACTCCTGCTTGGCTGCTCCTGGGAAGGCTTCAGGAGAGCTTTTCAAAGCAGACCTCATAAAAACAAACACCCCCACCACTACGTAGCCCCATCTCCTGTCCCCTTCAAAAAACAAACAACAATACCGCTCTGTTCAACAAACACAGGGGGATTTTCTGTTTCAAGTATTTTTTCTTATTTCATATTGGCAGCACTTGTTAAGAAACCGATGACTTTCAAGTTGAATGAACTTTGAAACATAAGCACATAAGAATCCAGGTGCTTAAAACTTCCTCAAACTTAGATACATCCTTACAGGCTTCACCTAAAAAAGTCTCTTTAAAGTTTTATTAAAATTATTTCAGTTAAAAAAAGGGTACCTTTAACCCCATATTTTGAGTCATTATGTTTGCTTTTAAAGCTAGTAAGAAAAGTATCTTAAGATCCTATTTCCTGGGCACCTGGGTGGCTCGGTCGGTTAAGCATCTGCCTTCAGCTCAGGTCATGATCCCGGGGTCCTGGGATCGAGTCTCAGGTCGGGCTCCCTGCTCAGTGGAGAGTCTGCTTCTCCCTCTACCCCTCCCCCCTGCTCGTGCATGCACTCCCTCGCTCTCTCTCTCAAATAAATAAATTAAAATAAAAAAGTGCTGAATGCTTTCCAGGCACTATTTTTAAAAAGATCCTATTTCCCTTTTTCAGACTTAGAAACAAACTTAGAAACTTGGTGTCAGATCTGGGTTTGAATTCTGTTTTCATCACTTACTAGCTGTAAGACCTCAGACAACTAATCCAATTGATTTGTAGCCTCCATTTCCTCATTGGTAAAATGGTGTAAAATAGTATGAGTACCTGTAATAAACAAACAGATATAAGTAATAATAAAATGAGGACATGTACTTATCAAAGTGCCTAGAGATATACATGAGTGACAAAAATAACAGTGTTAAAACAATAACAAAAAATTATGCTTTGGGGCATCCTTGTGGCTCAGTTGGTTAAGCGACCGACTCTTGATCTCAGCTAAGGTCTTGATCTCAGGGTGGTGAGTTCAGGCCCTGCATTGGGCTCCGTGCTGGGCTTGGAGCCTACTTAAAAAATTTTTTTTATTATACTTCATATCTCATCTGGGGGGGGAATGCTTACTAACTGAAATTGAGCAAATACAGTATTTTCTCTTTTTTGTGATTCTTTGAGGTTCCAATTTCAGTCTTAAATAAATGCTTATCATTAAAATTGAACTCTTGTGTGGTCTAGCCTGTGTATAAAAGAAAAAACCCTAGAGGAGAAACCAGCATACCAACCATGAGAAGCAAGCAAGGAGAGAATTTCATTGACTCCACAGCAGATGTTTGGATAGTTTTAGTGTTTCATTGTCATGCCCTGAGAATGAGACATAGCATTTATGCTGTGACTGGGCATCCCCACCCACTGAGAATCCACTGAGGATACTCCAACATCGGAAGTATAATTGGGGGCAAAGTGGACAAGATCTAATCACTCAATCCAGACAGAATAGTTTCTCCTCAAACCAGTGGCATGTTAAACTTTTCTGACATCTGTGGGGAAGGGATTTTTCTTTTTCTCTTTCTTCTTCACCCATCAGCCTATGAATTTCTGCAATTTCTTGAATGAATTCTAGGCATGAATCTAGCCTACCTCTGGAATCCTTTACAGCAAACTATGTCACATTGGTGGGGTGGGGTTATCTTGAGGCAATGGTCCTCTATTATTGCCAAGGTCATCTTTGGACTTCCAAAAGAATGACACCAGTCATGAAAATATTAGCCATGTCTACCTTCTGCTCACAAAGAGCACCATGGCTTGCTACCCACAGATACCAAGGCCATTGTGATAGAAGCACTACGGAAAGCCTGGAAGTTGGAAACTTGACGCCACTTTGGATTCTCACTTGGTAGCGTATTCCAAATTCTAGTTGCTTTTCTTCAGTTTTCCTGAGTCTAAATAGTGAGGATTCCAATTACTGGAGTCACTGACAGTGTCTGGAACAAAGTTGTCAAATAGAAATAGAACGTGAGCCACGTATGTAATTTAATACTTTTGCAATAGCCTTATTTGAACAAATAAAAAGAAATGGTGAAATTAATTTTAAAAATAGGTTTTATTTAACCCATTATATCCAAAATAATATCATTGCAACATATAATAGATATTTTAAAAATTGAGATATTTTACATTTTTTTTTACCAAGTCTTTGAATCTGGTGTGTATGTAGATTTCACAAAATTTACAGTTAAAGCAAGTAGATTCAAATATACAAGTTGTTCCATAGTTAAAAATTTTCTAATAACTGAAACCAAGAGCCAGTTTTTAAATTTAAATCTCAGTTCATTAAAATTAAGTAGAATTAGAAATTCAGTTTCCCTGTCACTCCAGCTATATTTCTAGAGGCTACTGTATGGGACAGTGCAGGCTGAGAAGATGAAGAAAGAGTGTGCTATGTTTTATGGAGGGCCATCACACTCAGGGCTCTTCCCCTCCTCATTCTCAGTTGGTACGTGACAAAAGGAGGTTCCAGCAGCTTTTTTTTCCCCCCCCAATTTCTTGTTTGTCCCAACAATAAGGACTCAGAATCACTTTTATATTTCTGTGGTGGGATAATTAGAATCAAGCTGTCTGAAAATAGACAAGTAGAACAATCAGCTTGTATATGAGAGGTAAATTGTGACAAACCCTTTTTCAAGAGGAGCATATAGGAAAGTTTTAAAGAACATGCAAGGACGCCTGGGTGGCTCAGTTGGTTAAGTGGCTGTGTTCGGCTCAGGTCATGATCCCAGGAGTCCTGCATCAGGCTCCTTGCTCCTTGGGGAGCTTGCTTCTCCCTCTGCCTGCTCTGCCTGGCACTCACCGCCCCCCCTGCTTTGCTCTCAATCTCTCTCTCTCTGATAAATAAATAAATAAATAAATAAATAAAATCTTAAAAAAAACAAAAAAAGAACATGCAGAAGCCCATTTTCCTGATGTGACAAGTGGTTGGTTGGTTATTGAAAAATGATGTTAAATGAGAAATAAAAAAGACTTTCACTTTTGAATTATATTTTTTTAATTGAAGTGAAATCCAGATAACATAAAACTATTTTAAAGCAAACATTTCAGTGGCATTTAGTATCTTCATCATGTTGTGTAGCTACCACCTCTATGTAGTTCTAAAACACTTTCATCACCCCCAAATAAAATTCCATACCAATTAAATGGTTATACCCCATCCTCTCCCCTGCTCCTCCCCCATTCCCTGGCAACGATCAATCTATGTTCTATCTCTATGGATTTACCTATTCTAGATATTTCATATAAACGGAATCAAATAATAAGTGACATTTTGTGTCTGTTATTTTTTTTCCCACATTGTAACATACATCATTGTTTCATTCCTTTTATGGCTAAATACTATTCCATTGTATGTATATACCATATTTTGATTCATGCATTAATGGACATTTGGGTTGTTTCCACCTTTTGACTATTGTAAATAGTGCTATTATGAATATTTGTGTACAACTGTGTGAGTACCTGTTTTCAGTTCTTTTGGGCATATACCTAGGAATGGAATTGCTGGGTAACATGGTAATCCCATTTAACTTTTTGAGGGACTGCCAAACTATTTTCCATAACATCTGCACCATTTTACATTTCCACCACCAATATATGAGGCTTCCATTCCTCCACATTCTTGCTGATACTTGTTATTTTCTTTCTTTTTTAAAAAAAATTAAAGCCAACCTAGTGGGTATGAAATGGTATTTCAGAGTGGTTTTGATTTGCATTCCTCTAATGACTACTGATGTTGAACATATTTTCATGTGCTCAAAGCCCATTTGTATATCTTCTTTGGAGAAAATTCTATTTAAGTCCTTTGCACATTGTTGAATTAGGTTGTTTCTTTGTTGTTGAGTTGTAAGAGTTCTTTATATATTACGGATAGTAGACCCTTAACAGATGTGTAATTTGCAAATATTTTTCTCTTATTCTCTAGATTGCTTTTTCACTTTCTTAATAATGTTTTTCGATGCACAAAAGTTTTAAATTTTGATGAAGTCCAGTTTGTCTATTTTTATAATTGTTGCTCATGGTTTTGGCGCCATATCTAATAATTTGTTGCCTAATCCTTGAGACACATTTTGAAAAAAAAACAATAGATTTATATCTGGAAAGAGACATAAAATTTTACTTTACTTGAAACTTATAAATGTATGTTCCCCTGCTAATCTCTTGATGGTCAAAGGGTTTCTTCCAACATGTTTATGGAGTGAAAGACCACTTTGTCTTTGCATAAGCCACAGCTATCTGATACACTCTGATTTCTTTTAAGTTGACTAAGAACTTAAAGACACTAGCAAAGCAACTTGACTCTGGATATTTCAAGGTTTTTATGATTTCCATTCCTCCCTAAATTTTATTGTTATCCTGCCCACCTATAATTTGATGGCAATATTTTTAGCCTTTAATCAGACGTTTAAAAATACGCAACTTATCACTGAAAGGAGTCTCTCTGCACACTCATATTTAATTGATTGATGTATTGTTTAATTATAAGTATAATTATTAAGTAAAATAGGTTCAATTGTCATAACTGGCATAAATAAATTTGGGAATAAACCCAAATGACTTGGTAAATATATAGCATAATGGTGGGACCTGAAAAATACAGGTGTAGCAGAGGAGAGCCTACTGTCAGAATGTGCTTGGTGTGCCATGGACATCCATCAATATGCTCACAATACAGAGGGAATGAACAGTGTAATCCAACAAGTGTGTTAACTGAAGAAGAGGTGAGAAAGCATTTACCCTATTATTCTAGAGGTCTCGATTTAGAATTATTTAAAACATTTTTTTTAATTTTTTGAGAACATTTTTAAAACTTGTGGTAACATACATAACATAAAATTAACCATTTTTTACCCTTTTAAGTGTACAGTTCAATGGCTTTAAGTACATTCACATAGCTGTGCAAATATTACCGCCATTCATCTCAAAGAACTTTTTCTTTTTTAAAAATGATTTTATTTATTTATTCGACAGAGAGAGAGAGAGAGAGAGAGAGTGCGCACAAGCAGGGGGAGCAACACAGAGAGAGGGAGAAGCAGGCTCTCCGCCAAGCAGGGAGCCCAATGCGGGGCTCCATCCCAGGTCCCTGGGATCATGACCTGAGCTGAAGGCAGACGCTTAACTGACTGAGCCACCCAGGCGCCCCATAAAGAACTTTTCCATCTTGCAAACCTAATTACTTTTTAATAATATGCAATGCCAAGCACACAGCTCTGATATGCTATCTTCTAACCAGATACCAGTGGCATTTAGTAGCAGTGCGAATTTGGGCAACTCATTTAACCTACTGGTGTCTTCAGTTTTCTAACCTATAAAATGGGGTTAATATCTATCCTGCAGAACTAACAAAAAGGACAAAAAATATATCTGCTAAAGCGCTTCAAAAACTAGAAAGCATTTTACAATTGCTACTTAACGGTTATTTTTATTAATAGAAAATTTGAGGATTCTTTCCTAGAAAGCTGAGGCTACTTATCATTTTATAAATATTATTTCTACATATTTAGGTTATTCAGATTTATCATCATACATATATTTTACTTGTTTACTTGTTTATTGATTGACTGATTGACTTCCATCCTACTAGAATGGAAGATCCACGAGGGCAGTGATTTTTTTACTGTTTTGCCCATTGCTCTATTTCAAAGCCTAGAACAGATTAAGGCATATATATTTCTTGAATAAATGAAAGAATGAATTATTTTATACAGCAGTAAATGTGTTACTAGTGCTTAAAAACTATTCATTCATAATATTGACCCCTCAAACATGTAAGTCTTTAGGCTTTCCCAGTGCAAAATTAATATGTGTGAAGCTCCAAATAGAACATTTCTACTATGAGGAAACTTCCCAGACTAGTTCAGAGTTGAAAGGAAGTCAAGTTTAGGAGTGAACAGAGATGAAAAAAAAAAATTATTCAAATTTTCAAAATGTGTTCTGAATTTAAAATTTTAGGTTATTATCAATACAATAAAAGATGGGTTTTAATTGGGTTAATTTAATGTAACCAAGGAAATACTTTGTCATTCTCTCTTTTCTAAATAAACAGGCAGACAATACTATTATCTGGTTTCAAGTGTAGCTATGTGACTTGCTCTGGCAAATAAAATGTGAGTGGAGGTAACCTTGTGTCATTTCCGGGTGGAAGTATTTAGTTGCTGGTACTTAGCCCTCCATCATACTCTTCCCTTACATTTGAGATTGTAGAAGTACCTACTGACATGGGAGAACCTTAATATTAAAGTATTCGGGAACACTGAGCTGACACATAGAAGACAGCTTCCCCAGAGAGTCTCTTGGAACCACAGTTGATTTTATATAAGAAATAATTTAATTTTCGCTGATTTGGAACTTATGTATTATATTGAGATTTGGGAATTGTGTATTATAACATCATAACCTAGTCAGTCTATAGTGACTAATATATATATTGACAGTATTTTCCCCTACATTTTGAATGGAAAGTTAAAATAATAATTTATATCTGAAAAAATTTTGTAATAAAGTACTATTTCTATGGAGACAAAGCCATATATAATCACATGGTTTTAAAAATGGAGAGTAGTATTATAATATGTTATAGACATGGTATCAATAGTTCTAGATTCCTTTAAATCATCTTGCGATGTGAGGAAGAACTTCAACAAAGCTGCTTCTGAGATATTTGAGAATAATCCTTTTGAGTTATCATAATTACTGACAAAGGCTTTTCATCTTTTTCTAGATTCTTGCCTGTCACAGAAATATATGCCTTCTCCAATAATCTCTCCATATTTAGACTGTCTTTTCTTTCACCTGTTACTTTTTTTGGAGGGGGTCATAGTACCCTGGACTCTCCTAGTTGATGATTTTTTTTTTCCAACAAAGGGTAAGAATTCAAAATTGTGAGGTATTTATAGTGTATTTATAGTGAAAGTCTGGTGAAAACTCAGGTATTTATAGTGAAACTCTGAATCCTTGCCTTTTACATTTTTGGAATACTTATTGGCACTTTACTAGAGTACCTTGCTAAGGTTGAAATTTCTTCCCTTTTTGAAAGAAATTTTTAAAAATTAAGGGAGGTGACTCATCCAGCAAATGTAGTTAGTCAAGTACTATTATCTGCGATAAAGGAAGCTGTTAAGAGTCACCATTTCAGAATAATACTGGAAGAATTTAAACAAGCATTTTCCCGAATTGCCATTGTTTTCTTTGGTATTTCATTAACATTGTGGGTGGGGAGGTGCTGAGGGCTATGGAGCAAAATAAATGAAAGGGAAACAACTTTGATTCCTGGTGGATTTCCTGTATTACCTAATGAGGGCAGCCACTTACATGTTGATTCTGTACAATTCAATTCAACAAATATTTTTCGAGCACCTCCTAACTGCCTGCTATGTACAAACAGCGAACAAACAGACAAAAGAACCCTGTCCTTGGAGAGTTCACTTTCTGGAGGTGTTGATCAACCCTTTGAGAAAAATGCTAAATTATTTGCCTTTCTCAATATTTTTTCATATATATCAAAAGCAAACATTGGTACAAACATTCAAACTGATGGCGAAGCACTAAAAGGAAGAATCATCTTCACTTTGCTTGAACAATTTCATTTAGATTTATTTAAAAATATTCATTTAAGGTCCTGAGTTGTCTCATAAAAATATTCATATAAAAATACATGTAAAAAATACAAACTCATCAGCCCTCGGGTCTATTGATTTCAGATATAAGCATGATCTGAACTATTTATCTTTTATTTCTGTTTTGTTTTGTTTTTCAGTTCAGGGGTTGAGGGTCAGATCTTTAGGGAGAAAAGCCTTTGGGCTTTTTCAATCCAGAAGGGCCCCTCCTCCCTCTGAAAGCTTACAGTGCCGCCGCTGGGCACCTACATAGCAGGCAGAACGTCAGTTTCCCTAGACTCTGCTCTCTAAAGAGCGTTTCTATTCGTGGACACGGTGATGACACCATCTTTTCTCCCTGGCAGTGGCGGTTCCAGAATTTCTACATATCTGTGGGATTGGGTGGGCAAGCTGGTTGAGAAGGGGCGTTGGCACTTGATAGAAACTCGACTAAGCGTCCGGTGTCCATCTCAGGGTTTGCGCGTAGGGGGAGAAATGAAACCCTCAAGCCATCAGGGGGCTTGTACTGAAGCTTGAAGGACCCCACTACGCAAGGGTGGCTCGGGAAGAGCACCCGGTTTTAGGTTAAAGTGAGCCAGGACGCCCAGAGGCAGGAGTTGGACAAACCACTTGTAGGGTCTGTTCGCAGCTACCGGGAGGGACAGGGTGAAGAAGCACTCACAAGGGGGTGGGGGGAGGAAGAGCTTGACTTCACAGAGTAACAACTCCCTGCCCCCATCGCCCAAGGTTTCCCACGGAGAGGTCCCTGTCGCTCTTCATCAGGCTGGGCGGAACCTATACGGCATCACCACTTAAATTCTAAAATCAAACCAACCAAACCACGTTCTAAAACCTCCCTCAACACTCTCCGTCGCGTTCCAAACGCAAACATCGCGGGCGAAAAGAGGCTGCACAAATCACGTAGAAAATTAGGCTGCCCCTTTCCAAGGCGATAATCAAATTAGCCTCAAATTAAACGTGAAATTGGCCCTCGCCGGCTGTGGGGACAAAGCCCCCATTGTCCCTTTGCCCGGGTAGCGGCGGCGGCGGTGCCCACCCTGCCTAGGCCAGCCCTGGTGGGTCCCCGCGGCAGAGGACGAGGTCGGCGGCGGGCTGGGGCAGAGCCTGGGCTGGGGAGTGCGTGGACGCGCCCGAGGTTCGGCTAGCGCGCGCAGCAGGCGCTGGGTGGGCGGCTGCGGGGCTCGGGGCAGGCGCCGAGGGCAGGCGAGGGAGGAACTGAGGGAGGGAGGAGCGGCGAGCGGAGCGGAGTGTGGAGGGTGTGCGGGAGAGAGCGTGTGCGCGCGCGCGTGTGCGCGCTCCCGGCGCCCGCGCGCTCCCTCTCCCCGCCCCTCGCCCCCTCCCTGCCTGCTCCCTCCCCTTCTCCCCCCCGCCCCGCGCTCCCGCCCAGCCCCCGGAATCAGTGCAGCTGTTGCCGTGCAGGCTGCGGATTCCTCCAGTCCCTCCCTCGGCCGCCTCTCCGCCCGGAGCGAGCGCGCAGCCCCGCGCAGCAGCGCCCACTGGTCCCGTCCTGTGAGCCCCGGCCCCAGCCGCGGACAGCCCCGCGGAGTCGCCTCCCGGCCCACCCGCCCGGCCGCCGAGGAGCGGGAGGAGGACGGGACCCCGGCGCCCCCACCCCCTTATCCGCGGGAGGTAGGTGGGGGGCCTAGGCAGGAAGATGCCAACTCACTGGGGCTGCCTCCCGGGCGGGATCCTGGGCGGCGGGCGGGCAGGAGGAGGGGCGCGGGCCCAGGCCGGGAGGACGCCGCTGCCCCACCGCTGCCCTGCGCCCTGAGAGCGGCGTGGGGGCGGGGAGGCTGCAGAGCCCGGGCGGGGGCGGCGCGGGGAGCCTGGGTCGCCTGTGCTTATTAGTACGCGGGCTTTGCGGGCAGGGGCGGCAGGCTCCGCAGTGAGGCGAACGCAGCTCCCCTGTGCGCACCGCGGCCGCCCAGCCCCATCGCGCGCAGCGGCGCCCATTCCTTCTCCTTGCCTCCACCGCCTCCTCCCTCCTGCAGGGCGCAGCGGTCCCTGGCGCGGGGGTGGGTGCGGAGTGGGCAGCAGGGAGGGCGTATTCTCGGGTGCCCTCCCTACGGCCGGGGCTGGTGGGGAGCGGGGGCGGCGTTGACAGGGCCCGACTCTGCGCGTAACGGTACGGGGGATGCGGCCAGGCGTGGTCCCCGCTGCGCAGCGCTGCAGCTGAGCCGGAGGCGGCGGCCCGGCGCCCCCCCACACACAGCCCCCCCGCCCATCATCGCGCCCGCCCCCCGCCCTCACCGCCGTCCCCACTCTCCCAGGGCTGGGCGTGAGCCGCCTAGGGGCGCGGAGCCGCGGCGGCGCCCGCCCTTCAGCTCTAGCCACCCGCTCTTCAACAGGTTTGTACCAGCGCGGGGACCCTCCGGGCGGGCCTTTGGGGGGGGGGGGTGGGCTGGAAGCCCCTCTCGTCCTCATCCCTCACACCACGCCCGCGGCCCTCTTTTTTTCCGGGGGAGTCTTCCCTTTGTTTTTGTGAGAGGAAAGATGCCAAGTGTCTGCCGTCAGATGGGGAGGGGAGTGTTGTCGATGTCAGTATACAAACCAAGTCCATTATTTTTCCAATCAAAAGCCGGGCCACAGAGCGAGGAGAGGGCGAGTGTGGGGGTGCTTCAGCAGAGGAGAAAAATAGATTCGGTGGGTTTATTTGGGCGGGGATGTGCTTTTTTGGCAAGATGGATGGCTCCCAGTGCCCTCGCCGTGATGCAGCACAATGCAGCAGTATCGCAGCCTCCCCTGGTTCTCGCTGCCGGGGCTTGGCAAGGCCACTCGGCGCCTGCGGCCCCCGCCCGGCCCCACCCAGGCCCGGGGCTGCCCTTGGCCGGGGCCGGGAGCTGCTTCTACCTTGTCATGCTGCTTCAGCTGGATGTGGCGTCAGGAGGACCAGGTCACCTAGCCGTGAAGTGGGGGGGGGACTGGTTTGGGGTGACCCCTCCCGCCCCACCGGTCGCGGCAGTGCTCGGACGAAGGGGCGTCCTGCAGCGCTCAGGGAGCCGGCCTGCGGCTGCGGACCGGAATCTAATCTCCGACCGAGGGACCTGAGCCCTAGGGAGGGGCTGCAGGGAGGACAGGCCCGGTGGTGTGCGGAGGCAGTGGTGCAGTCAGTATTGGGAGTCGCAGTGTTTTTCTGTGCATTACCCATAATCTGTGACTACAACGCAACTATCCATCGATTTCTTCATAGGTGAAAAGTTGATTAATTGAAGCTTTACGGCGGTAACATTACAGTACCTCTGTCTTTGGTTAATACTAAGGATATGAATTTTTCCTGTAGGAAAACATTTTTTGAAATAAAAGGGTTGGTGTGTTTTAGTTCTTATGGCTCTGAGACATTTTTAAAAATATTAATATTCAGTAAGTTGTTTTAAAAGGAGCATATTTTTTGGTGGATAGTAAACTGTTTCTTTAACCCGTATTTGCTTTATTTTTATCATTTGCTTTTTCTGTAAGTCAAGCACAGTTAGAGATTTGGATTCTTTATGAAGGATTATTAGGTAAGTGTCATGATTGTTGGTAAATTGGTATTCAGATTGATTTAGGTAGCCCCAGTTAAGTATCCAGTCATGACTAATGGGATTATCATGGTAACTGACTGCATTTGTGTTTGTTTATATGTATTTTTTGTGTACATATTTTTTGCAGATGTGGCTGGGGAGGGGGGTGGAGAAACGCAGACCACCAAGGCCTCTGGCTGGTATCTGGTTAGAAGGAGATGATGCCCAGTGTCCCCATCTGTTTAGTCTGGGAACACCAGTAATTTCTCTTCTAAATGCCACTTCTACAATTCATTTATTCAATGTGGGATGGCAAAGGGGACACATCTAAATGTCACCTCTTCTAAAATGTATACCTGAAAAAAGGCATTTCAGTATGCTAACTGGAAGGGAAGGTCAGTGTTTCAATGCAAGGGCATATCTACTTTTATTTTTAAAAAATCTCTAATAATGAATCCAGCATTTGATTTTATGTGGCTGTGCTGAATAGAACTGAATGTAAGTTGTGTGGTTTATGTGCATTATTTTGAGTTTCTCTAATAGAGGGCCATTAAAATGTAGAATATTTTTGAATTTGGATTTCATCGTTGCTTTGGTTGTATAAAACTGTGATGCATAAAGATGTTTGGGAGTATTGTTTCCATGGATTATCCAGACATTTTGGATTTATTATGTTGTAAAAAATATCCTGTGTTGATGGCGCAGGGGGTTTAGCTGTTCTGACTTACACACCAGGTGCAGAATTCTGTTAGGCTACACTCTTTGTAACTGTCCTCTCTGGACTAACCAAACCCTTCATCTGAGAGTTAAGTATTAGGACAGTGAGGAAACTGCTGTGCAGGCTTGCTGTGCAGAGCATCTCTTAGGGTGAGACTAGTAACAACAGCCTGTGATGTTGTAGGAGCAAGTGAGAAGACCTCACTCTCTACTTGTGACACATCCTTAGCAGAGACTTGGCATTGGCATTTCCTTAGAAGAGTTTGTTTGAGTGGTTATTGAGTGCTGTATGAAAGCATGACTCTACATGCAGAACACTATTTTGAGGTGGAAGGATTTTACTACTACTAAACAGACATGATGAGTGGAAATTATTTGATGTGGTTTTCGTTAAAATAATAAGCCTTTCGTTTTAAGAGCATATTCTTAGAATTCTAGAGCTATTCACACACACGTATATATGTAATATAAAGAGTGATAATACTCCTTTAATTATGTTGGGCCATGACCAACATCTGCATTCTAATCAGTCTTTAATTACTGTTCTGTGGATTTCCTTTTGGTAGTCCTGGTTTAATACTACTGGGAAACCATTCTTCCATAAGGAAAGGGCTAATATCCCTTCTGGAAAGGCTACTTCTGTAGGTTTGTCGAAGTGAGTAAAAGTTCTCATGGATTTCTCTTTTAAGTTTTCAGTCTTTGCTGTCTCTCAGAGCATTTTTTCTTCGCAAAAGACCTAGTTTAGTATTCTTGATTTTTCTGATAACAGTTATCCTGTACCCAAGTTTATATAGTGTAGGAATAGTATCATCAATTTCTTTATTTTGGTGGGTAAAATGAAACTACCCCAATTAGAGACACCCACACTTCTGTTTTTAGACGTCGCTAGAGAAGGTGTTTTCATAATGTCTCTCGCTACAGTAGTGAGGTTTGTGAAACAGCAACATCAGGAGCTTGTTATAAATGCAGATTCTTAGAGGTCTCATCCCAGACCTATCCAATCAGAATTTGCATTTTAACAAGACCCCTAAGTGACTTGCATGCATCTTAAATGGAGAAACTGCTCTACTCCTTCAGCAAGGGACCTCCATATCCTTCTAGTATCTTTCTTTTGTTTTTACTTTTGCTGAAATATTGGCACATTTTTTTCCCTTGGGTCACTAAGTGGTGTGGAAGAAAGGGATACACTGGCTGTAAATCATTTAATACAGAAATACTTTGTAAAGTTCTTTAATTTTTAAATGGAGGAGCCTTATTTTTTTTATAGTTTATTTAGACTAGTCAGGTTTTTTAGTTCTTTTCTAGAACACCTCTAAAGTTGAAAAACAGTCTCCCCTCCCTGCCTAGACAAAAAGGCATTGGCTTTGAGATAGCAGAACTAGAGTCCAGGAAGCTAAGCCCCTGAGTGCAAGGGCCCCCTCTGCTCCCTTTGCTCTTCTCTGATCTCTTGTTCTCTGTCATCAGTTACTTCTCCTGGTATATTCAGTGTCCTGCCCTTCTGGTCCATTGCCTTCTTAAAGTTCTTTATTAAGTGATTTGTACATACAAAATAATGCTCATAAAAGATCTGTGACAGAATCATAAATCAGTGGGCACTCAGGCACCCATCACCTAGTTTGGGAAGAAGAACCTTGTCATCGTGTATTCATAGTCCCCTGTGTGATCCTCTGTGATCCCATCTGAAGCAGCCACTGTCTTGAGTTTTATGCTTATCATTCCCTTGCTCTTCTTTATGGGTTATCCTTCTAAAAATTCTTATTTTATATAAAAGAAATTACACTTTATGTATTTTTCTGTGACTTGCACTTTTAGATTAACATTATATTCCTGAGATTCATTCATTTTGTGGCTGTGGTTCATTCATTTTTACTGCTGTGTAGTATTCCACTACAGCTTATTATTCCTTCTGCTGTGGATAGAGATTTGGATTGATTCCATTTTTTTGCTCTTGTACAAAGGCTACTGTGAATATGTCTTCTACATGTCTTTTAATACATATGTGGAGATAGATACAAACACATTATCTGTCGGTCTCTTTCTCTCACGAATGAAATTTGCTGGATAATTGGATATGTGTATCATCAGCCTTACTAGATATGCCAAATGGTTTTTCCCAAGTGATTGTACTACTTGTGTTCCTACTAGTAGTGTACATGTTATAATAATTCCACAACTTTGCCACTACTTCATTTACCAGACTTTAAAATGTTGTCCAGTTGATATTTATGAAATGTTATCTCATCATGCTTTTTATTTGCCACTTGCCTGACTATTGATGTTAAGTATATTATTGGCCATTTGGGTTTCTTCTTTTGTGAAGTCCTCATTAAGCTTTTGCCTATTTATCTTTTAGATTTGTTTCTTATTGATTTGTAGGAGTTCTTTGTGTAGATTGCCTGCTAATCCCCATGGATTATACATGTTGTAAAAATTACCTCCCAGTTAGTGTTTGTTTTTAAAAACTCTTTGTGGTTTCTTTTGATGAACAGTCATTTGTAATTTCAGTAGAGTCATAATCAGTTTTTGTGCTTTAAGGTTTGTGAGGACGATTTTGTTATTGCAGGAAAATTTTTTTTTCAGTTGGGAAAGAGCATTAGTTTTGGAGTCAAACCGATCTGGGCTCAGATCCTAAGGCTTTTGTATACTAGCCATGTGGCCACAGCTAGGTTCTGGCTTTGGGATAGTTCATTCCTCTTGAAACCACAGTTTCCTTATTAGTAAACTTGAAATGATAATACTTCGTGATACAGTTGTGAGACAGCAGGGTACAGTGCTAGGTACATAGTAGGTGTTCAGTTAATAACAGTTCCATTACTTTCTCTTCAAACTTCCTAAGCTGTATGAGCCACTGACCTCTTCTAAATGCTTTCCCAAAACTGCCTGGATATTTTTATGTCAAAAGAGCTAATAAACGGCTTATTCTTTTATTTTTTTAAAAGGCTGTGTTACAAGTGGAATTTATATATTGATCAGCACAGGCTGTACAAGACCACTTATTGGAAACCCTTTGTCGGCTCAGGTTCCTGTTCTTGAAAATAGTGTAATTATAGTTCTTTTTACCAGGAAGCATTTAGACTACTGTTTTCCCTTTGCTGCTACTCGAAGATTACCCTGCAGTATTGTTTTTGATGCAGTAAACAAATTATTGGATACCTTCTCTTGCCAGGGCTTGAAATTGGGTTAGAGTGATGGTGGTGTGGGCTGGTCTAATGGTGAATAAGATTTAGTTCCTGAATCTAAGGACTATATACTCTATAGAATATATTCTCTATATGTCCCCAGCAGATAAAAGACCTCTTATTGACCCGGTGTGTGACTTTGGCAAGCCATTTACCCTTCTGGTCTGTTTTAAATTTATAAAATGAAGGACGTAGATGAAATTATAGTGGGGGTTAAAGCCTGGCACATGGGCACCATTCCCTCCCTCCCTGGCAGATCAGAAAATCAGGCATGACACTCTTTTTTCCACAGAGTTGAGGTAGAGCCTCAGTAACATTCTCAATATAGTGTTCTAGGCAGTAACTACCAGTTGATTGGATCTCATGCTTAATTTTTAAGATCCTGTATATCCCTAAAATTCTGTGATGGTAAGATATTTGAGTAACAGCACTCTGGCAGAGTTCAAAATACAGTGGAACAGGAGGAAATCAAAAGCAGGGAGACAGGAAATAGGTGATTGCGGGTGGGGGGTTCTGGAGGTTAAGGCAGCAGGTTATGGTGGTAGCCAAGGGAATGAGAAGGAGGGGAGAGATGGGAGAAGGGCTGTGATGGCCCAACCCTGTGCCAACTGCTCGCAGAGTGAATGGATGGGAGGTAGACCTAAGTGGATGAGGAGCTAAGGTGACCTGGGTTTCAAATTTGGATGATGACAGAAATAGACGCTGTGAAGAATGGAAATCTGGTTGGGAAGAGAATCAGTTTTGTCTTTGAACTTGTTAAATTTGAGATTCCAGCAGAAACCCTTAGTGGAGATAATGTTAGAGGAGTTGAGAGAGGTCAGGGCCAGTGTGGCTGATGGGAGGCTGTTGGATGCAAGGCTCCTGAGCTTTAGGCTCTGGAGTTGCACAACCTGGTGACTCCATGTACAGACTAAGTGACCTTGGGCAAACTACCTTGACCTTTCTGTGTGCCTCAGTATCTCCATCTGCATGGTGGTACCTATCACAAAGGATTATTAAAGCTAAGTAAGATAATCCACTATCACAATACATTTTAATTACCATGAGACATGGACGGTTTGCTTAGTCTTAATTTTATGCTTTCTTTCAAATAAATATTTTGATTTATTCAGAAAAGATACATTCCAGCAAACATACCATCATTTAGATAAATAATGCTAAGTTCAGTCTACATTAAACTTGTCCTTATGTACCATGTCTAAATTATAGGAAAGGCAAACCTAACTAAAGCCTATTTTTAACAAATAAGGAAACACTAAAATCCTACTATTGGGGGAAAGGGTATGAACAGATAGTTTATAAAAGAAATCAAGGAAGACAATAACTATAACTATATTAAATTGTTCAAACTCACCAGTAATTTGAAACACAAAACAATTAGATTAATTTTTCCACTTTAATTGGTGGGTAAATAATGCTCTCTGGGATGCTATAAAATAGGAGCTCTGCATTATCTGTTGGGAGAATATTTGGATTAATACAAACTTAGTAGAAAAAACTGGGTTATATATTTATATAATAGAAACCTTAAATGTTTATATTTTTTGGAGTGAAATCCCACTTGTAGTTCTGTAACCTAAAAGAAATAAGTAAAAATAAGGACAGAAGTTTTTAAACAAGGACTTTCTTACCGTTATTTATAGTGAAAAAGTTGGGACATACTCAAATTATGGCACAGGGACAGGATGGAATTCAGTATAGTGCTTAAAATAATAATGGTTAGAATATTACTGAAATGAGAAAATGCTAACAATATTGTATTCAGTGGAAATACCTTTATGCAATGCTATATAATAGGGTATAAGTCCAGTTTTGTTATAGTAAATAAAAGACTAGAAGGAAATATATTAAAATGTTAATGCTTTAGATGGTGGGTTGATGGCTGATTTCCATTCTTGTAAGAAAGGAAATTCTTATGACTTAAAGTTTCTCATTTTGAGTTTTGAAAAATTTTATAAATAGAGAAGAGTACAGTAAATCTAATAGACTACCACGAGGACCATTTTTTTAATAATCAAAAAAGCAAGCAACACTTTATGTTAATTGTTAAAAAAAAAGGAAAGAAAAAAGCAAGTCTGGCCACTTATAGGTCATTATTAAGGAATAGTTTAAATTTCTAAAGAATTGTCTTATCTGTCCTTCTGTACACTCTAAGAGCAGAGGAAAAATGAGTAAGTTAGCATCTTCAGGGTATAGGTCTCAGAGAAAAGTAGAGCATTTAGATGTGATGGAATGCTAACTTGACTCTACACTAACCTGGGTCAGCTGAGAAGGTGGGGAAGACCAGGATTCTTTAGTATTTCCAAACCGCATACTTACACAGAGAGGGCAGTAGACTTCGGTGACATACTTGTTCTCACTTGTGGAAACTCAAACACAGCTGCTGAAGCTAATTTTGTAACCATTAGACCATCATGTTTCTTTGAAATTGGTCAGAAAAGTAGATGAAATTCTGAGTGAAAATTTTAAAATAAAAATAACTCCAGATTTATATTATTTCTGATTAATGGTTTCTTACCATTTGGGAATATTATAGGCTAAGGGTGAGAGGACTGAATTTTAATAATATCCTTCCTTCTTTGTATGAAATGAAATTCTTATGTATGTATGTATATGATATTTATTGCCTCTCTCTATCACATAGGTGAGACAGAGGGATGTATGTATGATTGAGTAATCTCTACCATGAACAGAGGCAGAGGGCTATTTTAAGACTTTTAAAGTGAGGAATTTTGTAGAGATAACATTTTGAAAGTGAATCTCAGGAATGAATCACATTGCCCTTCATCTTTGGGAGGAAATAGTTCTGTTTTACGGCTCAGATTCCCAGCTGTGTTGGTACTTTGTAAAATGTAGCTTGTAGAAATGAACTATTTACTTCCATGAATTTTGTGGGTTTTTTCTGCTGTCAATTTTAAGTGGTTGATTGAGGAGGATTTTAGGTTAAGAGTGCTTTGAGATCTGAAAGTAAGATGTTATAATTTCAAGATTGCTTTAAAGTTGACCCTTGTTTATTGGTGTCATAATTCCATTCTTTATAAACTCTAAACTATGAGAGTAAACATCTGAATGATTTTTAGAGCCATTTGACATCTCTGATCTAGAATCTAGAGCATCCTTCTATTTCTGATCTTTAACATAAACTTGAAGCCATTGGTTGGGCAGTAAAATCTGTATTAAAACATAATTACAGATTTTTACCCAACAGACGAACTAGGGTGAAGTGCAGAACGACATATAAATAAGCAGAATTTATTCTTTGGCAGTGTATATGTATAATTAAATATGTCTATGCTTAGAAAGTGGTTATCACTTGGTGATGTGGATTGTGGAAGAGCTCTAATTTCATCTCTCCACATTTCCGAAATTTTTGGAAGTACTTAACAATAAATTCTTGCTCTTTATCAAAAATATCCTAACACCACAATAAGCCTCATTTTAGATGGATAAAAACTAATAAATAAAATGATTAATCAGCTAAATATACCCTTTGCTATTCAATTTTTTTTTCTGCCAGAACTTACAGAAAACCAGTCTTAATACTAAAGGCATAAAGAGCACTGAAATTTTGAAAAGATGTTTCCATTCCTTATTTAAATATGCAATTTGTTAGAGCCTTGGTATTTTATTACTTCCGTGGAGTGTGGGAAAAGATGTAGGAACTGGGCCACAAGGGAGCAGGGTAAAAAACATCCTCCAGGAGATCAGCCTCTATGGCTATTGCCTCTGGCTCTGAGTGGGGTTTCTTGTTGTTTCCTTACCCTCTTGGAGAGCAGGTACGGGGATAATTGTCCTAGTGTGTTTGCTTCAAGGCTAAATCTAAACATTCAAGGGCTGTACATTTTTCTGGAATGTTCTTCACCAGCTGTTCAGTCTTTGGGGTGGGATAATGCATGTTCTTATTGTGGTTTACTCCCCTCCCCCTTTTAGCCCTTTTATCTTACTTATTTAAAGGGGAAGGAAAACCTAGATGCTTCCCTAAAACAAAGCTTATTTATTTTGTTCTGTGATGTTTAAACATTTTCCATTATATTTTTAAATCTGTAGCATGGGAGTGCTTTTATAGTGAGTACAATAGTCTTAAAAGTTAAAATATTCATTCTTTTTTACCTTCTTACAATCCCTGAATATCTGACAGTGTCTGCTACTCAATACAGTCTGCGTAGTTTTTTTTCTGAATGGCTTATGAAGAATGTATACTTTCCTAAGGTTATAAATTAGCATAAAATCATCTAACATAAAAATTTTTAAATATTTGATTACCAAAATAATAAATGTTTATTGTAGATCATATGGAAAATAAAAGTGAATACAAAGAAGAAAATTGAAATTACCAGATATTTAGTGACTCCAGCAGCATGCAGTTAACATTTTGGTCTTTATTCTTTAAACCTTTTTCCCTGTGCACATACTCATCTCACAAATAAGGGCCACATTCTCAGCTCTTAGGTTAAAGATGTCAAGTTTTGACAGTCTAAATAATCACTTGATGATGTTTATTACTCTTCCTGTCAATACATGTAGCATGACAAAACATAAAATCCTATTACTGGTCTTATTTAAAGCTATGGCATGGACACTTTTGCCCTGAGCTGTTTTTAGTGGTAGGGGTGAGCAGTTTTTAGTGGTAGGGGTGCTAAAGAAAAATGGTAAAGAAATAGAAATCCAAATTTTATTATACTTTTCTTCTTTGACAAAAAATTTTTATAGTGGAAAAATATCAGAAATTAAGTTCTCATTAGATAATGTGTGCTTTCTGTTTTGTTTTGGAAAAATTCTCATCAGGGTTGCATTAATTCCCTTGAGGGACATCTCCATATCCTTTGGACAACATCTGATTTTACTTTTATCTTCAGATTTCAGAGATTCTTTAAAACAGCTACCCCGTAACAGTGTTACAAATGGAATGGATGTGGTTATTAGAATCTGGGTTTTAAAGGTATTAAATTTTACTGGGCTGGTTTTGGTTGTAACTGTTGAAAACACACACTAAGAGCTCAACTTTCTTAGGGTCCTTGTATTGGCTGAATTCTTTAAAATTCTATCTTTGGATCTAGGATCTGTTTCAAGGAGAAAAAACAGTATACTTATTTGAGTATGCAAGCCAGCTGTTTAAGCCTTGGGACATTGGATGGATGGAGGTGACCTGCTAGCACCTCTTTGCTGCCTTAATTCTAGTATTTGGCCTTTTCCTGAAGAAGGTGCTAAAAGGGTTTTTTCATGTGCTTAGGGAAAGGAGTGGGAACAGGGGAGAAACACCCTTTCACTGGAAGAGAAAGCCCTTTCTAGCAGTTTATAGGAGGTACTTTGTAATTATTACTGGTCTTGTCTGGAGTGGTGGGCCTGGAGGAAACGTGGCAAACGTCCTTCTTCCCAGATTTAAACACTGAAGGCCTGTGGTAGTTCCTTTTACAGTTTATTTTTTAAAAATTTTTTAAAGATTTTATTTATTTATTTGACAGAGAGAGAGTACAAGCAGAGGGAGAGGGAGAAGCAGGCTCCCCGCAGAGCAAGGGGAGCCTGATGCAGAACTTGATCCCATGACCCCGGGATCATAACCTGAGCCGAAGGCAGCCGCTTAACCAACTGAGCCACCGAGGCACCCTCCTTTTACAGTTTAGAGGGAAACTCAGCTGGGTTGGCTGATGGATGGATCGGGGTTGGGGGTTGGAGCTCAGCTGCACTACATGGACTTCCTCTCTCCAAATAAGGGATTCATCAGAAACTCCCGACCTGATGGGAATCATTCTTTTTGAGGACCGTCACAGCTCATCAAGGGAAATGCTTTGATGGTTAATGTGCCTGGCCTGTCTGAAGCCTGCAGTAGGGATCTCAGCTGAACCTCCAGGCAGCTGCACACATTGGGTCTAGCACTTGGGGAGGTATTGAGGTGAAACAGTGCTCACAGTGGTCCCTGCGCCCCAGGGTGGTGGGGGGAGCAGGGGGCTGGAATGTGGCCTTATCCGGACCTCTGAATGGATGAGTACACCTGTCACTTTTTTTTAGGAAGTGAGTGGGGTCAGAGGTATCCGTTGGGTAACTTCTTTGAGAGGGGCCTGGTCCTTTTCACAGCGAGGCTGACAACTCTGTGCTGCCGGCTGTCTGTAAATACCCAGCTTATCTCCTGGGCTGGAGTCAAGGATGACCAGGATCCTGGAGCACAGACATTCACGTGCCCTTTGAGTGGGAAGGAAGCCAGCGCGCACCTTGTGTTGTATTCTTTGTTTTAAAGGTAGGTGGTTTTTTGTTTTTGTTTTTGTTTTGCTTTTTGCCTGTTTGCTTGTTTTTAAATCAACACCCCCTGCTAAAGGAATTTCTGAGTTTCCTTGATAATCAGGATGATTTTTCATTTTGAAATGCTTATTTTGCTTTTGAAGTGTGTGTTCCTGACTTTAAGAACACCAGCTTTCATCCTAGCTCTTAAAATCTCATTTGATTCATAAGGGGGGAAAGTTTAATTAGGGAGCAGGTTAATTTATTGTCTTATTCCTGAGGAAGACTACTCTTACCTGTCAGTTGAGTATTATATATATACATATATAATATATATGTATATATATAATATATATATTTCCAGCTCTGAAGAATTACTTTGTTAGTGTATGTTGCATGAATGTTTTATTCCTAATTATAGTATGTATTTTCGTTGGGACTACGCTCTTGTTAAAGGAAACTTTTGTTCATGTGAAATAAATAAATCTTTAGTGGATCGTATTTGAGAACTGGCCTCAATGTAATGTTAATGTAAAGTGTATATTGATAGCTGGCCTATCACTGGAATGTTGTGCAGCTGTGCAGAGCATGAAGCTCAGATGTGCTAATTAAATAGATTTTTTTTAGCGAGAATGGAATGTAGCAGCATGTGGTTAACCATTCCAGGTTGTTTTTGAAGAGGACTTTTTTTGGCCAAATATTAACAATTAGAGAGTACATTGACTTAGAGGATGTATTGCTAGGTTAAATTATTTTTTTAAAGGAAGTAATGGGACTCATTAAATACTGAGATGATCCTTTAAAATATACACTGATTAATAATCTGCTTCAAGATGCAGGCAGTGGGAACATGATTAGGGCTTAACATCTGTAGTTAAGGCATTTCTTTTTTAAGATGTGACCTTGCTTTTTTCCCTTCCATGTCAGTTCTCCTTACTTAGTTGGTGAGTACTCAACCTTTTTTTGGGCAGTGGAGTATAGCATTTTCCCCAGTTTGAGCAGTGTTCTGATATTTGTTTTGGGGACCAATGTAAGTTGGATTATTTGGATTAAACTGTATCCACACAGATGGTGGTCTGATTTTTTTTTTTTTTTTTTTAGTCAGACATTGTGCAAAGTGATCTGATGGGAATAAATGGCAGGTTGGTTGTGTAATGTGGCAACATCTTACTTAGTGTGTCTTTAGAGATAAGTGGGATCTGATTCCAGCAAGGCTGTGCATAAGAAGTTGGAATGCATTGGAGAACTGCCAAGAGATTGGGAGCAAGCTGTATGACAAGCACTAAGGCAGCCTTGGCCTGCCTTAAAATAGCTGCAGTTCAGCAGAATAGCTTGAAACTTGTCATTTCACTTGAGCAAAATCACTCCTCTAAATGTATTACCAAGAAATAGAAATGGTAGCTATCCTCTTTAGTAAGGTTTATTTTTATCTTTTTGTTCCAGCAGTCTTAAAATCTTTTGCACCTGTATGTAGGAATATATTTCTGTGTCATATATTATCTTGCATAGTTTTATCTGGACTAATTAGTGATGCATTATCCCAGACTTCACATTGAGGTTCCCCTGCCCCACTCACCCCACTCGCTAATTGCGGTTTGAATAGAAATTTGGGCCCTGAAGGCTTAAAAAAAAAAAAAGGCCCATATTTTGTATGTCTGAGAGTCATGTGGATATGAATTATTGATGTTTGAATGTTAGAACCTTGTAGAAGCATAGTAAAGGGCATTGGTTACTGTCCTGCAGAATCTTTTTTTTTTTCTTATTCCTTTTTTGACTCCGTATTAAGTTTTTTGCAATTTATTGCGGTACTTGATTCTTGTTTGTAATTGATTTACTTTCTAATTCTGGTCTCTCCATTTAAAAGAAAAATGGGCTTGTTTTTTGAAGTCAGGACGATGAAAAAGTAGGAGTGGGGGTGTGCAGCCTTTAGGAGGGGTCCTGTAAAGGTTTGAGCCCGATAGTAACATGATCAGCACCTGCAGAGGGTGAGGGATGGCTAGGTAGAGGTGGAGGCTGCCTGAGGGGATAATCCAATCAACTTATTTATTAGCTTAGGTGCTGTGAAGATGAAATTTTTTAAAAAGTAATACTTAGATTACTGAATGGAAATAAGAACAGAGAGGACTTAGATGTTAAACATAATATGAAAACAGTGAGTGAACTTCCTCTAGGAGGGCTTAAATACAAACCAAATTTCTTTTTTTTTTTTTTTTTAATTCTTTTTTTTTTTTTAAGATTTTGTTTATTTATTTGACAGAGAGAGACACAGCGAGAGAGGGAACACAAGCAGGGAGAGTGGGAGAGGGAGAAGCAGGCTTCCCGCTGGGCAGGGAGCCCGATGCGAGGCTCGATCCCAGGACCCTGGGATCATGACCTGAGCCGAAGGCAGACGCTTAACCGACTGAGCCACCCAGGCGCCCCATACAAACCAAATTTCTATTAAGAATTTCTTGAAAGATGGTATTAACAGATATCTTAATTATCCTCTAAAGTCCGTTAGAAATTTGGACTTAGACTAATTGCAATAATCTTAACAGCTTTTTAGAGTACCCTGCAAAATGGCTTTGTTTCTTATATATTGCTGTCATTAGATTTATAAGTTCTGAATTTTGCTTTGTCGCTTTCAGTATCTTAAACATATTTCAGGGGGGATACTTAGCTTCTTTAGATATATTGATCTTTTCATTCTTACATGGCAAATGAATTCTCTATATGGTATTGTTGACAGTTCGGAAAATTTCTTTATTGAGCCCATGATTTCTAAATTTTTTTGTTTTTGTCTTTCCCTTCTTTTACACATTCCTTGATTTTTAAACACACTCTTGGATAGCCAGATTGGTAAACTGAGTTCAGAAGATGTGAACTATAAGCTAGAGCCACCAGTTTTTTTACTTAACACTCCATTATCTGATCTGCTTGTGAAACTCTCTTTTGGATAGTTTTCACCTCAGATCATCCATTGAATTGCAGTATGTATTCCTTTAATCTTGCAAGAGATTTCGGTCATTCACTCTAAGATAAAAAAGCAAAAGGTAAAATACTTGAATATCCTTTTCTTGGGTTATTGTCTGAATTAAAAAATTATTCATCTTAATTCTATACCTGCATATTGGATGCCATCTCTCTGTGTATGCCTTGTATCGGCTCATCAGACTGGGAACAAATATTTAGCATTTAAGATATTCCAGACACAAGAATTTACGGAATTTGCTTATAAATGTTAGGGGATGTACAGAACAGACCCAGGGTTTTAGCTGGCTCTTTGTGCAGTGTGAAGGCAGATGGAAACATTACAGAAGTCTGCTGCAGATGGCAATGAAAGAGACAGGTGAGGACCACATGGAAGTTCATATCAGGGGTAGATGGAGTACTGAGTTGGTTTATGAAACGCTAGCCATCTGACATGTTTCTACAGCTGTTGTCAGCTAGCTGAAAATAAATTCAACTTGTTGGAGTGGTAAGAGTTTTGCCATCTGAATAGGCTTAGATAAAATAGTGCTTCAGGTGCCCATAACATGGTCTATTGTAATATTATTGTAAAAGAAAAAAATGGTAATAAACCAAATGCCCATCATTGGTAAGTTAGAGGAGGAAATATTATGGAGGCAGTACAATGTAGTGGTTACATGTGCTGACCTAGGGGCTGCCTGGGTCTGAATCCCAAGTCTACCTTGGACTCACTTTGGGACATTGGGCACGTCATTAACCCTACTCTGTCTCACTTTCTTCACCTGTAAGATGGGGGCAGTGATAATAACAGATGTTAGAGGGTTCTTATGAGGATTAATAAGTTGATAGAAGTAATGTGACAGTCTAATGCGTGGCAAATATTTATTAGTTATTATATTGATAAAAATATTATTCTTGAAAACATTCTAATAACATAGGGAGCTCTTAATATAAAGGAATAAAAGCAGAACACAAGGTTATTTAAATGGTATGATCTCCACTCTGTGGGGAAAAAAACACACACACAAAAGAAGGGGAAATATTCCAAATCTCAATTTTTTGTAGAGTGTGGTAGTATTGTGACTTTTGTTTTCCTGTAAGTGCTTTTCTGTATTTTCCAATGTTCACCAATAATCATGTCTTACTTGTATAATTTGAAAAAAATAAGCTTTTTTTGAAAAGTCCATGTCACCCCTTGCAAACAGTATGTTAATTTTAAGAACATCCTGTTTATTCTTTGAAAGCCCGGACCTACCATTTGGCCAAAGTTTGCCTCCTTCTGATTGTACAATATTTTCACATTCTTACAAAAGTGCCTCAGAGTAATGAAACTCCAAACTTTTTTTTTTTAATTTCATGACTTAGATTTTTCTACTAATTCAGATTAATGATGTATTAAAAACAACATAGACACCTGTTGCTACATAAGTGCCATTTATTGGTGATATGATCTTGGACAAATTGTATAAGAGTTTTGGTTTTCTCATACAAAGGGGAGATGAGGCCAACAATTACCATCTACTAAGTATCACAGCGCCAGGACTAAATGCAGTAATACATACTCATCACTTCTGGCATATTACAGGCACTCGGTAAGTGATGCTAATTCCCTCACTGCCCGTCCTCACTACCCACTCTTGCCAACAAACAAACTCAGTTTGGTCACTTCACATTAATCCATACAATGGTGTTTAGTTTTAACTCACTGATCCTTAGTGCTTAATTTAAGACTCCGTAGACCAATGTGGCTTTCTTAAAGATTCATCCTTACAAGCTTATTCTACCATCTGCCTCCCCATTCTTCACATATTTCCATCTGTGTTTATTTTGCCACTTCCAGCCAGTTTACATAGCTCTATTTAAGAGTGTTCCCTTCCATAGTGTATCAGGCAGTTTAGGCTTAGTGCGACAGGAACAAGCATCTCCAAAATCTCAGTGGCTCAAAGCCGTAGATGTGTATTTCTCATTCATGTGATATGTCCATCATAGGATGGCAGGGGGCTCTGCCTCACATTTTTCGAGCTTGGGAACCCTGGCTGATGGGTCATGCAGAAGCCATTGGCCAGAACTAGTCACATGACCTTGCCCAACTGCAAGGGGAGCAGGCAAGTGTAATCCACCCATATGACCAGAAAGAGAAGAGACTGGGTCTGTGTCATCATTAGAAGTTTCTGACCAAACATAGATAATGGTGTAGTTGCTGTAGTCTCACTTTACATTTCCCATCAAGTTCTTTGAAGCACTAGCTTTACAGTATGTTAACATGTGTTATTTAAAAAGAATGCTAGGCTAAGTAAAATGTAATAGGTTTCTTTAGTGAAGCACTTCTCAGAGCTTTCATAAGCTAATAGGCTTTCTAGCAGGGAGAGAAATAAATATATGGTGTTTCCCCAACTTATATTAATTTGGAATTCTTTTTTTTTTTCTAAAGCCTCTCTTAGGCCTGGGGTTCATAGAATATGCTTTGGAGTACACTAAGCAAAAATACTAGAGATTCGTTTTAATTATTACATACATTAGGAAGAAGCTTTGTTTTTATTGTTACTAGAGTTGATTATTTGAAGAGTCTTATTTCTACTATTATGAATCAAATGAATTTTTTTTAGTTATTATTGGTTACATGCCTGTGTTGAATCCATAGGATTTTTTTCTTCATTTAGTTGCTTTTGTGTTTTAAACCTACCATTGAAAAGAGGAAGGTAAACAAACCATGACCACACATCTTAGTTGTTAGAAAAGATTAAATTGGTTTGAACAGATGACCCAAACACATATAATTTTTTATTGGCTTCAACATTTTTTCTTGGTTCCCTCTGACTTTCCATAACAAATTTTCTAGAAGTTTTGACACTACTGAAATGAGGGCTCTGATAAGAAGCAGAAAGACAACTTTTGTCAAGAGGTATTACATATTTCTCTACCAGAAGGCTTTGGATTTAAACACGGTATTTGATGCCAGGGATTTTATGCCTGCATATGTAACAAATCTCAGTATGGAAGTTTTCACTTAAATATGGCTGTAAACTTCATGTAATAAACCTTTAGGTAAGAAGGAGCTCTTCCTGTTTCATAACTATGCACAAGTAAAACTTAATTATATATGACCAACTCCCCAGACCTTTGAGTTTATGGCTTTTCTTTTTTCTTTCCTTTTTTTTTTAGTGATGAATTCAGTTTCTTTTTTTTTTTTTTTTAAAGATTTTATTTATTTATTTGACAGAGACAGAGATAGCGAGAGCAGGAACACAAGCACAGGGAGTGGGAGAGGGAGAAACAGGCTTCCTGCGGAGCAGGGAGCCTGATGTGGAACTCGATCCCAGGACCCCGGGATCATGACCTGAGCTGAAGGCAGACGCTTAACGACTGAGCCACCCAGGCGCCCTGAATTCAGTTTCTATTAGAAATTATGAAATCCAGGCTGAGAATTCAGTTTTCATTTTGTCTTTTCTTTTGTGAATGAAAAGGTGCAGAGGGCAATTGTTTCCTGATAGGAAAGACACTTTTAAATCTGTCCGCTAATTCAGTAGCACCCCCCTATCCGGCCCCTTTCCCACTGCCATTATAGTCAGACCTGACCAGTTCAAACCTGCCTTTTGAAGGTGACTTGCTAGGGTTTGAGGCAGGAAAAATCTTTAGAGCCACGGTTCCCAGTCTTGTTCTTTTTGTTGACTTTAGTCTCATTGTAGAGAAAGCATTCATGACCCATCACAAAAACAAACATTAAAAAGCATTTTTCACGTGGCCTGGAGGTGACAGAAGTCAAATTTAATATATCAAGGAGTATTACAAACATGAGAGCCATCACTGTTCACCACAGGGCTGTTCCCAAGCCTACTCCCAGGACCCTTGCCTGTGGCAGGTCTTTCAGGCATTTGAGGACCAGCTGTTAGAAGGTTTTGTGGCAGAGTAATGTTTTCACATTGCAGGCTGCAGCTCATGGTCAGAAAGACTGTAGAGAATACATAGAATTAGAAGCTTTAGAGCTGGGCGGGACCCTGTGGATCTCACTACATCCACAAGCTCAGAGAGGCCAGGTGAAGCCACACAGCCTGGTGGTAAGGGCTGAAATTACCACCTCTGCTTATTTGGGCCATTTGTGATGTGTTTTAAAATTAGACACATGAGGTGAAGCTACAAGTTTAATGCTCATGCTCTGTTTTCACGCTGTCAAACTAGTATTAATGTTTATTGGGAAATATTTATTGGGAAAACTGTTTTCCCATAGAATAAAAATATAAGAGACAGTTGTTTGTTTTTGATTTAGGGAAAGAAGGAAAGCCCATTGTGTATGGAACTAAAAGATGGCACATACAGTATATCCACCTTTGTCTCTTTTTTTAATTTTTAAAATTTAAATTCAATTAATTAACATATAATGTATTATTAGTTTCAGAGGTAGAGGTCAGTGATTCATCAGTCTTCTATAACACCCAGTGCTCATTACATCACGTGCCCTCATCTTCATCTTAATAGAAATAGCAAACACCTGTGCCCTGGCTGCCCAGGCTAGACTGGAGGAAGGTGAAGGTCATTGCAAAGTAGAAAGGGATCTGGTTAAATATTACTTTGATAAGTTGAATATGTTTAAAAATGTCCAGGCCCAGGGATGTGGATAGAGGCTGACTGAGGAATTCTCTGTGTCCACAGATGGTTTGTGCTATGATTTAAAGGGGGATAAAGGACAGTTCTGAAAAACATGACCCTTACCAGCCCCCCATCCCCTCTAGCCCATATTGATTTGTATGCATGCAGGAAATCTAGGGTATGACAGGTAAAAGTAAAAAGAATGAATCCTGTCGTCCCAGTCTTCTTCTATGGAAGGTAAGACTTGGGAGAGTATCTTACAGTGGTTGGGTTCTGTTTCTGGACCATACTACCTGATGGAACCCTGCCTGTGCTAGTTACTGAGTGTGGGTCTTTGGTAAGTAAACATATAATTTATTGTCCAACCTGGGTAGTTTGTGAGAGTGAAAGGGGTGGGGTGGGGGGGGTGGTGCTTTTAACAATTGTACCAGGACAACTGCCATAAACTGGGACTGTCTGAGGCAAACCAGGAAATACAGTCACCCTAGTCTTATCAAATTACTCCGTCTCTGTGTCTCAGTTCCTTCATGTTGTAAAATGGATGTGATGATAAGACTCCCTTCTTAGGGGATTCAGATTAAGTGCAATAGAATGTGTAAAGTGTTTGGAATGTTGCTTGGCACATAATAAACTGTTCAGTAGAGTCAGCTATTAAAAACAGACTATTATTTAGGATATTTAATTCACATAATAACCACTTCTATATTCAGTTTACTTTCTGCTGTCTTCATATTATTTCTCCATGGCAAATGTTCTTAATTTTACTGATTGAATAATCGCATTTACTAATGATTTCTTCCATTTATGGCACCTGCTCAGACTTAATTTTTCTTGCTTTATCTGAGCCCTTTACTCTGATAAAGGCCCTGAAAGTAAAATTTACTGTTACTGTGTCAGGTACCCGGGTATCTGCCACTTAGTTATGTGTAATTAGCATCTGTGGACCAGAGAAGGAAGGACATTGGGGCACTTGTTTATCAGGTGGTAGCAAATTAGTATTCATACTAGAGACACAGTTTTTATATTTGGCTCCAAGATATAGGAATGGTTGGGTGGTTGAGTGGGGGACGATGCCAAAACTAGGTCTCCTCCTTGCCTCTCTCAAGTTGGATTTTCCCAGCACAGTGATATGTAGGATTGCCAGATTTAGGAAAAACAAAGAAACCACAATGCCCAGTTAAAATTGAATTCTAGACAGCACTTCTTTTTAGTATGTCTCATGCAATATTTGAGGCATACTTACACTAAAAATTCCTTGTTTATCTGAAGGTCATCTTCAATTTGGCATTCTGTATTTATCTGGCAATCTAGTTATATAGTCTAAAGAGACTTTTTACCCTATTCAATCTAACCCACATTTAGATAGATAGACAAAAGTATATAGTCCAGTTCCTATTGTAAATTTTGTGTGAACTCTAAAAACGTCCGTGTGTTTTACTCTCGTTGGAATGGACAGTTGAGAAGTTGTTATGAGGAGCTGCTGCTGGGTATCCACCAAGGCCAAGATGACAAGGAATATAGTCTGGTTTGCCACAGCAGCAAGGATTACATTTGCTCTGTGAGAACTTCTTGGCTATGAGTATGGATGGACTTAAGCCAGCCCTTTCTCCTTGAAGGGAAGTTATTTGGTTAAAGTGGGTTGTTGAAGCCTTGGTCAACTCAAGGAGTTCTCAGTTTTGTGACTGAATTACATTAGTAATAATCTGGGATAGTGGGCGGGGGTGTATTTTGGATCATTTATATTTCACTTCTCAGTATAGAGGGAACAACTTTTATTGTCATGAAGAGTGACCTTCAAATACTCTTCCCATTAAAATCTCCTCTTCCTATTTTTGACTTTCAGTGCTGCTGCCTAGAAAATGCTGGTGAATTTTTTTGCATCAGCCTTGGAACTCTGTCAGCATTCAACCTGAAGGGCACTGTGTGCCTCTGGGAAATGCTGATTAGAAGATTAGAGGCTGCGGGAACCTGAGTGTCTATTTGCTTTTTTTTACACTCTGGTATAATACCTCTGTTAAGTCTCAGAGAAAAAGCTTCACCAGGTTAATGTTACACTTGGTGAAATTAGTAATGGTGAGAGAAGGTTGGGATTGTGCCCTACCGGAGAAGAGTGAGCCACAACACATGGGTTTTGGACCAATACTGGCTTTTTAATTGCTGCCATTTAAAAAGTTTAATGTACTCAGTAAAAAGGTACAAGTTTCAGTTGAAAAAAATGAACAGTGGCAAGAGCTTACTGTCAGACACAGATAGTATGTGGGTGGGTTAGCCAAGGGAAAATAATCCAATTAGAGCTGTTTTGTGCAAAGAACCAGATTTGGAGGTGTATTTTGTTGTTAACTGGTGGCTTTCCAGAAAATAAATTATTTGTATGCAAAGACTTAGGCTAGCCTGGTTTTGGATGCCGATGGTTATTTTGAAAAACTCTTTTCCTTCCTTGTTCTACTTTCCTTTTTGAGCTGTCTTCTTTTCTACTCATTGCTTTCTTTAGTGGCCCATTCCTTTTGGATGTGGATTTGCTCTTGAAGAAATTCTTGTAAATTTGTCGTGATCTCATAGGATTGATTTGCGTGATGAGTGGAATATTTGGCCTAATTGCTTACATAGCTTAGTGTTTGTAGGCATCTTGTTGGATGAGGATTGGCTATTAATGGTAGAAATGTTTACACTTTAGAACAGTGATTCTCCGTCTTGGCAGCACATTGGCATCACCTGAGGAGCCTTTAAAAATGCAGATGTCTGGGTCCCACCCCCAGAAAATTTGGGGGTACAAAATGGGCAGTGGGACTTGGAAGCGCTCCCCAGGTGATTCTAACATACAGCCGAGTTTGCGTACTATCCTTTGGTCTGCTCTCAGAATCACGGCTCTAGCCTGTGCTGGCCAGTAGGGTAGCCGTGAACGTCATGTGGCTACTTATATTTACACTCATTAAAGGTAACTAAAACTAAAAATTCAGTTCTTCAGTCACACGAGCCACATTTCAAGTGCTCAGTAGCCACATAAGTCTCATGGCTAGTGTTTCGGACAATGAAGATAAGAGAATGTTTCCATCACGGCAGAAAGGTAGATTTAGGTTCTCCGTAGGGTGTCAGCAAAACAGAGTGAAACATTTGAGAGGTCTGACACAGGAAAGACAGGCTTGGAATAGAGCTAATCCTACAGGACCTGCCGATACTGAATTACCACATAATGTTTTTAGCAGCCTTTTTCTCAATGGCCTTTGGCACCAGAAGCCCTGCAGCAGTTGGTGCGATGGATCATGTGCGGCATCTTGCTGAAAGGCCCTGTTTCAAACGGGCTGGCCTGAAGGGGTGTGGTAAGGGTGGAGGGCAGGAAAAATGTGAATGCCACCGCCGAGTCCAGGGCCAGGAAGGAGAGAATTACGCTTTATTCCTACAGAGCCAAGGAATGCCCTTAAAGGGACCGAAGCATGAGAATTTGGGGTAAAACTAGGTGAGAAGGGAAAAATCCCTTCTGTTGAAGAAATACCTTCCCCAGTTGTTTGCCCTCTTGGCTCATCTTTCGTGTGTGGGAGAGAAGGGTGGTGCTAGCTCATATTTCCAGGGAATTTTCCATTGTGGGTTCCTGTGTTCTCGGGGGGGGGGGGCAGGTGGGCAGATGGGGGTTGAGAGAATGGGATAAAACTAGATCATTTTTATTTAGACATAGCACATGAATCCAGGTAGGGTAGGGTTAAGAAAAAGAGAAACCGGTAGGGGAAAAATGAAATATGCTGAAGGATGTATATTTTCTAAGTGATGCTTTCCTCAGGCAAACCCTTTTTCTAGAATCTGTTTTCTTTCTGAAACCTACTTCTTTTCATTTTATTTTTATTTTTGGCAGTGTGTTGAATTCTGTTCCTCTTTCATTCCCAGAGCGCTGTTTCTTGCTTCAGGATAAAGGGTGGCATGTCACATGTCCTGCGTGGTCACACAAGCTGGGTGTGAGCATCAAGGGTGATCTCTTGGACCCTTTTCCTCAGATTTCGGTGTTCTGTATTATCTCATCCTAGTGGCTTCTTTGTGATTTATAGTTTCCTCCTACCCTTCACCATTAAAAAAAAAAAAAAAAGGCCTATCTCTTGTTATATTTTTGGCTGCAGAATAACTCCAGATGGTACATTTTGTATAGGAAAAAACAGAATTTTTCACACTTTTCCGTGAATTATTTTCCTACTTTCAATTTTAATGAAGTTATTAATCTTACAGAGGACTCATTTGTAAAAGAGACTAATCATGAACAAACACACTTGTATACAATATTCCATTGGCAAAAATTGAGAGATTATTGTTCTTACATCTTTGTATCATTTGTTACTGTCTTACATCTTTAGCATCAGATGCTAAAATAACAATCCAATTTTCTAGAAATAGAAAATTAAGAAAATGAACTTTTAGTGATTGGGTTTGACGTTGAGAAATGAGTTCCAAAAATGGATCAAATAAAATGATGTAATTGAAAGTACTTTAAAAAATACATGGCAATATAGAGATGTAAGTTACTGATTTTTACAGTTGTAATTCTGACTTAAGAGCTGATCTGTTTTAAATGATGAAGCGCTTTTGCGAAGAGCATGCATTCAGAAATCTTTAATTGGGCATGTTTTGCAAATTATTACTGAGTCTGGATTATTTATAGAAAATGTTTTTCCTTTGAAATGGTATTTTCACTGTGGTTTTGAATTAGTTGGATTTTTCTGGATCAAGGAGAGGACCTATGATCTATTCTTTGAGCCTAACTTTTTTTTTTTTTTTTTTTGAAAGACAGCTCAGGAGAGGGGCAGAAGGAGAGGGAGAGAGAATTTAAGCAGGCTCCCTGCCCAGCATGGATCCTGACGTGGGGCTCGATCTCACGACTGTGAGATCATGACCAGAACTGAAATCAAGAGTCAGATGCCTGACCTACTGAGGCACTCAGGCACCCCTGAACCTAACATATTTTTAATTCTCACTGTGTTTCTTTAAGAATACAAGAAACACCTCAGCATTCATCATTCATGCTGATCTCACAGAGCCACCCTAAGAATCTGTTTAATTTTTCCAGGTTGATGATGCAGAGAATAGAAAACAACTTTCAGAGATTTTATAGACAGATCTTTTATTTCCAAAAATATTGAAAGGGTCTTCTCTGGTTGTGCTGTAATTCAGTTAGCTCCACAAAAAAGGGAACAATCTTGAAATCACAGAAATGGTGACAGGCAAGTTCTTTTGCAAGGCACTTTCTCCAGAAATTTCTGATTGGGAATAAGTGCTTTAAAATAACTGGATTCTCTGATTAATCTACCACATGTGAATTTTCCCTCAGTAGTGGATGTGTTTTATGGGACTAACTTGGACCGTTGCCTCCGCAGCCTAGATGGGTGTGGAGCTTCAGTTAGAATGTTGAGTACTTCCCTTTGCTGGGCTCTGTGCTGGTACCAGGGCCCAGAAATGAGGCAGTTCTGCCCTCATAGGCCAAGTGGCCAGAAGAGGAGGAAAAGGGAACCAATGGCGACATTAGTTTAACTGTGGACACAGAATTGGCATGTCTTATTCAGGTAGGTGACAGATAGGAAGTGCTAGGGATAGCTTTCTGAAGAAAGATGATGCCTGAGATGACCGTGAAAGAATGGATGGTGTTGGCTGGAGAGATCAGGGTGTGGAGGAGTCCCAGCCCAAGGGAATAGCATGCACAGAGCCATGGAGAAGGGTAGTGTGCTTGGGGGAAGTGTTCTGTCATGGCCAGAGTAGAGGGAGTGTGCTGAATGTGGCTGAGGCAAGGTGAAAGGTCTTACATACCTTGAAAGGAAGTTTTACCTTAGATATAAAGGGGGATGGCTTTGAAAGATTTTAGGCAAGTTTGTGTATTTTTCAAAGCTCACTTGAGCTCCAATATGGAAGAGAATAAATTTCAGTAGGGCAAAATGCAGAGTGGTCAATAATTCAGTCAAGAAACACTGAGGGACTTTACCTAAGTTAGGGTTATACTTCATAATTTTGGGGGGGTCCAGAGAAATTATTAATAATAAACCTGACTGACAGCAAGAACTGAATCCCTAAGGCATCATAGTTTGTCACTCTGAGGGTTTACCTTCTCTTCTACATAGTCATACATTATGAAGAGTCTCTGAATCCATATTCAAAGGTTGAAGACTGCCCACATTATTAACAGGTCTTTATAATTTTCAAATATTTTCTCTTCTGATTACTGATTAATATTTTCTATTAAATAGAAAAAAAATTTGTTACCTACTAGGTATTATGATTTGAACTGTGGTGGTGGTCAACATTCTTGGTGAAGAACTGATTGGAAATTGTTGGTCACATTATGTAAGAATAATTTTTTAGAGTAATATGTACCTGAGGAGTCACATGGAAAGTAAAATTTTGAACATCACATTTTAAGTATCTTATAGCCATGCACCATTTAAATTAATTTTCTTGAAACTTCTGTGGTTTGAGAAATCATTTTTAAGTAACTGACTTTTGATTTCTCTCTTTTCTAAATCCAAATTTTCTTACTAGGCTTTGCTTATAGGCCCTTAAAAACAGACATTCTATATTTCTGGTGATCATAGTTCTTTAGATGTTTCCAGAGAAATAATGTACTTTAAGAGTCTAAAAAAAATAACCCTATAAAATACTTGTTTTGAAGAATACATTATAATTTAAAAAACAAAACCTCCTGATTAGGAAAGTAAAACATTTAAGAATGTTCCTGTAGAGGGTCTTGGGTGGCTCAGTTGGTTAAGCATCTGCCTTTGGCTTAGATATGATCCCGGGATCCTGGGATCCAGCCCTGTATCAGGCTCCCTGCTTAGCAGAGTCTGCTTCTCCCTCTGTTCCTCCCCCCAGCTTGTGCTCTCGCTCTCGCTCACCCTCTGTCTCTCAAATGAATAGTAAAAAATCTTGTAAAAAAAAAAAAAGGAATTTTCCTGTAATCCTGAGGCTGTCCCTTGTTAACATTTTGATATAGGTACTTCTTCCTGGTCTTTTTAATTCGTACTTGCTCACACACGTACACTCACATAATTATACTGCACTTTAGTTTTTATATAATTGTGCTGCCTTTGTTACATCATGAGTTGTATCCATTTGAAAATATCTTTTTGAACATTTTTTTTCATGGCTGTATAAAGTACCTGTACAGCACTCTATTACTGGGCAGTTAGGTTGTATTCAACTTTTTTGCTGCTATAAGAAGCCCTGTGATGAGCATCATTGCATTTAAATTTTTTGTTATTTTATTTATTTATTTATTTATTTATTTATTTATTTCAGAGAGAGAGAGTGCATGGGTACGTGTGCACACATGTGCGAGAGGGTGAGGGAGAGGGACAAGCAGCCTCTGCGCTGAGCAAGGAACCCAACACGTGGCACAGTCTCACAACCCTGAGATCATGACCTGAGCCAAAATCAAGTCAGACGCTCAACTGACTGAGCCACCCAGGCCCCTAACATTATATTCAAATTTTTATCTGATTTCACCTTTCCTATAGATTCCTAAGAGGGGAATTCCTGGGTCTAAGGCGTTTTATTTAACACCTGTTCTAAGGTTATGTGTTCCTGTGACCTCCTTGCAGGTGTCTGCTTACTCTCCTGGTGTTGTCTGACTGAATTCCGTGGCAGATGCCTTCAAGCTTAAGCACACTGGTGACAATTTTATATGGGATTTGGTTTTTGTTACTTGAAAGGTTTGCTTCTGTAACATTGATGTAAATCGTAGTGGTCTTCATGCTGAGGAATCATGGGCATGTGTCTTAGGTCTCAAGCAAAGGTACTCCCAGCCTGCAGTAGAAATGTAATTGACTGCTGGGTAGATTTCCTTTCTTTTCATGTGGAATGAGAATGAGATTTATTGGTTTGTGTAAACTAGAGTAGAAAAGTTAATGGAAATAATAAAAGCTGTCAGACTCTGTTTAGCTCTATTATGCTTTTATACTTAGAGTCCTTTAAAACTGTGTTTAGAAAATTGTTGTGCAGTGTAATGCATCCACCGAATATTGAATACAGTGTTTACCAGAAAACCCCATCTTTGAAGTTTAGATAGAACTGAAGAGCAGTTTTCTTATAATTTCCTCTGTGTTCCAGATGACTCTTCATTTTATATTGTGTAAACTCTATGCTTTTATCTGTTCTGAATTTAAAATAGGTTTAAGTTGGGGGAGAGGGTCCTAGACTAAGAATATTTCCATGTAGAACTGCTTTTTCTATTTTTAGCTCAAGTTGTATTTCCTGCTGAATAGCCTTTTAAAGGAGAGGCCCTTAACTCTCACATCTAATTTTGGGTGCCAGTAGGGTGGCTATCAAAGGCACAGAAAGTTAATATAACTTCCCCAAAGTCACATGAGTGGGTTACTGTCTTTTCTTGGAACACATACAAAGAAAGTGTCCTTCTTCAAGACTGATATAATCACAGTGTCATGCTCTTTCTCACAACACCACTGTAGAGAATTACAGAGAAAGAAGCAATTAAATGGTGCCACCAAATCCTGAAAAGAATGAGGTTCAATGTAGGGGAATTGGGCAGTGGATACAGTGCAAATTTTTATATAACTGTAATTGATATAGGCATGACTCATTTGAAGTTAAAAAACTTCAAATGTGAAGCTGAATTTTAAAAGTTACAGAGAATGATTATTCACATTATAAAGTGACTCATCCCTTATAAAAGGATTTATTATCTTTCTTTTAAAAGGATATTCCCTTGGTGCATTTGGGTACTTGTTTGCTCATTGTCTTTTGTTTTTTGTTTTCTGTTTTCTTTTTTAAAGATTTTATTCGTTTTAGAAAGAGAGAGAGAAAGTATGAGCAGGAGGGGCAGAGGGAGAGGGAGAGAGAATCTCCAGCAGACTCCTTGCTGAGCACGGAGCCCTGTGCAGGGCTTGATCTCACAACCCTGAGATCACAACCCTAGCTGAAACCAAGAGTTGGACGCTTAACTGACTATGCCACCCGGACACCCCTGTTTTTTTTTTTTCATTCAATTAAATTAGAATACTCCATGATGGAGTTTCTTAAAAAATTACAGTATGACCTGTGATATAACCCAGGTGTTCCACTCCAGGGCGTTTATCCAAGAGAAATGAAAGCATGTGTCCACAGAAACACTTGTACACAAATGTTCATAGCAGCTTTATTTGTAGTATACTGCCCCACACCAGGAACAACTCAAATGTCCATCACAGGTGAATGTATAAACAAACTGTGTTGTATGTGTACAATGGAATACTACTCAGCTATAAAAGAAGAATGAACTATTGCTGTCTATAACAACATGTCTGAATCTCAAAATAATTATGAAGAAGCTACACAGAGGGGCGCCTGGGTGGCTCAGTCAGTTAAGAGTCTGCCTTCGGCTCGGGTCATGATCCCAGGGTCCTGGAATCGAGCCCCGCATCGGGCTCCCTGCTCAGCGGGGAGCCTGCTTCTCCCTCTCCCACTCCCCCTGCTTGTGTTCCCTCTCTCGCTGTGTCTCTCTCTGTCAAAAAAACAAATAAAATCTTTAAAAAAAAAAAAAAGGCCACACAGAAAAAAAATTCATACTACATGATTCCATTTATAGAGAATAAACAAACTAATCTATAGTGATAGAAAGCAGATCTGTGGTTGTCTGGGGTGCGGGGTGGGACAAGAGGAGAGGATGGACTACAGAAGGGTATGAGGGAACTCTTTGGAGTGATGGATGTGCTCATGGATTGTGGTGATGGTTTCACAGGTGTCTACATATGTCAAAACTTACCAAATTGTGTAATTTATATATGTGCCATTATTTGTATTTCTTTTCTTTTTTTTTTATGTCATCTCTACCTCAGTAAGTCCCCCCATCCTCCTGTCTGCTGGCCCCACCACTCTGTTGTACCCCCCCAACCCACTCAAAGTCAAGAAAGTAGGCAAGGATGGGCCTGCAATGTAGTCCAGGTGCGGGGTGCTGTGTCAGATACGGGCATCAGGGTACAGTGAAGGCCCTGCAGGAGGTGAGCTTGAGCGGAATGTGAGAGGGTGTTGAGCAGTGTGGGAACTGCCTGGAGGGAGGGTGTGTGTGGGTTTGTGGCAGGGCATGAGATGCGGAGAATGGGGGCCTTGTGTGCTTATCCTAGAGTTTGGAGAGTGTTGAAAGCCCTGGAGCATCGCTGATGGCTGGTCAGCAGGGAAAAGACAGAATCAGCTCAGAGCCCTGACCCATATCTGGGAAAATGAGGAGGCAGGAGTCTCAGGTTTAGAACTCAAGGGATCCTTAGGCGGTGCTACTCCCCAGTCTGTCCAAAGACTGTTTGTGTCGGAGAGAACCTTGTTATCCAAGAGGGAACTGTCTTGCCAGGTGGTGCTCTGTCCAGGAAACTGCACACCACATTGGAATCCCACCTGTACAAATACTTAAAATGTCTCGTTTCAAAAATTAAAGGCTCTTTGTAGAAACTAAGGAAAATAAAGTTTTCTTAAGAAAAATAAGAAAATTTAAATTGCCTTTTGTACCACCACCCGGTGCTAACTTTTCACATTTTGGTGTATACTATTCCAGATAAATATGTGATTTCAAACAAAAATGAATCATAACATACATATTTTGTTACCTGCTATTTCATCTGAGAATTGTCCCATATTTGACATATACGTATAAAATATCATTGTTTTTCTTTTATACATGAGAGTCTACATATTACATATATATATATATATATATATATATATCATGATTTATTTAACCAAGCTCCCTTTGGGTTTTTTTTTTTTGTGTGTGTTAAAACATTTTTAAAATTCTGAGAACATCAGGATTTTATTTAAAAAGGAAATCAAAGAATATACAGTTTGTTAAAATTCTATTCAAACATGTATTTTTTTATGTTACAGAAAAATAGCCTTAGTCTACTGGATGTTATTACTAAACAAAGGGGAGGGAGGTCCATTTTTAGAATTACACACAGGTACATACAGTGGTTCTTTGTTACTCAGTGATCATTATATCATCTGTGGTGTTCACAAAAAGCAACCACTGATGTGAACTCTGTTTTTTCAAAGGAAGATTTCTTCCTTATCAGAAATAAGTTAAAAAGTATAAATAAGGGGTGCCTGGGTGGCTCAGTTGTTAAGTATCTGCCTTCAGCTCAGGTCATGATCCCAGGGTCCTGGGATTGAGCTCCGCATCGGGCTCCCTGCTCAGCAGAAAGCCTGCTTCTCCCTCTCCCACTCCCCCTGCTTGTGTTCCCTCTCTTGCTGTGTCTCTCTCTGTCAAATAAATAAATAAAATCTTAAAAAGAAAAAGTATAGGGCGCCTGGGTGGCTCAGTTGGTTAAGTGACTGCCTTCAGCTCAGGTCATGATCCTGGAGTCCCAGGATCAAGTCCCGCATCAGGCTCCCTGCTCGGCAGGGAGTCTGCTTCTCCCTCTGACCCTCCCCCCCTCATGCTCTCTCTCTCATTCTCTCAAATAAATAAAATCTTAAAAAAAAAAAGTATAAGTTAAAAAGTATATATATCAGAAATAAGTTAAAAAGTATGAATAACAATAATAGTTAATAGTTTTGAATATTCTTTGTATTGTAAATATCTTATGTGCATTAACTCAATTATCAAAACAGTTCTGTGAGATAGAGGTTCAATTATTTTTCCTGTTTTACAGATCAATAAACTGAAGGCAAGGTTAGTAGCTTATCCAAATAAGTGATCCATTTAGATTATGAAAACATATTCAGTGTCATGTCACTAGTTTAAGTACCGACATGCAAATTAAAATAACTGTGAGATACTACTTTAGTGACCTGTAGTGAACTTAACTGTAATGCTTGATGCTGCTCATAGTAGAGGGGAAATAGGCCGTCTTTTGTAGTGCTGGTGGGAAGTGCCTTTCTGTAGAGCAATAGATTTCTCTTCTAGAAATTTATCCTTAGAAAATAATGGACAAGGTTGCAATGATACTGCCATATTCATAAAAAAATATTGAGAATACTTGTCCACAAAGTTGTGTCTTATAGTAGGGACTTGGTTAAATAGTTGATAGTATATCCATACTGTAGAAAACTGCTCAGCTATTGAAAATGATGATTGGGCATATGTTTATGGAAATAGGTGTTGAGGAAAAGTGTGGTGTGGTTAGGGATAAACGTGTGGTGTGGATAGGGATAAACGTGTGGTGTGGAACGTGAAGATCCAACATCTGTGCACACTCAGCTCCTCGTTGTGGGTATTTGGCTCCCCACCAGGAACCAGCATACCGGCTTCCTCTGTTTTTTGCAGTGCCAGACAAACCAGTCATCTTTTGACCCAGCGGATGCAAGTCCTTTCAGGGAACCTCTGAAGTTTCTGTGAGGAACCCTCTAGGGTTTTCTGAAAATGAGCATCATAAGAAATGCTTGGCCTAGAAGAGGGAGAGAAGGAATGATGAATATCTTGTGTTATGGATCTCCCATTGACTTCATTTAACAAATGCAGAGTCAGAATTCTACAACTGGGAAGTTCAGCCACAGCAGAGCTGTGAATTTGTTTTCTTTCCCCGGTCTTCCTGTAAGCCCACTTGAGATCCTTCCTTCTTCCCTTGAGACTTGCCCCCTACCCTATAAATTTTCCTCCTTACCTCTTGAAAGTCATGCCCGTTGGTGCTGGGACTTGACTTTACCAGAATTCACCTGTCCAGGGTCTCATTTTGCCTCACGGCCCTTTGAATTCAGATGTTGCATTGAATGGTGACTTGGTGTGTTACCCTTCTTAGGTAACTGACCCTTAACAACCGCCTTTTTCTTAAAGGTGCAACTATTTCGGGAATTGGCAGAAATCATAACCCCCTCCAACCAACCCCCCACCTTCATGGCAGCTCACCCTGAATCCTTCCCCAGGACGTAGAATTTAAAGGCTGCCTCAAGAACAAAAATTTCGTTTCTTGTGTTACAGAAAGAACCTTATGTGCTGTGATTTGTACATTTTGAAAAATATCTGCAAATATTTTGAGAACTGAATTTTGGGAATGGCTACCCTCTGGCTGAACTCTGCTTACAAAATCCATAAATACAGGGTTTCAGTCCTTCACAGCAGGACAGGTGCAAGTGTGGGCCAGTGAGCTTGCAGCCAGAGACCGTTTCTGGGAACATCCTGCCAGGAGAAGAGTAGAGAATAACAAAGGAAAAAAATATTTTTTTTGTTGGCTTTCTTGTTGAGGACATCCATCAAGGGTCATGCTGCTGTCAACTTGCTTTTATATATCTTTGCTTAAAGAGTAGGTGTTAGAGTCCCCATTGGAAAAACCTTTGTGTTATGTTTTATTAGGTTAGGTTAGGCATGGAGATGGGACTTCAGGTCTGGAGCCAAACCCAAATCATGAGGCAGTGATAGAGTTTTAATCTTAAGAGCATAGACCAGTGCTTCCAATGGGCTTCCTGCAGTGATGGAAGTGTCCTGTATCTGCGCTGCGCAGTAGGTAGCCACGAGCCACATGTGCCTTCTTAGTGCATATGGCTAGTGCACTGAGGAGCTGAATTTTAAATTTTATTTAATATATTTAAATGTAAATATCCACACGTGGCTCTTTGCAACCATACTGGACAGCATAGTAGACTCAGCATTTGGATCACTTGGGTTCAAGTCCCAACTCCACGAAGGTTACCTCTTTGACCTTTGACCTGTGCCACAATTTTCTCATCGTAAAATACAAAAGGTTGAGGATTAAATGAGTTAATGTGTGTAAAGGGCTTTAGGCCTGGCACATAGACCTATGTAAACGTTAAATAATGCAAACGTACATACCTCCATAAAGTTAAAAAACCCGATTCATATAGTATTTTCTTTCAAGAAGCTCCCAGGCATCAGTGATCAGTGCATTTTTCTTAAAACCCTCTAAATACTGTGGAGATCAGGAAAGTCATTCATTCCATAAATATTTATCGAGCACTTACATTGTACCACGTGTAATGCTGGGTGCTGGAGATACACACTGGAGGGGCAAAAGAGACCTGCCTGTTCCTGTCCCTCATCCCAAGAAAATACATAACGGTCTGGCGGAGTTTTGTCATCTAACGGATATGGAACTTTTAGAAGAGGATGGGACTTCAGAAGTAGGGTCAGTGTTAGGTGTAGACCTGGAAACCTGGAGCATCTGTGCCTGCTCCTGGCCAGCTAGTCGTGCTTTCGGCTTTCGTCTTCTCACCACTGACTCCTGCTTCTTGCTGCACCTGTGGGTCCGTCCAGGTGTGTCGCGAGGCGCTCATTGCCTGCTTCATAGGCCTGGGTGCAAAGTTACCCTGTGTTCTCTGCAGTAAAGGACTGATCTTTCCATTCGCAGGTGATTATCCTTCTCCTATTTGGGGTCCCGTTTATAAAATAGTGGCAATGTGATTGAGTAGTTTTTGTGTTTGTTTTAATTTTTACCCCTTAACCAAATGAAAGTTGGAAACCCACATTGGTCCCTTCATTTTTTTGTTTATTTGTTTAACTTTACAGGTTCATGAGATTGAAAAGTCTGTGCTGGACCATGTCACTACATTTGGTTTGCATAAACCTTTAAAAAAAAATAATGTCCCAACATTTATGAAGTACTAAAAGTGAGAGGCTTTTGAACCATAATTGATTTGACAAGAAGTGGACATAATGAAGGAAGGTTGACTGGCGGTTTGCCTGTGGATTTGCTTTCAGCGCTTGCTTAAAGAGGGGAGGGAGGGGAAGAGAACCCACCAGTTTGCTTTACATATGAAAAGTATTAAAGTGCCAGCCTCTGACATAAGAAAAATTGTTTCAAGTTAAGTCTTTAAATGATGTCCTAAAAACACAATATTTGTAATTATCTAATTAAACTAATAAAGGCTGCAGGTAATGGAAGTAATATGGGAGGCATTTTCTGGCAGATAAACCTTCAGGAACGTTCACATCTGCACATGATTATGAAGCCCTGTTGTTCCTTCACCTTCTCCCTTCCTTAGCCCACATTTCTCACTATGAACTAATAGTACATAACAATAAGACCCTGGACGGCAGCCAACCCCGAGTTTTGGCTAACTTTTGGAGTGTTTGTGAAAGTTGAAAAAGCAATGCAGCTGTTAAACTGGGTACTTTCCAGTGAAGGATATGTTTTCCAGATGAAAGTGCGAATAGTAATTGAAATATAATCAGTATTTTTGGCATCTTGGTATTATAATTCTTTTCACTTTTTGTTATGTTAATTGTTCATGTCTTAAGATTTGTTTTGTACTTTTCTGTGCTCTACAATAGGCTAAAAATGAGGGAATGAACAAATGTTTTAGGCAGTTGGTCATTTTAAAAGAAAACAATGACACGTAGCCTCGTTTGTTAGCTGGAGACTTAAATAACCACAACATTTTCATTTAAGATATTTTATTGTGAGATTCATGTTTCAGGCAACAAGAGGGAAGAAAATCTAAATCCCAAATACACCTGAGCCTAATTAAGTCACAGAATCATCACAAGGGATTGAGATGTGCGGCTGGGTCTGGGACCCACTGTTCCGGTCCAGACTTATCTCTTTACAGATGGGGAAACTGAGGCCTTGAGCCTCAAGATGACCTGTCCCAAGGCCCCTTCTAGGACCGACCTGAACATGGGATAACTGGCTTCTGGAAGGGATGTCAGAGTCTCTCTGATTCCTAGATCTCTAGTGAGCTCCCCAGCCTCCTGGCCCTGGGGAGAGCCTGACCAGGCAGCAACAGGGTAGGACCCCAGTGAGGGGTTGAAGCATTGATCACCCTGTCCCTTTCATCCAAGTAAAAACTGCCCTCCTCCGTGTTCCTACAGGAGCTACCACATTCCTCAGTGAGAGGCCTGATAAATGGCCTCAGATTCTCCTTTTTTTTTTTTTTTTCCAGAAACAAAGAGGTTTGTAATTAGCTAAAATGAGATGGCAGCTTCCAGATCAGTTGCTGTTTATCACAGAATAGTCTTTGGAATAGCCACTTTCACATACCTGAGAAGCCTCTTTCTCCCCTTTTAGGGACTAGTATGTATTATTTAGGCAATGTTTGACATAACTGACAATTTCTAATGCTATTTGTATCCATTAAGGATAGTTTAAAGAATTAAGTGCTAACGGGGCTGGACAGCAAGGTGCGGGTCTGCGGTATCAGAAAGAGGATTGGACCCCATGGACTCTGAATTGGCCTGTTCCAGCCCTTATTGTGTTGGAGATTTTGTCTAAAATGCTCTTTTTATGAGGCTCCTAGGTGGCTCAGTCAGTTAAGCGTCTGCCTTCGGCTCAGGTCATGATCCCAGGGTCCTGGAATGGAGCCCTGTGTGGGGCTTTCTGCTCAGCGGGGAGCCTGCTTCTCCCTCTCCCACTCCCCCTGCTTGTGTTCCCTCTCTCCGCTGTGTCTCTCTCTGTCAAATAAATAAAATCTTTAAAAAAATAAAATAAAATGCCCTGTTTGCTCGCCTACTTCTGCTGGCCACTTGATCAGGTCAGTGCTGCTGCTGCGCAGTGGAGGGTGGTAACGTGGCACGCCCCTGCCCCAGCACAGGGCACCAGCAGGGCAGCCTACCTGGGGGATGAAGCCTCTGAAGAGCGGAGAGCACAAAGGAGGGGCTGGGGAGTTGTGGGACAAAAGGAAGCTGAGATACGGAGTGACTTTTGTGCATAGAGACTTTCTTTGAGACAAATTTGGTCACATTTTTGGTAAGTGCACAGCTCTCTGAAAATTTGTGCTGCAGGTGATCATTAGCATATTTTGGAACATTTGATAGAAAAACACTTGCATTTTAGAGCAAAACTGGATTCAAGGGCTTTGGTTCATTTCCAGACCTGCCATTAATTCTTGTAATATGACAGCATCCGTTTCCAAATGTAAAACTCGGAGAAATGAGGAAAATGAAGAAAACAAAAATGTGTATTTTTCTTTTTCAGGATGTCAGTCAGAATTGATCCATCTCTTATCTAAAAGGCACTCACTGGCCTCTGAAATGCCCCCCTCCCCCTCCCATGAGAGAGGGTAGCTGTGATGGGGAAGCTGGTGGTTTTCTGCTTTCAGGCCCTAAAGACCTCACCTCTGCTATGATCTGGAAGCTGATGGTGAAGGTGTGTTATTCTTGTCAGGAGCCGGTTCCAGAGACCTGAGCAGTGTAGCCGGTACTGGGCAGCTGGCATCAGTTTCGCGCTGTGGGGTGGTCAGGCCGACAGAGTGGTCTGGCTGTCCCTGCCCACCCCTCCTCCGGGAGGAGCTGGTTTGCATCAGAGGAGCCTGCTCCTGACATTGCTGTCTATTTCTGGCAACGGAGGCATGGGGAGGCATGGCATAGGGAGGCATGGCGGAGAGGCAAGATACCTCCTGCTGTTTAGAGGAAATGAAATAAATACTTCAGAGAATACCTTTTGGGGCTGGGATGTGTATGCATGGGTGACAGATCCCAGCCTGCTTTTCCTGCAAGGTCCTGTACATAGAGAAAGATTAATGGATTTAGGTTGAAGTCAGAGGTGTGTTAATGAAAAATCTGTCTCAATGCAAAACCAAGGGCATACTCTGGCTTTGCTCTGTGTGTGTGTGTGTGTGTGTGTGTGTGTGTCTTTTTGGAATGTATACTGAAAGCAACAGGGAGGGTCTCCCCCCTCATTTGTAAAGCCTGTTGAGCTGGTTAGCAGGAACTTTCTGGAACTTCTTGAGAAAACAGGAACTTTCTGGAACTTCTTGAGGAACTTTCCTAGAGAGTGTGTGAGCGGTGAGCAGTTTGGTTGAAGAGGACCAGCGCTTGTTGGCTTTGTCCTCATTAGGAGTCAAGAGGGAGCTCTGTAGACTCCTGAGCTAGTACATCAGCCCGCTCACCTCAAGGAGAGAGTGCACTTGTAGTCACTGCCATGTTCCCTCTGTGGTCATGAGGCAAGGGGAGCACTGTATTCCCTGCCTCTGTAGCTGGCATCTTTCCTGGCACCGCAGTCACCCTGGATTTTACACAAAGAGGGGTTTAAACCACTGGGTACGTTTTAGTCTTCTGGTCAGTGATTGCTAAGTTAAAAAAATCTTGCCCTGTGGAGCTCACTCTATTGAACTGATTAATTAAAAAAAATAATAATTTTTGGATCCTGGTCAACTAGTCTCACCTGCCCCCAAGCCTGGAGTCTCCATTTCTTTGCATGCTCCATTAGAAGATAGGTTGATCTCATGGGAACTTGGCCAGTCTTTACTACACTGTGTAAGCCACTGGCCGCCTTCCATAGTGTGAGGGGTCTCTGCTCAGTGGGTTAGTGCCTTTGTAGTCAGAGCAAACGAAGCAGACCAGTTCCCTCCCTGTTGTCCTCCTCTAGGCCCAGTGGGGCAAGTTGTGTTTCAGAGAAGTCTCTGGCACTGCTGCCTGCCCACTCCTTCCCCTGGAGGATCTGCGGGACACAGCAGAATTTAAAAGTATCCAAAGCTTAGAGGCAAGAAATCACCATAAGCATGAAAATGACCATCCTTGTAGGTCACTGTTTTGATCCTTGCTCTCATCATCACTAGTCTCAAAAACAGGCCTTTTGTGCCTAGTCTTTGAACATACCAACCCTTTTTGAGCAAAACAGCAGGATCAAAAATATATGCACATCACCAGAAAATAAAATCAGCCAACTTCTGGCAGAGAAACTGCTAAATGCCTAATTTTTCATCATCCCATAGCTGAGTGTGGTTACAGCGAATGACTTTCCCACCCTTTCTTGGTGCTTCCAAATGTATCAGTTCACTTTTTTCAGAAATGTTTTGGTGCAATCATGATCTGCCTATAGAAAGCAGGTGAGATAAGGAACTTCTAGGAACTGCATTTAAAACAGCCATAGCAAAACAAATTCTGTAGCTCATGTGGTACCTCGGTTATTTATTTATTTATTTTTTAAAGATTTATTTATTTGAGAGAGTGAGAGTATGAGTGGGGGGAGGCGCACAGAGAGAGGGAGACAATCTCAAGCAGACTCCCCGCCAAGCATGGAGCCCACCATGGGGCTTGATCCCAGGACCCTGAGATTCATTACCTAAGCCTAAATCAAGAGTCAGATGCTCAACCAACTGAGCCACCCAGGCACCCCCAGTACCTTGGTTATTTGTTTGGTTTGTCACCAACTCATTTTTTTGAGTATCAGCCTCATTTTGTCAGCATGTAGCTGCAAAATGACCAATGCTGGATGTGTGTGCATTGACTTTTAAGTACCCTCAGCAGGACTGATGAGTTTAAATCCCCTCCACTAGAGCAGAAATCTGATCAGGAGGATCACAGAGTAATTTCTTAAGGAAACTTACTTGAAACTTAATGCCCTTCCCTCCAATCTGAAGAAGCAAAGAGAGGTTTCATTTAAACAGTATAAACAAAGGATTTATGAAGCACAAGCTGTTTTATATTTTGACATTCCAACTTTCTTAAATAAAAACTTTTGCTTTTTCACATCTTATTAAGATGTCAAGAATGTCTCTGCCTTTTGCTTAGGACAACACGAGAGTCAGTAATATGCTCCGAGTGACAGAGATATTATGCCAGCGTAGGAAGTATTTTCTAATCAAAAAATTTTTTAAATGAACCTGTGTTTTACTTGGTACCCTATGATATTAATAAAAATATAAAGTTGCCTTCTAAAACAATTGTTTTAATAAATATTTTCAGTGGTGTGCTTAAGATTAATGTTTTCATCAAAATGTAAAAACCAGTTTCAAAACTTTTTGCCCATTTTTTTTTTTCCCAGCAGGGTTGTGCAACCCAATGAAAATATTTATAAATGTTTGCAGAAGAGTACTTTTGTTTTAAAGGGGATGCAGATACTTTATGTGGAAACACAAAGAACGGCTATAATTAAGGTAGTAGAGATTCGGTTAAAAATAGGAATGGAAAAGTCATTCTTTTGAAATATCCCTTGAGCCCCATGGAAGAGAGTATCGTGCCTACCTTGGGAACCACATTTCACGTCCTGTAGTATTACTACAGTGTACTGATCACAAGAATGGTAAATACTTTGTGGTTAACCAAATCATAGAGGCCTGCTGGTTGGAAGGGCGCTTAGCATTCATGTCGCCCGGCTTCCCACACAGTACTTGGTTTCCTCTCTAGCTTCCCTGTCAAATGGTACTTCCCCACCCTGTGTGAACTGCTGGTGATAGGGTGAACTCCCTGCTCTCCGGCCAACCCTCTGCATTTTTGGAGAGCTCGAGTTGTTAGAAAGCGCCTTCTAACCCTGAGTCACTCTGAATTTGTTGCTTCCTGTCTGCCAAGGAGTTTGTGCCAGTGCTCACATGAGGCCTCCTAAAGCTCCTTGAGGATAGACGCCCAGTGTCCCTTTAAGACTTTCTCCCCTGGGAGGTCCTAGCTCCGGGACCTGGACTCCCAGCTCTCCTACAGCCTGCCTACCCCCTTCTCAGTACTCTAGGGTTGGGCAGTGCCCTGGCGTGATTGCTTCCTTCCTAACAACCGAGCCAGCTCTGTGTAGACTACCTTCTGCTGGTACTTTATTTTTGAGCTTACCACATTTTCTTTGGGCTGCTGTTCATTTTCACCTCTTCCGACTTGGGGTATTTTAAATGTCTAAATGGGCTATGGTGTGTGTTTTCGAACAGTTTTGAGTCTCTTCTTGGTCCAAGGTCCTTTACTGTGCTAAGTATACTTTCTAAGGTAGTGAGGAATGTATTGTTTGTGCCTGGGCCCTGGGTTATGAACCTGCCTCACCACGCTTTCATCTTCGAGTCAACACCCTTTGAGGATGGCTGTTCAGCCCACGATGAGATTTTTACTTGGGAAATTCATCTCTGTAATTTAAATAGAAATTTGAAGTTGCTGTTTGAAGTTAGTTTTTCTTTTGGTCAGTAAAGGAAGTTAAAAGTTGTAATGCGGTAAATATAGTTAAAAAAGAAAGAAAGAAAGAAAAAAAGAAATGCAGATGATTCTTGACCATTTAGGGGTTTATTTCAGATTTTGGGTTATATTTGTTTTTAGTGTTTAACAGCTTTCATTTGAACAAATTTGCCTTTGGATACATTGGATTTTTCTTTTCCCTTGTTACAGCAGTTTTGGTAGGGAAAGTGCTTATAATACTCTTGGAAGGTGAGATAATTTTAAAGTTTATTCACTAAATGTTTATTGTCTGCTATGTGCTACGTATTGTATCTAGGGATACATGGATAAAGAGAGAAATGCCTAATAGTTCATGGAGAGTATAGTATATAAGGTGCGATAGTCATTTAACAAATAATCACACATGTAATTATTTAAATGCTATAGGTATGTGCCATGAGGAAAAGACACAAGAGCATATAATGGGAGGCCTGGGGTTGGGACTGGGAGCTTCCGAAGAGCCTTCCTATGTTTAGGCTGATCTGGTTCTGTTGTCCCAATCTTTAAAATCACAAATTATTAAAAGATAATAGTTCTATTGCTGATGATATCAGAAAGCCGTCCTTGATTACAGGATCCTTTTTGGATTGGCATTAGCGTTTGATGGCATGAAAGAGAGCATCAGAGTTCGCTCAGACATCCCTAAATATCCAGCCACTGCTGGGATACCCAGCCCCTGATTTTCTCTCTGCACAGAATCAGAATGCTGGCAGAATTTATTGCCTCCAGCTCTCATTTGCCCTGCCTTCCTGTTCATTCTTGACTCTGTTGCTGAGTTTGGCAAAGGAAGTAACTTCTTTGAAAGCATTTGGAAACAGGATAAACAAAATGCATGTTATGTTGTAGATATTTTGGGAAGTAGAAAACTGGTTTATTAATAACATATTTCAAGGAGATGAAAGTCTAGGCTTGATTTTGTTCAGACGAGGAGTTCAAAAATGCAGTTTCCAAAATCATATCACTAGGGAGCTTTTAAAGAGAATGCTCTGGATGCTCTCATTCTTGTTCTTTTAAGCCTATTTTCTGCTGTTGGGGGAACAAGGAAAGTTGCTGGTTTCCTTTGCCCTTGAACCTGATTAAGGACTTGACCAGCTGAGATCTTATTCTCATTTTGAAGTGATTTGAGCAATAGCAAATTTGAATTGCAGGCCCATGGCCCTGTAGCTTTGGATAGGCCATGCTTTATTCTGTGCCTTTGTGACAAGTTTGGTGGGGTGCTGGGTTGTCGGCTCAATTGGTCAGATTATGGTCTGGCCCTGTGGTAGATATGTACTTACTTGTGGTTGGTCACCTGTGATGAATGCATGCTCTTAGTTACAGATCAGAGAGCTCCTCCATGATTCTAAACTTACGGGAACATTTTAAACACTGTGGCTCCTTTTTCTCATATAACAGTGTTTAAATATTCTGGAAAGCCAAATGGATCTCCGCATTTACTTTAACTGACCTTTGTTACCAAACTTCATATTGAGCACCTTTGGAATCAAGCTTTTGAAAGTAACATGCATAATTCTAATGGATTTCAGCCTGTATAAATTGTTAAACGTTGTTGTTGTTTTTTTCAAAGTTTCTTCAAATTGATCAGATTTAAACAAATTTTAGTAATAGAAGTTTGATCGTGTTAAAATGATAATTATATGAATGTTTTTTCTGGAATTAATGTCACTTTTTCTTTTCAAGTATCATAGCCTAACCTTTATTCATTTTGTTCATTTGAAAGGTTACAAAGTTCTAAGTAAGTTTGGGAAACATTTACCAGGTATACACAGGGGAAAGGCTTGCTGCCGAAGCGTTAACCCAAGCAATGAGAATTGTTTGAACTGTTCTCTGAGAAAATTTAACTAGTAATATTTAAACCTTTGGAAATTTGGATATTAGACATGCCTAGGATTTAGGTCACTTTACAAAGCGTAATGATTTTCAAAGGGGCATGATTCTTAAAACATTATTTAAATATTTATTTATATCTATAATAAATATATATTTATTAACATCTTAATAATATATATTAATATATACTATGTATATAAATTACACGTTTAAATTTATGCCAACATATTAATATTATTAATGTATATAATTTATTATAATATATATAAATATTGATAATTTGTATAATATATATATATATATATCCCAAATGAGATTGTGAAATTAGTGGTTATTCCATTCCTATTCAAATATGACCTGTCTCATTTTGCAACATTTGAAAACAAACTTCTTGCAAAAATTCGTCCTTTTCTAAATGAAACCGAGTGAAGACAAGGCTGCGCCTTATGTAACACTGAGAATTTTATTGGGGTCCAGGATACATATTGTGTAGGCAGAAAGAAGCATTGTATTTCAGAGTTAGATTGCTCTGGAGTTACACTGCTCCTACCACCTGCCCATTTTACTTCATAATTGATTTTGAGCACCTGCTTTGTCTTGAGCACGATGCTGGTGCTGCTGGTATAAAAATGAACAGATCAGAGAGGATCCTGACCCTTGTGGAGCTTAGGGTGTGTGTGTGTGTGTGTGTGTGTGCGCGCGCGCGCGCCTCATTCATTTCCTGTAGTGTTGCTTTTCATTGCAATTTTACATATTTCCTTCATTTGATCACTATTCCAGGTAGTAGAGAGATGCATTTTCATGTGATAGATTTGCAGAGAATTTTGGCACTGGGCTACTCTAGAAGGAAAAGTCAGCTTTCCAAATAGAAAGCACATTATTGCTTCTCTATTGTTTGGGCACGCGTGATACTGACTTACGATAGTTCACAAACAATAACTCAGTGAAATGCCAAACTCACTGAAATTCGGGATCAGCATTTTGGCAGCAGTACCATTATGCCTATATTGTAATTTAAAACTATCTGGGAGTAAGAGACCAAAATAGTTATTTATGGTGACTCAGAAACCCCACATTGGCCATCAGATCATAGTGTTAAGTCTGCATTGAGTTAATGATTTCAATTCTAATTGCTCCTCTCCAAAAGGAGAACAAAACCAAGTTTGGCCTTTAACTGCCAATGAGGATAGCCATACATTTAGTAGAAATTACTGAATTTTTTTGTTTGATTCATAGGTTATGGAAGAGCTAATCTTTCTCTTTTCAAAATAAAGCTAGTCTAAACAAATTTTAGGGCTTGCAGATATATATTTAGAATCTAAATGGTATCATAGGCAGGCAAAGAAAAGAAATAAGGTACTTTGTTTAAAAATTTAATGTATAAATAATAAAAGAATAAATTTTTATTCAGTATATTAAGAATTTTCCTTTCATTTAAGGCAGTCAAATAATAATCTGTTTATAATTCTGTTGTTCTACTGTGCAGTTTACCCTATAAAGTGGAGGGAGGTCAGAGAGATGCCTTGTTTCCCCCCTGCATTATACTCCTTCTTGTTGTAGAAATCTGTTCTTGGCCATTGTGTACTATGTTATTAAGCCATAGTGATGGAAGATTCTTTTTAATAGATTGCTTTAAAAGAAAATGAATTATGGTCAGTGTATTGTTTGCTAGTGAAATATTTTAAAATAATTTTTTATTTATTTATTTATTTTTAAAGATTTTATTTATTTATATGAGAGAGAGAGAATGAGAGAGAGCACATGAGAGGGGTTAGGGTCAGAGGGAGAAGCAGACCCCCCGCCGAGCAGGGAGCCCGATGCGGGCCTCCATCCAGGGACTCCAGGATCATGACCTGAGCCGAAGGCAGTCGCTTAACCAACTGAGCCACCCAGGCACCCTAAAATAATTAATTTCCTTTATAATAAGGGTTAATTTTGCTCCTCCAAAGAGTAGAGCCTGGCTTAACATGCCCATGTTAAAAAGGAAAATTTGTCCCTAGAACTTTGTTCATAAAACTAGAATCAGCCTACTGGGGGCATCTTTCATCTGTGTAGGAAACAGGTTATTTCTGAATATTGGGAATGAAGGTGTCTTAGTGCCTTTAGGCTGTTATGACAAAATACCATAGATAAACAACAAATATTTATTTCTTGTGGTTGTGGAGCCTGGAAGGTCCAAGATCAGGGTGCTGGCAGATTTGGTGTCTGGTGAGGTTGAGTGTAGACATTACTTTAAAAAATTAATTAATTAATTAATTAATAAAGTAGGGCTAATAATATAATCTACCTCAAAGGGTTTCTGGGAAGGAATGAATGAAAAAGCAAGTAAAGCACTATACCCACATAAAGTAAGCCAGCATGAAAATTAAACTATTTTAAATGCAATTAGCATTTTCTTTGGTTGTTAGACTTACCAGCTTTCTGTATTTTACTTTATTTTATTTTATTTTATTTTTTTTTTTTAAGATTTTATTTATTTGACAGAGAGAGACACAGCGAGAGAGGGAACACAAGCAGGGGGAGTGGGAGAGGGAGAAGCAGGCTTCCCGCTGAGCGGGGAGCCCGATGTTGGGCTCGATCACAGGACCCCGGGATCATGACCTGAGCCGAAGGCAGACGCTTAACGACTGAGCCACCCAGGCGCCCCCAGCTTTCTGTATTTTAAAGATTAGATTGAGTTCTTGTGGCTCAGGATTCAGAGGTGACAAAGATACTATAGATATTGGGCTCATAGCTGTGTGACATGATCCAGTTGTTTAACTCTTTGGCCCCAGTTTCCCCATTTCATTAATTAAGATAGAAAGCAAGTTGGTTAAAACATCAAATATGGCCCTAATCCTAATCAATGTAAATGGATTATGTTTGCCCACAAAATGACAGAAAAACTTGGATTAGATTTAAAAAAATAAAAGACATAACTAAAACCTAAAACAAAATAGAAGGCGAAATAGTAGAATGGAAAAAATATACCAGGCATATATTATTATCAATAAACGAGTTAATGTGTGAATAGGGAGAAAATAGGCTATTTCGATGTTAACAGCCCACCAAGAAGATAAAATAGTTATAATTTGTATGTATCCAGGGAATTATAAGGAAAATTTGATAAATCCACACTCAGTGGGAGATTTTAACCTATTCTGTCATTGATAAACAGACAAAAGTTAGCGCAGAGTATTTGAGGACCACCTTTGTTAACAACGGTTAATTATTAAACAGGTCTCTGAGTATACTTCCTCTCAGAATGGTCTAATTCTATGAATTTTGGCTAGTTTGTACAGCTGTGTCATGCTTTTTGTGTAGTTGATGTGTTTCTGTAAAGCTGCAAGTCAACTGGTAATTTTAAAAGTGAATGATACTGGGGAGCCTTGCTGGCTCAGTCAGTAGAGCGTGTGACTCTTGATCTCAGGATCATGAGTTCAAGCCCCATGTAGGGCATAGAGCTTACTTAAAAAAAAAAAAGTGAATGATACTTTTATAAAAGACTGGGTGCGTGACTTTGTTAGTTGTCACACTAGAACTTAGCATTTATGTCTTGGTTTTGTGAGTAGAGAACTCTGAATATTTAAGATGGAATCTTGGGCCTTATTGTGAAACTAGCTCTGTGAACCTGAATAACAACAGATTAGCTGGGTTTATTCATCCCTGTGGTTTCTTGCAGATATTCCTCTTTGTTGGCCATTTTATTCATGCTGCAGAATGCCTCAGTGGACACATTGCAAATAGGGTGTGACTCAAGTCTTACTTTTTGGAGACAGAATAGTTGAGAGGACTGAGGCAGATCTCTCCTGGGTCTCTTCCTGGAAATTGTCACACCCCACAGCTTGATCCCTTCAAAGTCCCTGAGCAGAATTTTTTTTTTAAAGATAGCACACCAGCAGTCCAGTGTATGCTTTTTCAAGTCTTTTATGAGTAAAGTGGGAGGGTTTTTAGTGTTTGCAGAACATTTGGGTCTGTGGCTTCTGCCAAAATAGTTAGCATATGGTTTTCTTCCTCAAAAAGGATTGGCAAATATTAGTTACCTTTTTCATTTTAATTTAATTTATTAGAGCCTTTAATTAAAATTGGGTATTAAGGAGGTGTGTGTTTGTGTGTGGGGGGTGTGTGTGTGTGTATTTAGTGCCAGTGAAAATCCCATTTTCTTCTCATTTTTTTACTTTCTGAAATCTGAGTAGTTCAGACAAAAAGTAAATTCTTTTGATGGGTTAAAACTAAATTAAAAAGGGAAACCTAAGTGTTAATATGTACATGGAGAAGTACCTTATTAAATCTATGTTCACGTTTAAAATTGTGACTAGTCTAAAATTGTGACTTCCTTGGAAGCAGGGTGCCCAGGAGATCTATGTAGCTCCAGTGAGTGTGTGTTTTGGCCTTTGTGCCTGATGGAGTTAGTACCAGAGTGGCAGCTTGAATTGACATTGTCCCCGTGCCCTCACCTTTCCGACCTCTACCTACCAGTCTCCCACCCATCCACCCAGCCAGGCACAAATAAATAATCAGGAAGCATTTAATGTTTCTGAGCACCCCACTAGGAGTTGAGAAGATATAAGAACAATATGATGGGAACATGACCTCGAGAGCCTATGGCCTAGTGACAATAAGTACATAGAAGTTTAGTACTTATGAAACAGTCTTATAATGCTAAGTGATAGGTCAATGGTGTATAAGGTGTCTGGGAGGGAGGACATATTCAGGGTTCTCTAAGGTTGTCTTAATTCACACCAGGAGGTAGTGGTGGTAACTGGTAAGAGGTAGTTACGGTAAGGTGATACCTAAGCTAGGATTTGTGGGTAGAGGAAAAAGCTGTTTCCCGATCGTTTGGAGGTAAATCAAGAGCCTGACTTATTTCCTTCAGGAGCTACAAGAGCTTAGGACAGGAATATTGAGACCACACTGGAGAGCTGGTCAGAGTCCCCTCGTGAAGAGTCCCCTTTTGCTTCAAAGGTTTCTGGGCATTTTTCTGAAGGCTTGGGCCTCGGTGGGTTTTAGTCAGGAATGAAATGATTGGACTTATATTTGGGAAAGGTCCCTCTGGTGGCAATGTCAGGGAAAGGGTAGGGATTAAAATTGGAGGTGAGTTGCTGGAAAAAGAAAAAACTGTTTCGGGGTGCCTGGGTGGCTCTGTTGGTTAAGCGGCTCAGGTCATGATCCTGGAGTCAGTGGATCGAGCCCCTCGTCGGGCTCCCTGCTCAGCAAGGAGTCTGCTTCTCCCTCTGACCCTCCCTCTCATGTGCTCTCTCTGTTTCTCATTCTCTCTCTCTCTTTCAAATAAATGAAATCTTTAAAAAAAAGAAAAGAAAAGAAAAAACTGTTGCTTGAGCTAACTCCTGATTGTCAGGAGGTACAAGCAGCCTTGGGGGCTGAAGATGGGAGGAGAGGGAGAGATGAGGGAAGACTGCAAGGTGTCTAGCTGAGGTAACTGGGAAAAAGGAGAGTGCCATTCAGTGAGGGAGTGATGGAAAGGAGACGGGGTCTGGAGGGAGAAATTATGGGTTTAGTTTTAGACACTGACCTGGTGATCCTTAGGGCCCCTGCACTTAGCTGTCCAGGCAGCAGCTGTCAGCATAGGGGAGGAGCCAGAGATTGGGGGTGGGTAACATCACCCGGGGAGATTTTATCCAGAAACAGAAGAGGGCAGTGGAAGGAAACTTGGAGATAACTAAAGAATAAAAAAACCTGTGCATTTATCTAATACCTGTGTCACATGGAAAACAGATTTGGCGTCTTGGGAAGTAAGCAGATAAGATATTTTCCCTCTGGACTTTGCCAGGTATTGATATATGGAATTTTAATCAAAAAAGAGGTGAACTAATAGAACACTACTGAAACTTGGAATGGTAATGTTCTGGTTTTTTTCTTGATGGTTATGACCTTGTAGTGTAGCACATGCAAGAGCTAGAGGAACCTATTTGCCTTCTGGGTCTAGGGTAATCATTTCCTGATCTGTTTCTGTTTTGGTCTGCCAGTTGAAGAAATAAAATTATTGTCTTCTTATCGAAGAAGAAAATGATGAACCTTTGGAATTTTTTTGTATCTTTTGGAAAATTCCAGTTTATAGCATGTAGGGTTAGAGAAGAGTATTTGGTGGAGGGGTCTTGGACTTAAATATTCCTTGTTTTTACACACATACAGACACACACATACAGACACACAGACTTAGGGCAGGGAAGGTAGGTATGCGTTTTTAACGATCTTCCCAAAACCTAGCCACAAAAACATGGGTATTATTCGTATCGCACCCAGGATATTATTGATTTTTATTCATTCAGGGATTATTTAATGACTTTCTGCTGTGGTGATCAAGTCAGTCAGAATCTGGGCCCTCACTGAGCCCGTTGGGGCAATGAGAGCCGTTCTCTGGGAGAGGAGATTGTCTTGTTTCATGCCAACCTTATATAGTCCTCTCATGCTTTCCAAATGGCAGACCCACCAGGCAGAGTTTCAGGATGGTCGGCTCTCCACTCTTCTCTCCTCCTAATCTCCCCTCAGCCATTTAAGAAGCACAGATTACCTCACTGGCTGTGGGGACACATGGCTGATAACACCTTGGGAAAATCTAGCCCTTTGTAGATAACCTACTGGAGACACCTCCATGTGTGATATAAACTTCCCTCTAAGCTGGCGCTTGTTGAAGTAGATTGGGGGTAATGGTGTTTATAGTGTGCTGAGCTTTTTGGAATCCCCATGCTCTGGGCACACTTATCCACTTCTTTCCTTGACTCTGACTTTTCCTTTACCCTTAGGTTACTCCGTTGTTGCTATTGAATACCTAGAAGCACCCTTTCACTGTGGCCCTGGTGGGGTTTGGGATGTTTTGCTTTGACATTTCCCTGGGGAAAAAAAAGATTCCATTATAAAAAATCAGCTGTTTGATAAGGATATTATCTTAGGACAGATGGAGCATCTTGAAGAAAAATGATCCTGATATCCAAGTTCTTAGACACTCAAGTGAAACAACTGAATAAAAAGAATAACTGATAGCATTGATATTCCTTTTGTACACAGACTTTTGATTCCCACTTTCCTCTTTAAGGAAAAATGGTGTTGTTAAAGAACAAACACCATTAAAGAAGAATTTTTAGGACAAAATACGCTTAGGTGGTTTGGACGACTTATTTAAAGGTTAGGGAAAGGATTAGCACTTGCTTGTTGAGAAATCTGTGGGAAGCAGTCACTGATCTGGGGATAAGTCAGTGGTAGGAAGAGGGACGCATGGGGGAAATGGTAGGAGTCGGGCTCACTTAGGAGTCAGGTGTGGAGGGAGTTGGAGCCCCGGTTGGCGGCTGCCTTGGAGGTCCTCGTGTGGCTTGTTCTCATTGGTCAGCAGGTGGCGCCAAATAGCCAGCACGAATCCCAAGAGGTGTGTAGTGTTTCGATCTCACCTTGGGTTGGATTAAATTGCACTTTCTCTACTTTCAGAAATTTGGAATTCATAAGCACCTTCACATTCTTTTTTTTTTTTTTTTCCTGTAGAGATGGCATCCTCCAAGGCTGAATTTTATGAAAGTCTTTGGTATTGACGTAGTTATGAAAATTAACCACCTTCAAGGTCAAATGGTACATGACACAATCGACTTTTCTTTTTTTGAAGGGGGTTATGACTCGGCGTTAAAAGTGACAAACAGTAAGATCAATATAACATACTTATTGGTTTAGGTTTCTGTCATTTTTTTGTGTGTTTTTATGAAGTCTGGTAAATTGCTAATGTAGGTGTTAAAATTCATCTACTAATAAGTCTATATGGCTGGGATTGATTATGTCTACATGATTGGTATCCAGGATTTTACTTCCATCCAAATGCTTGTGTTTGAGCCACGGTGGGTGATTATATGGGTCATTGACTTCTTCATTCCTCCAACAAGCTATCCTGCTTCTCAACATAAAGGCTTTCCTTTGCCTGGAAGTGCTATTTCTCTTGATCTGGGCGTGACCTGTTCCTTTTTGACATTGAGATCTCACTTTAAATACTGACTCAGGCCTTCCCTGACCACTAGATCTGAAATATGAAATAGTCTCAATCTCTCTTTCTTTCCTAAATTGAGATATATTTGATGTATAACATTGTGTAAGTTTAAGGAAATCAACAACATGTTGATTTGATATATTTCTGTATTACAATATGATCACTACTGTAGCATTAGCTAACGGGGTCTATCACATCACGTAATTAGCATTTCTTTCTTTTTTTTTTTTGGTGGTGTGAACAGTAAGATCTAGTCTCTTAGCAACTTTGAAGTTTATAATACAGTGTGGTCGATCACGACTCTATTGCCTCCGCTTTTTTATTTTCTTGCAACTATTTTGCCTTTTCTTGTGTGCTTTTTGTCCGGCTCCTCCTACAAGGCCATAGGCTTCCCTGGAGCTGAGTCCTTATCTTGTTTACTGTTATCCCTAGCATCTGAAACAGTGCTGAGCACGTAGTAAGTTCTCAGTACATTCCGGTTCAGTGGATGCATCATAGCTGTACTGAAGAGGGAAGAAGCTATATTTAAAGCTAAATGTATTCTCATAATTCTCTGAGGGCATTTTGATAAAGTGAAGATAGCAGTGGACCAAAAGTTGAGGCCTAGGTTCTTGTTTCTTATTTGTTCCTGTAAAATACTGTGCCCTGGGTTGGTCCCTGAGAACTGGGTCTTGGTCATAGAATTTGTAAATAATTGCAATATAAATAATTGCAGTCGTTCCTTATTAAGCCTCTACAGTGCACTGGAACTGTCCTTGGTGACTTACATTTACTAACTCATTTGATCTTAGGCATCTGTTTTCTAATAGGAAAATGAGATATTTAGGTGAAACAACCTGTTCTCTTATATAACATTTTATGAATTTCCAGGAGAAGCTAAAAGGTTATAGTTTATGGTGGTACAGAGTAGAAATAAATGAGTTCATTCAGAAGCCCCAAGTAGGTATTCATCCAGCTTCCATAAAACTTTAAAATTGCAAAGCTTAAACTTTACAAAGAGGGAAGAAACCCACCCTGGATTGGGTGTCTGTCATTTCATTCAGTCCTTTCAACAACATGGAGACTGTCTTTCCTTTTTAATGGTTGGGGAAACTGAGGCTCAGAGATGTTACGTACCCTGGCCCAGGTCATACACCTGTTCTGAGGCAGTGCTGATGTTCCAAATTATCTTCGATTGACCCCGGAAATCTGTTCTTCACTTGTAGGAATTGTCTCATCTTCTACTCACCTCTAACCCAGCAGGTTTCTTGGGAACGCGGCGCACTTTAGACATCTAAATCGGGTCTTCTTTCCCTTTGTCACAGAACTCTAAGAAGGAGCTGATGTGGAGGAGCAGCTGAGACAGTTCAGGATGACGACCACAGTAGCCACAGACTATGACAACATTGAGATCCAACAGCAGTACAGCGATGTCAACAACCGCTGGGACGTGGATGACTGGGACAACGAGAACAGCTCCGCGAGGCTCTTCGAGCGCTCCCGCATCAAGGCTCTGGCAGGTGCGTCCGGCCCCGCTGCAGAGGCCCAGCGGCCCTTAGGGCTCCCTTTAAAATCACCCACCCTGTCTCCCCTTCAAGAAGGTCAGCTCCCCTCCACATCAGTGTGCGCCAGGAGGGCAAGCTGACCGTTGCGTAAGATAGCCAGGTCCATATTTGGAGACCTGTCCCTCCTAAGGCCAAAATGATTGAGTGATTTTTGGAGCTGCTCTAGGTTTGTAAGAATTTCTTGACTCATCTTATGTTTCAAAATAATGCAGCCTACTGGACTATATACAGAAAAATATACCCATTAGCCTGTGTGCTTAGTTCCTGTGATATATTAGTTGACCTGACTTGTTACAGTAGTAGAGTACTTACTTTGGGTACCAAGGGTGGTTAGTATCACATGCAAGGGTTTTAGATGTAAAAAAGCAATAGCTTAATCTGGTAAGGGCATGTTTAATGCTATAACAGGTCAGTTTGCTATCGACTCATTAAAATTAGCATAAACACATCCTTCCTTCGTGATTTCTCACTCCCTTGTTGCTGTTGAATGCTTAGAACACGCTTTCACCCTCACCCTAGTTGGGGTGGGCAGTGTCTTGCCCTGAAATTGCCCTGAAAATCCAGAACGGGTTCCATCATGATGAAAACTTAGCAATACTGAATATATGTAAACCAGAGATCAAAGTGGAGTCTATTTAAGGTCTTGCATATAAACTTTGAGATTTCAAATCAAATGGTTTCCAAATGAGAAAAGTGGGTTAATGATTTTTTTTTTTCTTAATGTCTTTGATTGTTACCCATAAATTGTAGCCATGTCAGCCAGGTAAGTTTACTGTTAATTGTTCGCATAGCTGACTTTTCTTGTTACCTTTATGGTGTCATCTGATTATGATGCATGTATCATTCAGAGTTCTCTCGATTGTAAGCAAAAGGAAACCTAACCCAAAGTGGTTTAAATGATAAAGAGAATGTATCGGTCACATTGAAGACAAATTTGGCCTTTAAGCAAGACTTACTCCTGGGCTTAAATAGTGTGACCAGGGCCCAGTTTCTTTCTCTACATTTTTTGGCCTTGTAGTTCCAAGATGGCTGCCCCAGGTCCCAGATCTGTCTGTAAGGATATCCAGGAGAAAAGAGCACCTCTGCTGCCCCAGTACTTCTACCATGGCCCTCGGAGCAGTCTCACTGGCCTGATTGATCCTGCCTTGGGCCAGAGGCCTCCCTCACAATCTCTCTCCAAGTAAAGTCAGAGAAAAGGATATGCTGATTGACATCAGCTAATCCTGACACACTTCTGGAGTGAGGGGGGTTGTGGGGTGAGGTGGGGAGGGGTCAGTCTCATCTGAACAGCTTGGCTAGAAAATTTGGAATATAACAGGAAAAGGGAAGTGGATACTGGGGATGCAGCCAACTAAATGCTATAGGAAAATTCTCCAGTTGCCTTAGGGATAAATTGTCTCTTGAGTGGTGGTGATTTAACCATCTTTCTTGAGCTTGCCTGATTTGAGGGCATAAATGAATGATTAACCAGGTAGTCACTCTAGAATTGAAGATTTTCTAGCTTATTCATTAACATGGAACCTTATGGAAACCTTGCTCCTGGCTGGCTGGTGCCAGTGGATCGATTTGTACCTTAATCTCTTACCTCTTTTTCTTGAATCTTCATTTAAGTCTTTAGATCAGTATGATATCGGTGGCCACTTACCTTTGATCATGAGTCATTTACTTTCTGGTTGTAGACTACTACGCATTACCTCTCTTGTATGGAAAGTTGTACCTGCAATTGTAGAGTAGTTCCTTGCTCTTTGTATCTGATCTTTCCTGCAGTTCCAGGGGAGATCCCCAGCTGGCTTTAGTATCGATCAGTTGTCCTAACACTTCCTAGGGTGGCTTTCCCTCTCTGTTATCTAGGTCCCTGAACTACTGTAGTTATGATAGTAATAGTAAGCATTTAACATGGTGTTTCCCGTGTGCAGGCACTGTTCTAAATGCATTGTATATATTAACAGTTAATCCCATAACAACCATATACGAGGGACATTACTATTATCTGCAGTGTATAGATGAGGAAACTGATGCATAGAGAGATTAAGTAGCTCGCCGAAGGTCACACTGCTGATAAGTGGCTAAGGCAGACAGGCTCCCAAGTGTATACTTTCCTATTTTTCTATATTCAGTAAAATATAAAATGATTCAAAGCTCATTGGTATAGAATATCGATAATGGGTAACTGAAACATGTTTAAAAAAAAGATCTTTAAAAGGCTCAGGAATAAATCTTGTGGTTTAGAAGAAGTCATGAGTAACCATGAAAGTTAATGAAAAGAAAACGTGTTGCCTCTGGGTTAAGTGATGTTTAGAAAAAGAATTGCTTTCAGTGGATCCAGTAGTTACCAGGAAAACCATCTGTTTATTGGAGGAAATTTTCTTGTTATCTGACTTCCTATTCTGTGGGACAAAAAAATCTCTGAGCTCTTTAAGAATCTTATATGCTGAAAACAAGAGCAACAGAATTAAAAAAAAAGTAACAGAACAGTTCAGCAGTGTCTGAATGCTTCTAGAATGTGAGCATGCATCATAATTGCGTGGTCATCTTGTTAATTGCTGGGCCCACCCGCAGAGTTTCTTATTCAGTAAGTCTAGGATAGGGCTTGATAATATGCATTTCTAACAGGTTTCTGGGTGATGCTGATGTAGCTGGTCTGGGGAATCACATTTCAAGACTGGTGTGGAGTCTTGGTGGTTGACTGGTCTATTTCCCTGAGTGTCTGAGACCATTACATCTAGACCCAGCTAAAATCTAGTAAGGATTAAAGTATCAAACTCAACAGAGTTATGTTAAAGGCACACTTTAATGTGGGAGTGGTGTGGAAGGCTGGCACCTCATTTTGAGAAAAGAGAAATATCTTACTTTCTCTTACAGGGAAGTAATACAGTGATAGATCCAGCGTGAGGGAATGCTGTTGTAGGGTTTCTGTTACAAATGCATGTTCTGAAGTGGGAAATCTTGGCTAGCGCAGTGGAAATGTACATAGCAAGTTACCTGTCCCTCTTAAGTGCTCTACATGTTGAGTCTTCTCTAGACTCCAATCTGAATTCTGAGGTGATATATATTACTGCAGGAATTCATCTTTTTACAGCACATCTTGTATTTTTTTTTTTAAAGATTTTATTTATTTATTTGACAGAGACACAGCGAGAGAGGGAACACAAGCAGGGGGAGTGGGAGAGGGAGAAGCAGGCTTCCCGCTGCCGAGCAGGGAGCCCGATGTGGGGCTCGATCCCAGGACCCTGGGATCATGACCTGAGCCGAAGGCAGACGCTTAACAGCTGAGCCACCCAGGCTCCTCACAGCACATCTTGTATTGTCAGTGTAAACACCACCTTGGATTGTGTCCTTTACTAAGTGGCTTTAAATGTTGTATCTCGGGGCACCTGGGTCTCTCAGTCAGTTAAGCATCTGTCTTCAGCTCAGGTCATGATCCCAGGGTCATGGGATGGAGTCCCGCATCGGGCTCCCTGCTCAGCGGGGAGTCTGCTTCTCCCTCTCCCTCTGCCTGATTCTCTGCCTGATTGTGTGCTCTCTCTCTGTGTTAAATAAATAAAAATCTTTTTTAAAAAAAATGTTTGTATCTCTGAGGAAATAAGGTGAGGTAATCTACTTGCTACTAATTTTTACCCAGTTGACAGACATTTTCTATTATTAGAATGTTATGTATATATGTTTTATATATAGGTAACATATATTATGTATATGTATATATTCTTCCTTTGAGTTGTAAAAACTGTTCTTAATTTCAGTTTTACTTGCCTTCATCCTCTTCTTGCTTTTAAGTTTGTGGTATAATAAGAAATAAATTTTGTTTTTGTCCTCAGTCCTGGCACAGAACTCCCTAAAATCCTTGGAATTTTCTGAGTGTCTTGTTATTCATGAAAAGCCTTCTTTCTCATACCTGGATTTGTGCTGATGGAGGTGACTTAGGGTGAGGCCTTTAGATAGTGTTAGGATGGGGCTGGTCACTGAAATGACCAAATAATGAGAAGGTGGGAACTTTGAGCCTACCTTCTGGGAAAGAGGGGGGCCTAGAGATTGAGTTTAATCTCAGTGATTGATTTAATCAAGCATGTCTACATATTAAAACTTCCCTAAAAACCCCTAAATGACAGTATTTGGAGAGCTTCTGGGTTGGGGGAACACATTAGTGTGTTGGAAGGGTGGTGGGTCCTAAGAGGCCATGAAAGTTCTGCACCCCTCCCCCCCACCACACCTTGCATATACACCTCTTCCATTTGGCTGTTCCTGAGTTGTATCCTTTATAATAAACCAGCAAACATAAGTAAAGTTTTTTTCCTGAATTCTGTGAGTCGTC